>NC_064553.1:12972952-13314202 GCF_023856365.1 Brienomyrus brachyistius
ATAATGAGATTGTATACATAAACGTATTATGTCACAAACCCAAGTTATGCATGATATCAGTGCCTTAATCCTTACAAAAGTTTTGCACATATCTGAGATGTCTGAGTCGGGGGGTGGGGGGCTGTCTGGGGCCCCTGACTGGAGCAACAGTTGAATAAAGTTCTGCAACCGCTAAAAATTAGAAATGTTTCCACAAGTGAGTAATTTTATCCAATGCTGCTTCACTAAGTGAAACTGAGTCACAAATACGCAGAAACGCCTGACAACGTAAACGCTAATATCTTCTCAAGGACATGGTTTATTTCACAAGGAGTCAAGTGCATTTGCCTGTTGGGAACTGTTGCAAAACTTCCAGACCACAAAAACAAGCCCAGCCCTCCGAAAGAATCTCAACTTTAATGTGTAACATTAGTAAGTATTTCCCATTTCATTATGAGGCTCGATGTCAGTTTAGTGTCATAATGAATGCAGTCTAATTTCTTTTCTGAACATGAGGAATATTTCACTGCTTAAATTTAATGCACGAGCATTAAAAATAGTGATGGAAATAAAGAAATAAAAAGTTAAGGAGGCTGGAAAGATTTTTATGGCATTATGTTGAAAATGGTCTGCAAAATAGACATTAAACTTTCATTTTTCTGCTTCACTGAAAGAAAAGGTAAGATTCCTTGTGTCTTTTACAATCCAGTTGCAGGATACGACCTACAGACACGTTTCTCTGAGAGCTCCACACCCCTGCATTACCAGTGTTACAGTGCGCGCCGTCTGGGGGCGACACCAGGCCGTGTCGGTTTTGGGATGGTGGGGGGGATGGGTGTGGTTAAGTGTCCCTCCCTTATCTCCACATGCACGCAACAGCCAGCCCTGCCAGAAGAATGTAAACAGGAAGCCTCTTCGATGAAAATAGTGGCGTTGGCAGGAAATGCTGTCATCCTGAGCGGCACTCGGTGCAGGCTTATTCTCTCCCCCACCCTGGGGGGGCTGCTTACACAATCGACACGCTCCTCTGACAGACCCACAGCTATTACTCTCGCTTTCAGAAAATTACACCTGCTGATTGAGCCAAAGGGAAAACACACTGCACCATTTATGATAGATGAGGGGCCCTGGGAAAGTTTTTCAGGGCCTCGGGGGAGCCCAATGGGACGGGCGGCACGTCATGGGGCCCCGTTGAAGTAATTTTGTCCTAAGACTGGGAATTACGCGCAGCACCCAGTCTCTTCTCTCCTCCACTGATCTCAGGTGAAAATCAGATCTATCAGTCTCAGACAATCCTTCCCGTTGTGCAGAATTCTACGCAGCAACAAGACTGACTTAGTTTGTTTGTTTATCACTGCTTAAACATGAATATTGCAGTCAGTGACACTGGTTTCTTAGTTAACTCCACACAACGTGATCAGAACAGCTCTTATCCCCTAATGAGCATCTAACACATCTCCCCTGCAGAAAGTAGCCCCTCCCCCAAGGCAGTGACAAAGGTTAACAAAATGGCCGCCGTGTTTTGAGTCTTCGACAGCGAGAACACTCGGCACTCGTCTGCCCGAAAAACAAGAGGCCAACTTCCTGCTGGAGTGCGGTTTGCCGCAGAAGGCGAGATGCTCAACGTAAGAGGAAGCTTGAGTCAAACCTGCCCCACAGCTCCTCCTCCCAAAACACAAAGGATGGGGAGGGAGGGCCAAGTGCATTTCCACATCAAGATATGCACACACACACACACACACACACACACACACACACACACACACGCTAGGTCAGGGCACATCTGCTAAAGACCAATGAAGGTATGCTTACACAAACTACACAACATCAACAGCATTAAACTACAATACCAACAAGCAAAATGTGGTACAATGTCAAATATGAGAAGTGCGTATGAACTGAAGTTCGTAAACCATTAACCGAGATATTCAGTTACACATTACAGAAGCCAGAAAAGATAAATGCCATGCCATATTTTCGCCGGAACTCAATTGAGGGTATTCAGGTGACCATCTAGAACAGACTTTCCCAGCCTGGTCCTCAGGGACCCCCAGACAGTCAATGTTTTCGCTCCCTCCCAGCTCCTGGTAGGGAGCAAAAATGTGGATTGTCCAGCAGTGAGCTGGGAGGGAGCATAAACGTGGACCGTTCAGGGGGCTCCAAGGACCAGGTTGGAAAACACTGATTTAGAAGGAATATTAGCTTAGGACCCTGAGGAATATCAGCTTAAAATCAGGAGGTGTATGAACTCAAGACCCAGAGGGTGTATGTGGGTATGTTTCACACTCAGAAAAAAGGGTAAAAAAATGTACAAAGGTACAAACAGCATTAATGTACCATCAATGGTAAAGGAATGTTCCTCAGAGTCCAGTTCTGTGCCTTAAAACCTGCAATTCCATTGTACAACCCCAGTGACAAGCAAAGGAACAAATTATAAATATATAAATATAAGGTTATTAGGTTAGGCCCATTCTCACCTTCTCCAACCACCACATCCTTCAGTTTCTCCACGGCTTCTGCAAAGCGGGCCACGTCCTTCAGCAGGGCTGGGATGTCCTCCACTTCAATGGGTGCACCCTCGGTCACCTCCAGGGAGGGGCTCTGGGCAGTCGGCACCCTGCCATGGCCCTTGGCGAAGCCCCAGCTGCCAGTGGCCTGGAGGGAGAAGCCGGCGGCACTGGCATGCCGGCTGAGGGAGGTGGGCCTCCGCAGAGTCGCCCCGGGGGAGGGACAGCCGGCCAGTCGGCTGTGCAGGAGCGTGGAGCCGGGGCTGTTGGAGCCGGTTGAGCAGGACGCATCCACGTGGCTGGATCCAGGAGCAGGACATGGAGATGACTCAGAGGTATTAACACGAGGGGGCTGCTCCTGGAGAACAGAGAGCTGGGGTTACATGGGGGGGGGGAGAGAGAAGCAGGGATGGAGATGGGAATGATGAGATGATGAGTGGGAATGTAGTGGAAATCAAGCTAGCCAATTGCAGGGGGACATGCATAGTGGGGTGTGGAAGGTGCACAGTAAAGGGTCAGTGAAAGTTACCCCCCCCACAAGGAAATAATGAAGCAGGCTGAGAAAATCGCTCAGATGAAAGGTCGTCTAGTAACGGAATACGGCCGTGAGCGACGACAGGAAATCATTTCAGTATAACCACTCAAAGGTGCTGACACTTTAATTAGAAGGGATTTTTAAAGCATGAAATTTGGGCATCCAATATCCCATTGCATCTGATGTCATAGGAATATCGAAAGTACTCTCAGGCATGGGGAATGTGTGGTCCATCGGAGTTAAAATATTGAAAAGGTGAAGCACGAAAACACAATTAGCAAGCAAAAAACCCGTTACAAAGTATGGAGACGCAAAACGCACCCTCAACCAAACACAGTTGTCCTGACGCGGAAGTACAGCACTGTGACCAGACATCAAAAACACCCAACAGGATGAATTCAAATGTGACACAGACAACTGTTGTGTAACACTGTGTGTACACAGTTCAAAAACGCCCCAACGAAATATTAATATTTATCCAACACACTATCTTCCACATATTCACCCTTTTATTCTTCTTGGTGAATAACGCCTTCATTTTGTATACCTTCAAATGCATCACTGTAGTGTGATTTGTGTGGCAGTCCTGTGGTTGAGACCACGTATTTCAAACACACAAACCATCCTGACATTCACACATTGAACAGTGGGTCTTTATAGCCGGGTTTTATTTAAAAAGCCCGTTGGTTTTTTTTAAATTCTATTTTATTAAAAAGACTTCCTGAGTTGTGGAGTCTGAGTGGCGACGGAAAATCCCCGGACTGTTACCGCAGCTGGCCAACAGATGTCCTTATAGAGCCCCGTAGGAACACCTGCTAGACAATAGCAAGACTTCGGACACTTACAACTTTTTCTGTTTCACATAAAACTAAAAAAATATTCTTTTTCAACATCATAAACATTATATCCATATTTTTACTATCTGTAATGCATTTATATTGGTATCGGTACGTGGCTAAAAACTTGTCAACTTACTAAATGAATATTTTGAATGTATAATCAATCGGATAACCAAACGGTCATATTATAGCGGTGCAAGTGTGCATGGGTATTTTCAAGTATACAGATACACTGACCTACAGCATCTGTCGTTTACCGTCTTCTTCTCAAATGCTTTTACAAGTTAGCTTTCAGTTTTATAAGGTCTCTTTTTAATCGCCCCTATATATCGTTGATGCCATTACAAATACCGAGTGGGGCTGCTTCTCTGCCCAGTCAAACCAGTTAAAGAAGCAGTAAAACGGTGCAATTCCCAGTAGACAGCTTGCTGACAGCAGGACTAAAAAGCAGATTCATTGCAGGAGAGAGGAGAGAAAACCCCCTGCAGGCACCAAGAAAAGCCCCCGTCTTGGGGATGCTGTGCCACTTACGGATGAATTGTGAGTTCCAGTGCTTCCTGTCCTTTTTGATATTGAGTTAGTTTTAGTGAGTTCCTTCCTCTTTCTGAACATTTTGACTCTTTATTTATTTGTTTTAAAAGCACGCCGGCCCCCAGCTCTTCGCCGTCTTCAGCCCCCCCTTTCTTTAGGAGCTCGAAACCTCCATTAAAAAGCGGAGCGGAGGCGCGCCGTTCACCGTCTTAGCCTCTTCCTGCCGTCAGCCGCGCATCGGCTCTGTCACACGCATCTGCCTCAACATCCGCCGCCGCGGCAGCCTTCAAGAGCAGAGGAGGAGAAAACAAGAACAAGACATGTGACGAGTTTAGCTCTAGTTGATTGGGGTGTGTGAGACCAAGAAGGGAAAAAAACGGTTTCGTTAACTGGAAACTAACGGTGAGTAGTCATATTGAGCAACCGGTGTAGGATGTGGATATTGAAGGATATAGGATGTTACAAGCAGCTCGGGTGATAAAATCAAGATTGATTAGTAGTGCAGAGTTTTTTTGTATATTGGATTAGTGTACTACACGCACACACACATAATACACTAATATAATTTATAAAAAGCTATACCCCAATTCGGTTTTCCTCAGACTGAAAAAATTGTAATTTATACAATGCATGCTTGGAAATTTGTACAAGAGTGATACATTCGGTAATATAAATATTTTGATTTACGCAACAAAAACATAATAGAATTCAGCAGATCGCTAAGTGCAGTTCTCTGTTTTTTCCAGAGGGTGGCGGTACACTTACATTCAGTAATGGTACAGGAAGAACACCGCACGTATTAGGGTCCCTTCGTTTCCGCACTTTACTAACTAATGAGTGAGACGCCTGAATATAGCAACGATGCCATATTTATTAGATATTTCAGAGCCAAGCCAGATGACTTGCGGCTATCTATAGTACACAGATTTTGGCTGTTTACAGCTCAAATGATGTTATATGCTTTTGATCTCCTACATGATAGTGGTGTGATAGGTGACAGAGCCTCTTCCAGGAAGCACGGGGTACCTAGCAGGCTGCTATCCTGCCCAGGGAGCCCCCTGGTGGTCCACTGAACCTCTGCGCACATTCGCCTCGTTAATCATCCATTCATCACCCAAAGGCTTATCCTGTTGAAGTTCACAGAGGAACCTGGAGCAAATCCTACCCAGGGTTGACACAAGGCAAGGGGACACTCTAGACAGGATGCCTTCATGGGGTGCGCGCACACACACACACGTACAGGCATATTATTGATGTATATCTTTGTGGGGACTCTCCATTCATTTCAGTGGGCATACCTCTAACCCCAACTATGACAACCTTAACCATAAGTAGCCAGAGAAAATACAAGACTTTAGGCATTTTTCATTTTTTGACTGCATTCACAGATTTTTTTTATATATGTTAAATTGAGTTTCTCCTTGAGGGGACAAACCAGTTGACCTAACTGCATATGTCTGGTCTGTTCACGGAAGCCCATGCTGAGACAACATGCACATTTTACACACCAAGGCAGCCAAGGCACGGGATCAGACTCATGAGCATTAGCTACAGGTCTATCCACTGAACTTGGGCACATACTGTAAGTCACACAAAATGAAAGGAACTGCAAGCAGATGAATAATCTATCAGTTTTTATCAAGGATGTGGTTGATATGCCTGCGGTGGAAACAGTGAGTTTAAAAAACTAGCATAACTGTGTTTACAAAAGACTGATTTAGCAAGACAATGACTGAGGTACATTTACAAAAGAGTGAAAGTAAAATGCACAGGTGAGATGAGCATGTGATACGCTATTCATTGAATGAAATTATTCTCAAACACAAAAATTAGTCAAATTTTTACATGTAGGTTTATTTAAATTAAATGCTAAAATGGACAATCGAACACAGTTCATCATGATCAAGGAACAAACAGAAGCAACATCAGCAATCCTGAGCTTTTATTTTAACAAAAATCAAGACTGCCATACAAGACTCCTGTTATAAACAGAGAATTAGTCAAAAAGGCACAAGTGTTTAACGATACAACTTTGATCCAAATAAATATATTCGGGGAATAAAAGTGCTGAATGGTTTGTCAAAGTCTTTAAAAAAATAGTCAGTAGCACAATATGTTTAAGGAGAGAGTTTGCATGGGTGTCTGTGAACTAAGGATCTCTGGGTGGCTGCATCTCCACTAAGACCAGAGCTTCATGGAACAGTTCAGACTGGAGAACTTACCTAATATACAAAAACAAATGAAACTTTGTAGTAACACCTGGATTCAACTTACCCTTAAAATCCTCAATAATACATAATTTTCCCCTCCATATTCCTTACTCATAATTAAATTTCATTGGTTATATTTAAACAAAAGGTAGATAGTCCAGGTCCAGAAGTAAAAATCCAGACCAAGATTTTGTTTCAACCAACCAGGTGAGGGCCCGTGACTTCAGTACCACGTTACAATAAGGCTCCCTTTTGCCACTTGTAAATGGTAGTAACTCATTAATAAAAAGAAAACTGTTATAACTTGTTTAAAATAGTCTATTGATAATTTACAAAGTGTTACAACCCAATTGATAAACAGATTATAAACCATTCATAAACTCCTCATATGAGTAGCCTTATTGTAAAGTCGCACAGACTCTTTATTCCAACTAACCAGTTGAGTATGAAGTGTTTTTTTTTTTTTTTTTTACACTTTCAGGACCTGAAGTACCCACCTCTGTTTAAATCAGTTTTGCAGCCGCTTTATCACATGAAGAAGATTCTAGTAAAGCACCTCAGTCACAGGTCCGGCCGCAGAGACCCTGGCTTTCTGTCCAGTTCTTCAACCACACACACAAAACACAGCAATTCAGGAACAAAAATGCTGAACAGCAGTGGGCGTTTCCATTATCCGTTGTGAAATTAACCCTTACGAACCAGACCGAGCTCAATGTCAGGCTTCTTTCGAATTTCTTCCTGAGTACTTTAACACAGCCAGTGGCTTCAGGTCGGAATATTTTGGTATCATACTGCAGGCTTATCCCCTACCCATGAAAACAAGTTAATAATGTTAAATCAAAAACACGCAGAAAACAACAAGTAAGAGGCAGTACAGAGACATTATACTAGGAATAAGCACAGAACAGTGCAACATATTTGGTACCAGTTAACAATTTCATAAAAAGAGAAGTCCCTGATGAAACTTTCTTTTTTAAAAGTATTAATCTGCAGAACAAAATTATAATCTATCTACTAGAATATTTAATACATATAAATAGCAGTAATAATGACAATACAATAAATTCTTTTTTCTTTGCTTTACAAGAATAAAAGATGTGAGTTTGGGCCATAATTTAAATAGTTCCTGTATACTACCCACACATGTGGAAGTCTTCCATGAAACATACGATACAGATCGTAAACAGTAGTGACTTCTGCCTTTCGATTTGTTCTTATTGTACAATTATTGCTCAAGAAAATCTTACAGAGAAGGGAGATTTTTTACAGGTTCTTTCTGGGCTCTAGGTATCTAACTTGCATTAGGACAACAGATCCAACTACTTAAAATATGAAGGTTTTATTACCCAGATAGTAATAAAACTGAACTCCTAAAGACCGTTAAAACAATACATTTCCCTGAGAATTTCAAGGGCTGAACAACAATGAAAGTAAATTAGTCCCCTTTAATTACATCATGATCAGCAAACATTAATACCCCCCATGCCACATTTTTAACAGCCATTAGCAGAGCCAATCCTTAGTCTCCATGGTGATCATTGGTCGTGCTCAGCGATTCATGAGGTTGTGAATTCATGAGCCCACAACCAAAAGGTTTAAATCTCCTAGCAGCACAACACCATGAAGGCCTTCAGTCTGTTATGATGATCAAATAAAACCAGCATCACTGTTTCAAAAAATATATAAATACTTTAGAAAGACTGCATTTCTTAGAAGGCACGTTCAAAGTGACACTTTTGTTTCCATTTCAGCTTCTAACTTGGTAGCAACAGCTCAGACCACTATTATGAAACATGATGAAACAACGAAGGTTTAAGCCAAAGTGTGATATTTAGAGAGTGAGGCCCTTCGGACAGGATGCCGCCCATCTGCTCTGCCCGGGTTCAGCCAATCGCCATGGAAACACCTAGCTCATGAGAGTATTACTTACATAGAAATGTTCTGAGGACAGGAGGATTGGTTCAGAGAGATAACCAATCAGATTGTAGAGGAGGTGGATCCAGGCAACTAGAGGAGGTTTGACAAAGACATCGGTTTGGTTGGACCCACCTCCTGGGCAATCTGATTGGTTATCCCTCTGAACTAAAAGAAACAGCTTCTTTTCCAGGTTTAAATAAAATCTGTTCTAAACTAACATTTCCGATTCAAGCGCTTACTGCCCTACTAAACATCTTCCACCCCAACGGCAAACATGATTCCAGGTTGACAGGCGCACTCCAAAGACCACCGAAGAGACTCGGTGGAAACTAAGGAATGCTGGGAGCTGGAGCCAGTTATCTGTAACTTCATCATAATCTACCACAGCAAGTTTAAAGCAAATCACTATATTGAGCCAATGAGGTTTGTGGGGACACTAGGGGAGCCGGAGGGTCAGCGTTAGCGTTAAGTCGCATCCCAGCCAGGCAGCCAGTACTGGATCACGGACTGCCGGCCTGAGCTGGTGTGAAACAGGCTGTCCAGTGTCTCGCGCACATCCAGAGCGTCTGCACTGCAGTGGCTGGTCTGGAAGGAAGGCGTGTACCAGCCCATTGCAGGGCCTGATGGGAAGGAACAGGAGGGGGAGCTGGAAGTGGTGGAGTAAGTGGCTGTGGAGGGTACAGGAGAGTAAGATGAGCAGGAAGGGTACAAGGAGAGGTGAGGGGGCAGCTGGGGGCAGGGCCCATTCAAGGAGGCCGTCAGCTCATCCTCAGGGGAGGTATGCGGGAAATCTCGCGGGGGCTGCAGGCTGTAAGGTAGGGCACCCCCAGTTGGCTCAGACGGGCAAAGCAGGCCCTGGCTGTCATTGCGATCATCATCGGCATCGCTATTGAGGGAGGGTGACGGGCTGCTCAGAGTTAGGTCCAGGATGGCGTCCACGGGATCGGACTGGGCGGGTGGCTGGGAGGGGAGGAAGGAGGAGTGCCACTGCTGCTGCTGCTGCTGCTGCTGTTCCAGGGCCTGCTCCTCGGCGGCCCGGCACTGCCGCTCCTGCCGCTCCTGCCGCTGCCTCTGCACCTCCTTCTCCATCTGCAGCAGGATGTCGCGAACCTGCGGCACGCAGTTCTCGGGGATCCGGATGCCTGGGTCACGGGCAGAAAGGCGGGGGTCAGCGGGGGGTGGTGGCTAGCTCATGTGACGGGGGTAGGGGTCGAGATAGCGGACTCACCGACTTGCTTGCTGTGCTGCTTGGTCTTGAGGCGCACGATCTGCAGGATGCCGGAGCTGGTGACGTTAGCGACGGTGTCGGCCACGTGCTTCCAGACGCGCAGAAGCGAGCCGCACAGCATGTGGTAGCGCCGCAGCCGCAGCCCCATCCAGCACTTGCCTCCCTGGCTCATCTGCTTGCAACGGCCACTCCTGCCACAGAGATGCACTCAGTAACACGACCCAAATGACCATACTTACGTGTCGGAACAGGCATGGGCGTCCCTGCCGCACCTACCGGCTGGCATGGCTGCACTTGGTCAGGGATACGGAATACTGCTTTTCCCAGAATTCCCTGGCTTCATCAGGTGTAACCTGAGGAAAGGCGGCATGGACGTTGGTCACATATCACTCATCTGGGATTAAAAAAAAAACATGCAATACCACTACATGCCACTAGGGTTCACCAAAGACCATTTAGGGTCCATAAGACTGAAAAATGGAACATGCTGGAGGCTGAAGGGCGACTCACCTTGTGGTATTTCCTCAGGAGGTTGTCCAGGCTCTCGGGCTGGGCCTGCCGGCCGATATTGGGTTTGTACAGCACTAGGTTCTTTCCGCGGCTCTGTTCCGCCAGAAGCACACAGGGCTGGTTCCTCTGCATCTGCGAGCACGGAGACACGGCACAGATCTTACCGCGGGCCGCTGCTCACGCCAGGCTGTCAGGGCCTAGCGAATGGTGGCAGCGGGCCAAGGTTTCTGTTCCGGCTGAACCGTCACGCACTCGACTGAACTAACAGTCCCTATAACTGAACTTCCTATGCCTTCCCAAATTGGGCTGGATCTTCAGGTTTCCATTATTAAACACAAGCTTTGGCGTAACAGTATAATAAATGGATTGCGTTCTGATGGCCTTTAAGGTGCAGAGGGTATAGTGAAGATGGTGCTGGGATTCACCTTGTGGGACAGGTAGAAGCCATCGTCAGGCCCCCGCAGAGTCTCTGCCCGACTGCTCGCCTCCTCCCAGGGCAGTCCGCGGTCTACACTCACCTGGGGGAGTCAGAGAGAGTCACACCCAGCGTCCTGAGCCTCACAGCCCACTCACCTTCCCCGTGGCTCTCGTACCTCATAGAGGATCACTTGGCCTTCCTGCGGGTTGCCTGGGGTGAGGAACGTCTCTTGGGTCTCTTCGTAAATCTTATCGTTGCCCGGGGCCAAATCTGCAGGCCCACAGAAACACAGCCTAAGTCAGCAGTACTGGCCTCAGTCATAGGCGCACGCGTAAAAACACACGGGAGGAGAAGCAAAGCTCCCTTACCCAGAATGCCCATATCATACTTCCCCTCCTTTTTGTCCATTTCTATTAGGTAGTCGAAGTTGTCACTGAAGTACTGGAAGAGTGAGTTCTGCTTGTGTACCTCCAGGCCCAGGATACGGTTGAGGAACTTGGTGATGCTGCAGTCTGGACACACACACCATGTCCCTCAGCATGACTCACCCAGAGATACTGCCGGCCACCCTCCCCCCCGGCTGGCCTCACCTAAAACACACCCATTGAAACTGACCCACAACCTGATTTACCCCGAGACCCCCCCCATCTACCAAGATTTCCAGCAGACTAAAAAGAAAAAATCAGCAATTTTTCTTAAATGGAAAATATTGTGGTCCTTCATTACGGTCATACAAGTCATTTCGACTGATTAATAAGTACTTTAGAATTTCCAGAACCAGTCCAATTAGGTAACTGCAGGACCGATTAATCTTAATTACAGCACAAATTTATCTTCATTTGAACACTAGTTTGCACTGTTGTGCCTGAGGGGGGAAAAAAATGGTAAAGTTGATGAAAAAATTTGGCTAAATAGCGCTGCAGCACGTTGTTTACAAGGATCTATAGTTTGTACGTGTGTGGAAGAGTTTGTGACTGACGGGCTGCTTGGAGATTCAGGGCACCTTTCTCATTGCTGAATGACTCCTTACAGAAGAAGCCCACGTCCATCAAGCCATACTTCATGTCTGAAGGATGAAAGAGAGAGTAAAGACGGTGACTATGGTAACACACACACAGACCTGTACTCGTACCTTTGTGGGGACTGTCCATTCAGTCCTATGGGGGAATCCATAATCCCACCAATGACACCCTTAACCCCCACCCACCCATAATCATAAGTAACTAAACAAAAAATACAGGACTTTAGGCTCTTAGTTTTTTACTGAAGTCACATATTTTTACAAAATTGAATTTTCCAAAAAAATGGTCCCCACAACGTCAAAATGACAGGTTTTTATCACATTGTGGGGACATTTGGTCCCAAAATGTAATTTATACTTGAACCTCTCTCACACACACACACACACACACACACACACACACACACACACGTGCATGCTGGGGAAAGGTTGGGGGTAGGTGTACTTACCACTAAAAAACATGGTATTTCCTCCGGGGTACCCCTTTGGGGGGGGTACCTTGCTCTCAATATGGCCCAGGATGGCTTTGGTGATCTGGTCCAGTGCTCTGGTACCGTACTACAGAGCACAGCAAGACAACTAATGTCAGAACCGAGGCTCAGTGTAGACTTACCGGCCCGGGCCTCCCCGCCCCACACACAAGCATACGTCCCAAACTCTCACCTTGTTCTCAAAGTTGAACTTGCTGAGGTCCCTTGACTCTGTGGCCCTCCGGTCCCCGTGGGTAAGAGCCCCCTGAGCATGGAACAGTGAGAGACGTGATGAGTCAGGCAGGAAACGGTACCCCTCAGGGCAGAAAGGCTAAAAAGTGGGAAACCGAAAGCCCCAAAATGGGCCAACACAGAGTAGGTGTTCTTCAAGGTTATTCAGCCTATGTGACAGAACCTCCGAGTGCAAACCTCTACTGCAGTGTTTCCCAATCTGGTCCTCAGGGACCCACAATATGGTTCAAGTATTTTCACCCTTCGAGCTCCCTGCCAAATCGTCGGGAGGGAGCAAAAACATGGACTGTCTGCAGGTCCCTGAGGACCGGATTGGGAAACACTACTCTACTGTAACAGAAGACAGAACACAAAGAGACTGGTTCTCTAACATGCTGCAGAAAAGCAGAGTGTGATGCTGGTGTCCAGCAGGTGGCGTGAGCAGGACAGTGTGACGTACCAGGCTCTCCAGCCTCTTGGCCACGATAGAAGCGAAGCGGCGCTCTCCTGCCAACTCCGAGATGAGGAACACATACTCCGGAGCCGTTACCTGGTTGGAACGGTGCGTGCGACCTGGAGGGGTACGCAGACAGGGAGCCGGTCACATGTGCATGTTAGAGAGACAGACACACAACCAATCAGAGATCAGTCATCTAGGAGATCACAGCTCGGACAAACCCTGTATGTGACTTCTTGCCATTCCTCTTCACTGGTTTGGTCCGGTCCACTACTACCGGACGACACCGGGACGTCCCTCAGGACCAGGTCGGCTACTCACCAAACTGCTGAATAGCCCGGTCGGCGCTCCACGGCAGCTCCAGGGTTAGGTGCACCCTCCGGCGCTGGTTCTTTACCCGCCGATCCGCTTGCAGTGAGATGCCCGAGCTGGCTGCCTCCGAAATGATGGCCACCAGCTGGGGGGGGGGGAGTAAGCACACGGTGAGTGGCCTGTTCTGCGGCTTCCCAGCCTCTCACTTCATGCTCACAGAAACCACATTGCATCCAGAAACTCACTGATTGCACATGCTTCTAACTTATCACTGAAGCGGCGGTGAAAAATTATTAATAATAAATATATATATATATATGAACTTCCTCATTTTCCCTCATTAAGATGAATGCATTTACAGCTGTAATACAGGAAGG
This sequence comes from Brienomyrus brachyistius, assembly GCF_023856365.1. Taxonomy (NCBI): domain Eukaryota; kingdom Metazoa; phylum Chordata; class Actinopteri; order Osteoglossiformes; family Mormyridae; genus Brienomyrus; species Brienomyrus brachyistius. Next base: position 12,986,495 of record NC_064553.1, read on the forward strand.
TCAGGAAAAAGTCAAATCTTTAAAATGAGTCTCCAAGAAAAAATACTTTTCAAATAATGACTTAATTAATGACATTCATTACAAATTAAATTGTAGGGTCACTGTGGGGATCAGGGGTGGTGCTAGGGCTGTCTTAGGGGGACTTTAGTAGTGACAAAATGACACTTCATGAATCATTTGCTGTATTTTTTGACCCCACTAGATGGGCACAAAGCATGCCCCAAAGCAAACCAAGAGCACCATCTAGTGGAGTCAGAAAATACAGCAAATGGTTCATAAAGCATCATTTTCACCATCACTAGTCCTTAGCAAAGGCTTGGCGCCACCCTCACCCACCTTCTCCCCATCCATGAAGCGCTCCTTCTCCTTGATGTTGATGTGGTCGATGGTGAGCCCCTGCTCAGCGCGAGACTCGTACCGCACGCTTCCGTTGGCCTGCCGCACCACCCGCCCCTTCCTGCCAGTCATCTGCCGCGGCACAGGGTCAAAGGTCGGGTCAAAGGTCAGGCCAAACGCCAGGAGGCAGCATGGTAGCCCACCGTACTGGGGGGCGCCTCACCTCAGAGACCTTCTCCGGCCCCCCAAGACGGTCGATTAGCTCGTCCAGCGTGTTGAGGGGCAGCTCCCTCCCCAGCTCACAAATCCGGCCCAGAAGCCTCCGCTTCATCTCGTCCAACTTAACTGCCAGACCAAAACACGCCCAATATGAATTAACACCACACAAGGGAGCCCCCCCTCCCTCCATCACAGTGCCGGATTCATGCCAATCCACACAGAATCAGCGTGGGCTTCAACCAAAGTTATTAAAACTTTAATTTATTTTATTTAGCTCTTATATTATTCTCAATTTTAATTTGAAATGCAGTTTAGTTTTACTTAATTTTCACTGGAATTTTATTAGTGTGTTCTCATTGGTTTTCATTAAATCAGACCCCCAGTTTTATTTTGAAGACTAAACAGAAATATACATTTTAGTTTCAGTTTAAGTAATTTTATTTACAACGTTATAGAATTATTTTGTGTCTGATATTTAGGGAAATTCCACATGAATGCACAGTGCACATTAAGTACTAATGTCCTCAAAACACGTTCCATGTTTTACTAATCGTCAATCCAGATAAACAATCATTAACTTAGCAAAACAGTATTAAAAACAGTAATGGGAAGTACTTGATATTTGTTTTTATCTCAGCTAGATTTGGAAGCAATATTTATAGTTTTCATTTAGTTCAGTATGTTTTCTTATACTTTTAGTTTTTGTTTACAATAATGACCGTAGCAGGAGCCAGTTCTAGTTTCAAGGATTTACTCAAGTTACATTTACATCCATATCAAAATGAAACCTCATCGGTTGCTTCAAATGTTGATTAAGCACACAGCTACATTTTTACTAATCCTACACCTGTTAGTGTTTAGACGTCTCCTACACGGGAGCACTGTATGGAAACAGAAAGCAGGGCGGCATGCTGGGTAATTGTTCCAAAGTCAGGGCACCTGAGTGGCAGGTGGTGTGGTTGACGAAGATGACGTCGTCGTTGTCTAGCAGCGAGTCGGGCGAAGAATTGGAGTCGCTGTCCAGGCCGTCGGTGTCAGTGCTGGTGTCATCGCTGATATTGATCACGCCGCTGAGCTCCACGCCGTGCTTTGGGTATTTTGGTGGACGGCCCTTGGGCTTGCCTGGACACACACAGACAGCAACATGTGACAAAAAGCCGTTCTGTCAAGGCAAGTGTGGTTTAGGCGGAGATTGTCAGGGGCCGCAGAGGAACTCACGCTTTCTTTTGTTTCCTGCGCTCTTGTCTCTCTTCTGCTTCTCTGAAGGAAAGTGCTTCTGCACCAGAGACCGAAACACACCCCTGCAAGAAAGTCACACATCTGTCTGCACCATCAGCACTGATCCCTCACCCCTGCAAGACAGACATCTGTCTGCACAGATCCCTCACCAGACAAAGTTATGTGCACCCAGTGAGCACAGCCATAAAGACGGCCAGGGGGCAGGCCCATCACGGCAGGCCCGCTCTCAACTAGGCCGGCATGACATGTAACATTAAGATCAACATTATATATTATGTAAATGCAACAGTCACATTGCAAGCAACTGCAACACTCAGCTACCAATACATTACACTAAAATATTTTTACTCTGTCATAGGAAACAAAACTTGAATTTTCCTTTTCAAGATTGTCTAGTACATGTAAAAAAAAAACTGTGTAATGTTTACCTCCACTGCATATTTCTGAGAGATTTCCCAAAATGATGAGAATGAGAAAAGCTCTATTTGATTATGGCTCATTTCAGATGTATTTTAATCTCCATTTCTTAAATCACAATATTTACTTAAAAAAATTCAAATATGGCGATGTAAACTTTCCCCAGTGTCATTCAGACTCCCTTGCCCTCCCCAGTACTCACTCCGCCGCAGACACAAATCTGTCCAGGTGACCGTCATTCTCATCCAGCACCTCCCGGGTCCGGGCTTCGCCGGTGGACTGCAGGCCGATGACGACGCACTGTGGGCGGGTGTATTTCGGGGTTACAAATAGAAAAACAAGCAACACACGGAGACACAGAGACAGGTGTCAAAGGTGCCCTGGAAACAGATAATCCCTCAGTAATCAGCCCAGACATTTTTGCTTACCTTGCCCTCCCGAAGTGCTGTCTCAGCCAGCTCCACTAGGCGGCGCACTTTAGCAGCAATACATAGGTACTTGAAGAATCGCTGGTGTGCAGACCAGAACTGGCCCCAAAGGGTCTTGCGGGAGACCAACCCCAGGAGGTCGGCTGCCTGCAGAAACACGTTCAGGGCCTCGGCCCACTGTGGAACAACGGAAAACAGCGGGTCACAGACGAGGAGACACGGTGGTACTGAAAAACAAGCCAGAGTCAGCCCAGAGTCAGCCCTCATCCTTACCAGCTTAGCAGCCTTGTTGTAGACAAGCTTGAAGTCATCGTCCAGGCTGATCTCCTCGATGTGGAAGGACACGCCTGAGAAGCTGAGCTGCCGAGCGATGTACATGCCACTGACCTTCATGTCCATGGCCACGATCTCCATGGCACCCACCCCTCTGATGCATGTGGGGACAGGAAGTCAGTGCATGGGGAGGGCGGGGCCACAAACATCCCTATGCTCCACCCCCCCCCCCAGCAGAGGAAACCTTGTCACTGACCTCTTTTCAATAGCCTGCAGAAAGTGGTCAAAGGTCCTGAAGGGGGTGCCCTCCCCCCAAATGCCCAGCCGGCTCATGTAGATCATGTTCTTTGGCTCTGAGGCCCCTGGAGAGAAGAAAGGCAGTCAGACAGACAGAGTCAGAGAGTGAGAATCAGACAGTAACAGACGGCCAGATAAACAGGTAGCCATACAGAGAGTCAGAGATACAGACAGACAGAGAGAATCAGACAGTGTCAGACGGCTAGACAGACAGTTTGCATGCAATTCACCAACAAATTTATGTGGCAGAGCTGAAATACGATGATTATGGAAAACTGGACTTTCAACTCATACAGATCGTACTAGAAGGAGCTGCCTGCTGAACCTAAAGGAACAGCAGCATAAAATATGTCAGCTGCTCACGTGTGTAAACAAAGTGGCGTGCGAGCATACCTGTCGCGCTGGCGTACACCACCCGGGCCAGCGGCAGCTTGCTCTGCAGGTCCAGCACCGCCTTGCCCATCTTGGTGGAGGTTGCATTTTTAGCTTTGTGGCACTCGTCAAACACAATCTAGGGGTGCCAGTCAAGGGCAAAATGAAAACAGCGCCACCTCTGGCAGGAATTAAAACACGTGGCGGAACTGCTGGCGGATCACTGAGGCCGCACGAGAAGGATACGACTCCGTCGAAGCTGGGGCCACACCAGTCCAGGATCTGCTTCAGGCGAGTCCGCAGCTGGCTGCCCGCCTTGCTCTTCCCTATCAGGGCTGAGTAAGTGGCAAACAGGATGCCCTCCGAAGTGGCGGTGTCGTCATACTTAATCTAGGGGGGGAGAGGGGCGAGGATCAAACTCTGCAAAACATCTGCAGTGATCAAACATGGATTCATCACCTTTAATGAGTAGTGCCATAGATGCCTATGATCGGACAAACTCAGAATATAAACATTACAACATTATCAACGTGAGCGTAAGCTGGCTGTGAAGGGCTAGGGGTTAAGGGTCTTCCTCAAGGACCTGCAGATGTGCAGAAGTCGGGCTCGACCTGGCGACCTTCCGATCACAGGCACAGAGGCTTAGCCCAGAGCCACACACTTCCCCCCAGTGACAGCAGACACACAGGCACCTTGTTCAAGGCATAGACGGGAATGCTGGGAGCTTCTATGTCTTTAAGGTCTCTCTCGGCATCGTACTTCAGGTCATTGGAAACACTGAACCTAAAACAAAAAAAAAAAGGCAGAAGGGCATCAGATCGAGTCTCGGGAGTTAGTAGATGAGAGTGTGAGAACCAGCCCTCACCACAGTGCTTTCCGGCGCCCTTTCAGGAAGTTTTCCAGGATGATCCCAGCCAAGGTGCGGCCTTTTCCCACGCCTGCCCCATCCCCGATGAGGAAACCAGCCCGCTGGCCATTCTGCAGGATCACCTCGTGTTGCTGTGGAGGAGGACAAGTTAGTACCGATGGACAAAATGACGCTTCATAAACCATTTGCTATATTTTCTGACCCCACTAGATATTACTCAGTTCACAAAGCATGCCCCAAAACAAACCAAGAGCGCCATCTAGTGGGGTCAAAAAATACAGCAAATGGTTCATATAGTGTCATTTTGTCCATCACTAGAAGACAGCAACACATAAAAAAACATTTCCTACACACTTTCACATACACACACACACACACACACACACACATACACACCTGACAGCTATAGATGACAGCCTCAAGCTGCAGGGCAGATAGCAGTCCAGCAGAGACGGTCCTCTCAGGGACAGACAGGGTGTAGGTGATGTCAGGAGGGGGGACACTGGACAGTGTGCTGGTCTCCACAACGATGTCAGGGTGTGAGACTCCTATCATGGCTACATGAACAAACGGGACAGGAGTTTGATTGATCAGCCTTTTCGAAAGGGACACGGACTGGACGGCTGTGGGTCATGAAGCCCGAGGCCAGAGCACATACATTTCGACGGTCTGTATTCAGCATAGGTGTCCACATGGCCAAGCTCCAATGTCTCCTCTTCATCAGCCTCTTCTTCCTCCTCGGGGGCAGGCTGGGACTAAGAGGGCAGCCGAAAGAAGGTTAGGCCGTTTAAGAAACTGGGGTAAAGAGAAGAAGGAAAGAACGGAAATGCTCTGTACCTTAATCCCAACCAGGGGACCAGGACCAAGGATGGCAGAGATGTCCTCCAGGCCGGTAGGCAATGGCATCCCGCCATTATCCTGCACAAGAGAGACGCCAAATCAGCCCGGTATAGGAAGGAAGCAAGCTGGCGGAGAGAGGGCCGCAGGTCACTCACCTCCGACCCAGAAACAGCGACATCGCTCAACAGGGGCAAGCCACAGTCCTGCGCGATGTATTCCGATAGCGAATCAGGCGAAGAGGGTAGCCATGACATGTCGATGTCCTGGAAGTCCTGAGGGGATGGAAGCGTTTCAGACCACAACAGAGAAAACCTCACAGCGACACCGCTTACTATCATATTCATGTATGATATTAATATTATTAAGATGCATAAATAAGGACAATTACAGTATTCCTTTCATCGTACAAGCGGCATGACAAATGGAGCGACAAGCCAGGTGTGCTGCTTAAATATTCAAAAAATATTGTTCAATGTTTAAAACAGGAAGAGGCAAAGAAAGAGGAAAAGTGTGCAAAGGCATAGCAGCACAGTCAGACTGAGGGCTCAAAGGTTATCAGTCACTCTGCCACGTTCCCTCAGTGACGCCTCTCTGCTGTCTAGGTGACAGCGCTGTGCAGCATTTGGGGACAAGCAAGAGAGGCCATTTTACTGCAGGATATGTGTAGCTCCCTCCCCGCTCTGATCCATGAGGGTCCATTACGGTTAAATGCCACTTTCACTCACACCTTGTATGTAAATTCCTCAGCGCCTGATTGGCTGACACATTGACTCACTGTCTATACCGGTCCACTGCTCATGCATATAACGTTTGGTCTGATGTAGGGACATTTATCATTGTGACAGGAGGGAAATGTGGGTTTTAGGAGGGATGTATGTAATGTAAATAATTCATAACAATCAAATGCTAGTATTTTACAAAACGCACATGATTTTTCGCTTCAGTGATACCCATTCTATGCTTTCCCTCTTTCATGTTTAGCAATAGTGTAAATCTGACACGTTCATTTAAGAATCATTTAGTGACCATAGAGTGTGGCTTCATTTGGGAATGTGATACGGAACAAGAGCTCTCATTGGTTGTCAGTTCGCCAGTCACTATTTATAAACGTCCAATTACAGCTATGCCTTTTGAGGCCAAGAAGGCCTTTGAAAAGCTTCAGGAGAAGGTTAGCATGGAGCCCTGGTGCCCAACCCCGGCGTCAACAGGGTCCACCTCAAACCCCCTCCGCCTCTTACCTGAGAGGAATCTCTGTTCCGTTGCAAGCTTGGCCCGGGTACCTCTGCATTCTGGCATAGCAAGGAGGCCAAGAGGTCTAACTGACTGTCAGCAGATGGGAGCTGGGGACAGTGCCTGGAAGAGATGGCACTGTGTCAGTGAATCGGATGCCTGACACAGACAGCTGTGATCTCTGCCCAATTTAAAAGGGGACTTCCATTACTCGTGTCTTAAGACTATCATCATCACCTCAAAAAGGTTAAGATCACTGCCTTAGGATCTGATGAAATATTTCCAGTTCTTAGTCATGAATACCTTTTTAGGATAAAATACAAGGAAATGAAAGGAGAAACTCTGCCCCCCCCACCAAATTTACTCAATATTCAGTCTCCTGGTTTAGTATGGAAAAGGTTAAACCTTTTGCAGGACCCTCTAACTACCAGCCTACCATAAAAAGAGTGCAGTGAAACACAACAGAAACACAAGGCCATCAAATACGAAGAAAACGCAGTGTTGGGACATTCAGAGCGCCATCTGGGGATGCGTTTTCTGAATGAGAATCCCCTGGAACATGATCTAGAACAGATCAGGTCTTTATTCCTCATTCTTTGGAAAAGCATGGCAACAGGCACTTCCCGTTGGCAGTAAGCTCGACCTTTGTCTTTGCATAAATTGGGGAAGCGCAAATTAAAGGACGGGGTTTGAATAACCATCCGAACTTTAGATATGTGCCTTTACATCCAAAGAAGAGGCTAAACAAGGCTTGCAGTCAGGCCTTGTATTTTAAATGAGATACATTTCTATATTAATAATTTTATATTTGCCCAGAGAGCAGAGAAGAGCAGACTGATGCAGAAGATGAGAAGCACAGGGCATATATGTCTGCATAGGGGCTGGGGATGTGTAAACATACAAAGACACAAACGGCACGATGAAGAATGTAACGCAGATATAGGATACATTGCACCACACTGTCTTTGTTTAGCAGACAATGTAATTCTCAGACACATTTGCTCGGATCCACATATAGATGAGCATCCCGTACACGTCCCCCCCCCCCCCCCGTCCCCCTGTCACACCGACAAAGACACCTGCAGAAACAAGGCACTTCCAGCTGGGATGTTTATGAGGTGTGTGAACTGCCTCTGAACTGAGCTTGCAAAGCGCTACAAGGGCGAGCTGTGGAGTGTGAAAGTCAGCCCAGGAATTGGGGGCCAAAAATTGACAGTCGTGTGAGACGCCGAACCACAACTAACGCGCACAGCTACTGTTTGCTTGCATTACTCACAGTGGCAGGTTAATGAAAACTCAACAATGAAGAGTCCTTGAATTCCAGCTGGGGTATCTTCCACCCCCCACCCCGGCTTGTCTTCTGAGACTCCCCACCGTTGCCCTACCCTCCTCATCTACACTGACAATCAAAATCAGATATGTCACATATACAAAAGCTGACTTTATACTTACTGGTTTCCAGAATGCACAGGATAAGGAGCACTGTACAGAGGTGCCTGCGAGTATTTCCAGGGGGTAGCCTGATGCATCGCATTCTGAAAGATTGGGAAACAAATTCATTAATAATGTGTTTGAAATTATGCATTTCCAGAGTTCTTTCCCAGTTTCCCTAATTCAAACTAATGGTGCTGTCGTATATAGAATGGGTCCAGTCAGATAGCAAGATGAGCCAATCACATGCAGGGACATGACAAAAGAAGGTGGGAGGTACCAAGTGGTTTCGGTCCTGGTACATGGATAACGCTGTACCTGCATGGACAAACTGTAGGCAGCACGGTCAGAATGCGGCCCCCGCAGATCCAGGTGGTTCTCCCCATCCATGGCGGGAGGAGCAGCCATAAGGGGCATCAGGGCGTGGACAAAGAGGCTTTACCGGGGTCAGCCATGCCTGCAGAGAGGGGGATGCACAGAGTCATGTCGTACCACACAGGCCCAGGCAGTGCCATTATAGAATAGATTTCTTAATTTGACTTCTATTTCATGTCATTTTCAATTTTCATTTGGAAATCCAGTTTAGTTTCAGTTAGTCGGTGCGTCAGTTTTTATTTTAAATATATATTTATTTAGTTTTTATACGTTTTAGTTAAGTAATTTCATTTAGAGAATCCTGTATGAATATACACTGCACCTACTAATTTCCGAAAAAACTGGCAAAACATATTCCAGGTATTACTATTGGTCATTAAAGGTAAATAAACAAATCATTACTTTAGCGAAAGAATATTTATAGTTTTAATTGTAGTTTTTTTTGTATCTTACTTTATATGCATTTATGAAAATGTTAGTGTTTCGTTACCGATGATAACCCAGGTGTCCTGGCAGATAAAAGCAGCAGGTAGGTTGAGTAAGGAAATAAAACACTGTGTTAAAACATCCAGTCATGTCATTGCTTAACACTGGAATCCATCCACATATAAAGTGTCAGCTAAGCGAATAAATAATAGTTAAAATGTGTTAAATAGGAATAAGGTCAATGGTGGTTAATGGTGATTTCATTAATGAAGTCGTTTCTCATTAAGATTGGCCCCGACGTTAAAGACTCAGGGCTCCTTAAGTCTGACTGATAATAGTCATTGGGCTCCATTCCTCATATAATCCACAAGTGGCAGTCAGGCATCGCCTGTAAATGCCATCATCTAATTTGCTGGTCCATTTATGTGCAAATCTTCACTTAATTTAAAGTTAAGACACTTTTTTATAATCAGCATAAGGATCTTTTCGAATCATTTTTGAAGCACATAGTATTTAAGAGGCTAAGACCCATGTGAGTTTCAGGTGCAAAACAAACCACACACACTGCCAATTTGATCCCAACTGCAACTGACAGGAAAACTTATGGTTGGCGATGGATGTGACCATATGGTTTGGCTATAACCACAACAGCCTGAGAATGTGCAGCCAGAATGCTAAGGCAACACCCCAAAATACAACCATATTTCATACACACACAAGCACACACATATACTGCAGCGGCTACAACTATTCAAGATCGATAATTTTTTATAAAAATAGTTGACAGTGACTTTTATGATTGATTGGTAGCATTTTTGCAGCTTACAGCGTAAAACTGTGTATGACGACACCATCGTCTGGCAACATCAATGCTGGTCTTAAGTATAATTGTTAGTGACCTCAGTATGAAGGAAACAGCAGGTTCATCTGTTATTGTCCTATATGCATTTCCCTGAAGGAAAACAGTATGGTGACGCATGTTATTTTGTGTTTCTCTTACGAAATATTACGTTAAAGATTGACCAATTTTTTTTTTTATATTTATTTGTTTCTATGTCCCTTTACAATGAGATTCTCTAGACTGTTTTTGTTAGAGCTGGAAAAATTCCTGTACATGTTAAATAAACCATTTGCACTTTAAATCCTGTTTTGGACTAACATTTTGCTTAGTTGACCGCCTGATCACATGATTAATTAATTATCAATATAATCATTTTTGTTGCCATAATATATACACACACAGACCTTCCAACATGAATTAACCATCGGTGGTGGGTGATTCCACCAATTAATTTGCATTTTATATATCATTAGACTAATTCTAGGTCAATATGTGGTATTAACAATACAGAGAAATAACACAAGCACATATCTTTTATTGACTAAAATATTTATAATTTTTCCTCCACTGCTCCCTTACACCTGAAACCCAGGCACCTGCTCACAGACAGAACCTCTAGAAGTTTCCAGCTCGCTGGCTCCTCACCCAAGAGGAGTGAAGGCATCTCCCAGCGTTCACCTCTGCAGGGGCTCCTTTCCCTCCCCACCACCCACAGAGACCGCTGAGGCTGAGGGCTGCTGGATGGGATTTGCCGATACTGTTTTCATAACAGCCCTGCGGTAAGGTAAGGTTTCAGCTCTTCTGTAAGAAGCACTAGTTTCTATTTGACCGTCATATCCATGTAGTAAAATAAATGTGGACAATAAGAGTTTACCTTTACCTTATAAACAAATCATTTCTGGAACTGCATAATTACAAATTAGAAGAAATTACTGGCGCAATATTACAATTTTTCTTTAGAGCAATGCATCATTATATTCTATAAGTGAACCAAGGGAATCAATGACTGTTACACAACTAGTGCAGATGCTTTCCTGGCCGGACAGACTGCTTTTGCTGAAGGCGCTCAGATTACACCCACTCTAGTGTCTCTACTCAAGACCCGAATTCCCTATGCTGGGAGTCTGGTGGGGGGGGGGCTCAGCGAGCACGACTGTCCTTATTCTGCCAAGTCAGACGCACTGGTACAGAGTCCTAGGCTCCATTCTCAGCCGAGTCCTACAAGTGTACCTCATGGACAGAGTCCATCATAAAACTTTACACAAGAGTCCTTTTAACTGTGACTCTGTTTACGGGGTCATACCTGAACAGAAGGCACAATACCTTGCTTACATTTTCAGGTACAGAGATTACCCATTCCAAACATTTCATAAATTAAAATCACCAGTACAAGCCAGAAAGCGTAAACTCAGCTCCAAGAGACAAGAATTTACTAACGATGCACAAACAGCAGATACCGCATGAAATGTGTACAAACAAGCAGAGGTGAACAAGGCCAGCGAAAGCACAGACAGAAGACCGAAAATGGCTGGATCTGGTACCACCCCCACCTGTCTGCCCCTGTTTAATCTTAGAGGTGTTTCATCTGTTGGGTGGGTGATCAGCTATTAATTACTCTGACATTCCTGCATCCAAGCCAGAAGCAGCTGCTCCGTCCCATCAAAGAGGTTGTAACTGTTCACAAGTCAGCAGAGTCCCTGTGGGAACACCTCGCCTGATTAAATGTGCATATCATAATTATTGGAAAGACAATACATCACTGCTCATAATCATGCTAAATGCCATGAGACCTATTCGTTATGATGGCCATAGCAGATTAATTAAGCCATTAAAAATTCATAGGAGGAAGACATTAGTCCACCAGCAGACATCTGCATTATTAATCAAGCTTTTTAAACACCTGACCTTCCATTTTAATAACTTCCATTCACAAGCCCTTTCGTGACAAAAGAAAAAATGGAAATAGAGAAACAGAAGTCAGAGAATTAGAGAAAATTAAGGGGAAAGTGAGCTGCAGAAAACAGTCGCAGACTGACAATATTGGTAATTGCTGCCTTTCCAGATTTCTTTATACGCATTCGCAACTTACCAGAGGATTTTTAGAGCAGAGAGGAAAAGAGAGTTTCCTAGCCGTACATCATTAGAGTTAAAAGGTCAGTAAACAGCACCACATTCTGCAGTTTTCTGAGGCATGTTAGCCAACCTCGGAGCCCTAGCCAGGAAAGGGGGCGACAGCTATCACAATAAATCCCAGAGGGTGCTATTTTTCAACTTGGATTTCACTGAAACACAACCTTTGCTTTCATTACTTCTGGCCTTGAAAAAGTTCTGTTGCACAAGTAGTGTGGATAAGGGTCTTTGTATTAGGACTAAACCAGCATGGACTTTTGGAAACTATGGTCCTGGTAAAAAAGGGATGTGGGAGCATTGCGTGTTGTACCGTGTCGTCAACCATCACACGACCGTGACTAACACCTGAGGGGTTTCCGTGGAGACCTACATGGGTTCTTATAGGTGGACTGCATCCTTAAAGTCCATTGGTGGCATGCCAGGGCACACCGCCAAAAAGGAGAGGCAGGAGATCCGTGTGCATTTTGGACCTCTGATCGAGGTAGAATGAACTGTCAGCAGCCAGAACACTCCTCCAGGAAGGCCACTGCTCTGTTTTTCTACCACAATTAAACAGCAAGAAGAACTTTAAAACAAATGGCAGCAGAAGTGCGAAATCATGCCAGCTTTATGCTGTCATTATAAATCAGTGATGGCTTCATTGGCACAACTAAAATATTAACAGTAAACTACCCCAATTCAAAACAATATATGGCCATAATGTTTAATGGACTGACCCTGGACCTATACCATGATGAAACAAGGTATTTAAGCAACAAATACAGCCCCAATACACCCAACTGCACCTGCACTTTACCTTAATGTACCTCAATTTATACTGAATAAATGGTCCTGAAACTGAATATTTCCCACACACACGCTGCCAAAAGACGGTACAAGTGCTATACCTCACAACAATACCGTATGCTGCTAAATTCTAGTTCCTGTGCACTATTTCATGTGCCGTGAATGCACAATAAGCTTAGATGCTGCCAATGTCCTTCCAAGCGCAATATCATATTATATATTATAAACTAGCGCAAACAACCAATCACATTCTCTTAATTTCAACATGTTGAAATTGCCGTTTTTCACATGCAATTTCTTTGCACGCAACACACTATTCAATTCTATTCACACTGCTACACGTGCAATACTCCACTGCCTGGTGCGGCCTTGACCACCAATGTTTACATATATGCAGGTAAAAGCTTCTTTTGCATTACATCTACAAATACACTAGGTGCATCTGGATTGTCATTGTTATATTATTTTTTGACATGTCTAAAGCCCACAGTCTGCACTTCAGATAGGTATTGTTATTGTGTAGTATAGTTATTGTGTATTGCTATATGTGCGCTGTGATCATGGAGGAACGCTGTTTCATCTCGCTATGTACTTGTATACAGTTGTTGTTCACACATATTATCTATCACAGTCGCAACAAACAGAAAAAACTGAATGTGGTGAAGAGAAAATGTGGAAGACACCTTGTGACGGTTATGTCACACACACTACAGCTAGTTACACCGGTTCCTGTCTCAAAAACACCTGGGGGGGGGGGGGTCGGTCTGTCACTTCATGTCAGTAACAGATAAATGAGAGGCGGAAGCAGAGAGCCGCTGGTTCACACAATGACAGCAAACACGGATGTCGTTCCTCTTACCGGCATGAACTATAATCCAACACCAAGCAACATTTGCAAAATGTAGCAGAGTTCATACAAGCTCACAAAGACATAAGACACAAACACTTCAGGCAAACACTGCAGAAGGAGGCAATATATATATATATATATATATATATATATATATATATATATATATATATATATATATAAAATTTTGAAATGATGGGATGTGCTTCCTAGCAACACTGTCTACTCGCCTACAAGAGATCCTTGAGGTAACAGATTGACTGCAAGCTTTTCTGCATTCCAGAGAACTACTCCAGTGCATGACCAGGATCGCCAGTAACTAATGACAGAAGCTGCCATCAAGGTCAGAAGGGCAGTCAGCCCAGAGAGGGCCAGGAGCTGCCGATTTTACAAAGCTTACATTACTTTTCCTACCTTCACAGGCAGAACTGCTGCTGCTCCCTAATAGCACAGCAGAATAAATGACCTTTTCTGCAAGATTAAATTACAAATTTGCTTTTAGTTGCTAATCTATCAGTAATTTTAAGTAAACACAAATGTAAACAATTCAGCAGATAAGCACACCTTTAATTAACTGGATTAGGATTGTGGAACAAAGGCCTAGAAAGAAATCATAACTCACAAAACATTCCTAATGGCCACATCAGATGGAATTTGATTATTTCTGTAAACTTGCAAACACTTCTCAAAAGTAACTGCAAATACACATTTACTAACATATGTTGTACCTTCCTGTTATTAATTAATGATGCAACTGGTTACACTTTGAAGCAAATCGTTTAAAAAGTTTTAGCCATAGAAGTCAGACAGTATAATATGACAGTTACAGAAACGAGCATAGCCATCGCTAAAACAATACATTTTCATATCATAGTGAAAGAGAAAACAAAGTTCACTGCGCTATTTATATTATGTATGCGAAAAGTGATAGGAGATCAGATTAGCAAGAGTTACGATGCGGCACCTGATCCAACGTCAACGTCGTTTCAAGGGGATTAACTTGTGGACCATTTATATTCCAGGACCGTGTAAAGAAATATGTCGTCTAGCCTGTGACAAAAGCCCTGACACACGCCAAAACAATGTGGCTTCGCTTTTACCGCATGGGAACTACAGTGAAAACGAAAGACATCTTCAATATTTTCCCACAGTATAACCCCCCAGCATCCGACTAACGGGAATAATCGCCACCAAGTCATATGCACTGAAACTAGCTGTTTAACAGTGTAACTATTGAGACGGTTAACTGACACTACAGTAATACTAGCACTGGAGAACGATGAATTGGCCAGTTTCCTCGGTGTATAAATGAAATACAAACCCGACCAAATAAAAAAAACAGACACTCCATAAAGCGTTTTTGTTTAGAGGAGACATTTAAAAGCCTCGGCGCCGATGACTAGTTGCCAAACTACCTAGCACCAGTTTATTTAGTTTGCTAACGTGGTTAGCATGATAACCTACTTTCGCCACACAAAGACCCCCTGTCGTCTGCCTACATATCGCCAGGTATCCGTCAAAAATGGCAGCAAAAGAAAACGCTTTATAAAGTGCCTCACTACTTTATTAAATATGAAATATATATGTAAATGTACGTATTTATGTAAGAAACATTTATGAAAGTAAAACGATTAAAGAGTTGTCCTTGAAAATAGAAACAAGTATGATCTTATCTCTCTTTTATGGAACTGTCGTTTAACCCCGTTGCGTGAGAGGTTGTAAATACACAGCTCGATGGGCGATAATTCATAGAGTATTCTGGATACGTTTAACCGGCTCATAGTTCACTTACCCTTAGCAAAGCAAACTTTTAATAAGTCTGGTCACCATCAAACCATCAATACAAATCTTGTGCGCGTGTGTTGTAGTTCGCCTGATGCCGGGATTTTAACATCAGATTTTTTTTTGGTGATTGTCTTACTTCCTGATTGACGTCGCCATCTTGAACGTTAAAAACACTTCCGCTATGACGTCACCCATTCACAGTTCTTTCGGCTTTGGCTTCATTTTGAGAATGCATCAGGCGAATAAAAGACGATGACCGTAGTAATAGCACTAAGATTTGGTAAAATGTTATAAAGGATCGAATATTTTGCCCCTTTGGTTCCAAATTATGTTTTAAAATTCATTTTCCTGTGCGAATCCATATCAATACAGTATGCTAGGAATAGTATCCAAATACCTTATGTGACCATTTGTTCAAAGCAGGGTCATGGCAAGGTTGGAGCCTGTCCCAGGCAATATAAAATGTGAGGGCAATTTAAGACACCAATTCACCAAGATTACATGTTTCTGGATTCTGGGGAGGTCACACCAACTTTACACACAGAGCAAGTGTCTGCCATCCCATGGTGATTGGGAAATTGAGTTCAAAAGAGGATGGGTTTAATCGATAGCAAACCGTAAGGACACATTTGTTTGCCTCATTTATCTTGCCTATGATTTGGAATCAAACCTGTTAGGTTCATAACATGCACTGCAGAGGAAAAGGTTTCTAGTGAATATGAAGCTACCAGGGTGTTACCTGTGAAATAATTATACAGGAAGATTAGCTGAGGATCAAACCGACCTGGAGATAAAGTGTGCAGTATTAGCTGTATTGATTCACTATGTAGTGTGAGATCCAACAGTGGCACACATTTGGAAGTAGTATGTGACTCAGTAGGTTAGGACATTGTACTTGTGATTATAAGGTTGCTAGTTCAAGTCCCAGGGTCAGTACAGCCATTTTACCAGTGGGCTCCTGAGGTAGGTCTTTAACCCCAGATTGCTCCTGAGATTTACAGTCCCAGCTTTTACCAATCAGCCCCATCCAACATGCTTGAAGTGTTGAAATTATTTGTATGGTGTCCTGTAAAACAAACTATAACAGACAGCTGTTCCCCCAAAATGTATCAAATTATAAAATTAGGATGGTCTTTGGTAATGATGGGTTCAGGTTTGGAGCGAGGCTGACAACTGCATCCATTGTCACTGTAAAGATCAATGGAAACTTTAGTTGGTTCCAGAATTGAAAAGGGACATTACGGAGTAATTGTTTACATGGTGACAGAAAAATTAGGTAGATATCCAACATGTCAATGGATGGAAGACATGCTCATTTTTATAGTTGGTGTAGAACAGTTTCTAAGTCTTAAAAACATTATGAAACGTAACAATATATTAACATTTAAACTGGTGTGTTTTGAAATATATATGTTCTGAATATCGATGTTCTCAAAATAAAATCAATACGTCCTTAGGTATAACGCTCTACAAGAGAACTGTTTTGTGACAATTAAAACTGCTTTCCTGCAGTCCGCCGTATCGATTATGGACTTTGACAGGAGCTCCGCGTGGAATATGACGCAGCCTCGTGCCTGATACGGTGTATTTCAGGATTCATTTTATTATATGAATTGGTCAGCGAACGGCGACCGACAGACACCACCCAAAATGACATTTATTTTTATATAATCACTACTATATTTGTATGTCTAACGTTTGTATTTATATTTCCAAACATTAGGTCATTTGATTATTTTTGTGTAGGCCTATTTAAGTTCCTTTCAGGGCTGGATTGCGGAAAAACATCGATAAGTTTTTTTTTTATTCCTTTAATGAAGATGAAAATATATCAAGAAATATGCGTTTTCTTTGTCTCTTTGTCGACCCCGGTGCTACTATACGTTATGAACAACGTTCCAACTTTTCATGAGTAAGTCGAACTTTCCTTCTTTCCCCTCATAAGAAATGGCATTTATTTTCATAGAATATTATTTGGTATAGGCCTAGTTTTTGTTTTATATTTAATAACTCCCGTTTATCAAATTAATTATCAGATAATTTTGGGCGAACTGTTTTCTGTCCATTCAAAGTGTAATTGAGGTGAACATGTATGTGTGTGGCCCACAGGTACACATAATACTTATTACCTTTAATGACACTGTGCAGTCATTTTTATTTTTATTGGAGTTCATTATTATGCGGATCCATACAGCGAACCTGCCAAGGCTGTCCTCATACCCGCGTATTAAGAATCGGAATGAACTCTCAATAAAACGTCTTCATGGTACTTTTTCCATTAACACCACCACGTGGACATAAAAAAAACAAATGATCTGTAAAATTACCCGGCAGGCATTCTATTTTACTGAGGCCATTACGATTTAGTAAATTTTCTTATATTTGCCGGCAAAACGGGATAATTTATGGTTATTTTCTCAAATTTATAAATGAAGCACTCGACTCAAAAGGGTCGAAATATGAAGAAGCCCTTAGCCCAGGCGGTCAAATGTGAACGCTGACTATTAAGCAGGTTCTGGGCGCACAAATAATGGCAGCCCTACGGTCCTGTTGTCGCAGGAATACTTTTTTCCATAGAAATTGGTTTGGATTGACCTTGGATTTTTCAGGAGTATACATTAGAAATGAATTACTGTAAAGGAATATATATATATATATATATATATATATATATATATATATATATATATATATATATATATATATATATATTAATTATTTTCATTTTTCCCTTGTGTTGTTTCCAATAGTTTTCTGTGTTCATTATATTGCAGAACCTTGTTTCTAACTTCACACTTTTAAATACTTATACACAGCTCACTGGCCACCCGTGTCAATTTTAACACAGTAAACTCACTTTGATTTCTTTCTGAGGTCTTATTTGTTCATTGCTTTCCTTTCTCTCTGTTTAGGCCGCTAGTGATACTGGGCACCGGGCTGGCGGTATCGGGGGCCATGTCTCTTCTTGCGTTTCTCTCGGTGCAGCGTAAACAACCCAAAGATATCCTCTTCTACGGTAAGCAACAAGGATAGGTGTGATCTTGTGAGACGCGAGCGGATCAGATTTTTACAGCCCCAAATCGTAATGAAAAAGAGCCGCGGAGCAATTCGAGATAAAACAAAAAGATTATGAAAAATACCGATGGCTCCACTGCGACCGGCGAGACGAGGGAAATGCCGCAAAACAGGATACAGGCAGGGCAGCAAAATGAAAATATGATAGGCTGGAACGCTGCACAGCTGTTATCAGCTGCAACGGATATGAAGAGATTTAAACACAGAGCCCAAGAGGGAGCAAGTACACACAATTACCCCCATCACACGGAGAGTAACTATTTTAGTATTTCCAATAAATCAATGCGGCACAGATCTCGCTCAAATAAAGCTTAGGCCTAACAGTCACACTTAAAGAGACACTGTGCCTGTGGCGGGGTTATGATGATGTTTTCTCAGTTAGCCTGTCATCCCGTCGCTAATGAGACTTCACAATGGGGCAGTGAGAAGGCAGGCGGCCTCCAGCTGAAAGTGCACTTCCTGTTTTTTGTCCTCCTGATTCTCGGCGCTCTCGCTGTTTCACACCGCAGCGCATCCACCAAACTCCACCCCCTCCCACTCTGGCACGAGCCCTTCCTTGCGCAGCCGTTTCAGAAAACATTCTTATCCATTTCTACAGTGACAGAAATCCAACAGGCAGTATAAACAATAGCTTTATATATCTGTACCTGCCTGTGTCTGTATGGACACATATAAAGAGCACAGAGACACACATGTGGTGGACTACAGTTCAGCTTGGTCTCCTCTAGGTCTTTACTTTGGAAACTCAAATGTCCTTCTTAACATTCAAAGCACACAGCACAAGAATTTCCGCCATGGCAGTGATTTCAACCAGAACACGCAAACAGTCAGTATTTTCGGAAACACTTTACTTAAAGTAGACATCATAATGCACTATAGATACCTTCATCATGCATTATAATGGTCAGTATAAGCCATTATTATGAAAGAATTAATAGTGCATTATACATGAGAGCTTCACATAGCGTTGATTATACTTAATAAATATGGCTATAATGTCTGTTTTTATAAATAATTATAGGCGTGTTTATAATACATCATCAATGCATTAACATGCATTTTGAAGGTATCTATAATGCATTATACATGGGTGCTTTAAGTAAAGTGTTACCATATTTTTTTTCCAGTATTCTCTAGCAGTTGCGTATCAGGTGACTATTTTGCCAGTTATGGAGAGCTGGAAAACAAGTAAGGCAAGTTAACATTAGTGTGAATGAGGAACTGTTATTGTAATTAATTTCCAAGTAACTGGAATAATTTGACTATCAGAGCACACACATAAAATTTGCCCAATTTTTCTTGAGGTTGGCTGGAGAGCTGGGCATATCTTCTGTGTCTGTGTACATGTGTGAACATTACAGTGAGCTCCTGTCTCTCTCGCAGTGTGTGTCCAGTTCGCTTTCACGTCAGTCTTGAAGCTGACCAATGCTTTGGAACAGGACGGCTTCACGTCAGGGTTCGTGGGATTTTACCAAAGGAAGGTTAGTGCCAATGAATGACGCACTTAACTCAAGCTCATACACTAACTTACCCAACTCGCCTGCCAGTGGACTATCAGCAAAGGATTATGGGATTAGGGGGATAACGTAAAGGGTCATCATTCTAATGACATCTTTCATGTACCATGAAGGGGGAGCCATGCATGGTGACCGCTTATGCCATCATGATGTGCTACTGGGAAGGTGTGGTGCACTTCCTCCTGTATCTTCTGCTGCTGCACCACAGGGCAAAGGCGTAGGTACCACTACAACTGTCCTGTGTCTGTCCTTGGTCCCCAGACTTTACAGTCATGAAATCTTTAAGTCACAGCTCAGTGCTACACAAGCCCATTTCCTTAAGATCTGAGTAAACAGTGAGCCTAACAAAGAACAGGATCATCAGATCCAGAAAAAAAAAAATGTTTCAACCCACCATTTGACTATAAAGAGTCGCAGTCACAGAGTACTCAACTGGTCGGTTGAAACAAAACCTTGGTCTGGATTTTTACTTTCTGGACCTGAACTTTCCACCACTGGATAAAATGTACTACAAAGGCTATTTCTTGAAGGAGAAACAATGATTGATGGAGGGGAAACAATGATTGATGGATGGTTTTAATAAACAGGTAACAGAATGAAGGTTCTCAATGTCACTCTGCAGGAACCAGTACCGTGGTATGGGGCTCTTTTGGGCCGGCTCTTCCTTTGCCAGCACGTCTGTCTTCATCCCTGGAAGTGTCATTGGTGAGGCCCATTCTCTGTCCTGTAGCTTTAAATAAGGGAACATTTCATGTGTTAGCATTGTGCTCCTGGAGCAACATGGCTGACATTTGTGCAGCAGGACTAAGATGGGTTGTCTTTGCTTCTGCCTTATACAACACCACTGTGACTGTGACATGCTTTGATTACTCGCAGTTACTCCCCAGGCGGGTTTATTTCGTATTGCTGGTTATCATTATGCAACAATGAAAATAGACTCATTCATAGTATTTTCTATAATCTCGTCATGATTCAATAGGATGAAATGCACTATGAGGTCCACAGGGCTGGTTTTCTCCAAATGGGTAATTTTCCAATTGTCACACCCTCAGGCAAATACGGCTCAAATATATATCCAGCCTTCTGGCTGAACGTACTCCTCCTGCTGGGGTCTGTGTGGGTGGCAGCCTCGCTGCTCTCCAGCCTAAGAGAGCTGCCGGTGATTCCCGCTGATGAGGTGAGGGTACCATGCGGGCCAACGACAGGGGTGGGACTTTGGGGGCATGGATGCAGTGGGTGGGCAGAGCATGAGGTATGACTCCACCAGCACAAAGGCTGTATTTAGGCTTGTTGGCTTTCCATCAGCTGCACTGTACATGACACTTGGCGACTTTTGCTAAAATTTCTGTTGCCTGTCTTCCAGGTCGAGTCTGTACAGAGAAAAACCCTCCTGACCCGGCCCATCGACCTGCTCCTGGTGACCTCCCTCTTGGGCGTGATGGTTTTCACGGTGTTCCGGGGCCTTGTGAGTCCCACTTCATGCGGCGCTTTTTATTCGATCCGGGTGTCGCCCACAATAACCCAGACAGCTCAGCATAAAGGGGAAGTCTGTAAAAAAATCAATTGTTTCATAAACTATACCTCAGGTTCCTCATGTTTAGTATATTTGATTTGGCACAGTGTCACACAGGGCTGATGAAAAAGAGCCACTGTGAAGTCTGAAGATGTTTTAAGAGCAGCTGTCGTTTTTGTGACCACCTGCCAGACAATGTTCCTTGTCTCTCTATGTCTCTCTTTCTCTCTCTCTCACTCTGTCTCTCTCTCACTCAGGTAGTTCTTGATTGTCCCCTGGATTCCTGTTTTAACTACATCTACCAATATGAACCATACCTGAAGGACCCAGTTGGCTATCCTAGGGTCATGGTGAGTGAGATGAATTAACCTTTCATCACAGAAGAATATAGACCATTGGAGAGCTTAGAAACATATCTGCAACATTTGTTTTCTTTTTTAAGAAGGCAGAGCAGTAAAGGTGTTTGCCTGGGAAGAGCATGAAAATGGCAGGTCTACTTGCTTGTCATTCTCCGGTAGACTCTGTCAGCTGAGCCGTCACGCTATCGGTGATCTTATCATGACTCGTTTTCTGACAAAAGAGAAAGCAGTTGGTCATCTGTAATGCAACCGGAGTTTGATAACATAATCGGCTCGACCATGTGCATGGTCCAAACAGGGGCCAAACAGTGTGAGGGAAAAGTAGACTCCGAATTACCGTCGTTGACTAAAATTTCCAAATACCGATGATGACAGAAGCACTGCAAACAAGACAAGAAGAAATGACTGTTTGCACAGCGGCTGTGGCAGCTTCACAGAGCACGCTTCGATGCTACACCATGTCTCCTATGCTCTATACCATGTCTCCTATGCCCTACACCATGTCTCCTATGCCCTACACCATGTCTCCTATGCCCTACACCATGTCTCCTATGCTCTATACCATGTCTCCTATGCCCTACACCATGTCTCCTATGCTCTACACCACGTCTCCTATGCTCTGCACCATGTCTCCTATGCTCTACACCATGTGTCCAATGCCCTACACCATGTGTTCTATGCTCTGCACCATGTGTCCTATGCTCTACACAATGTCTTCTATGCTCTACACCATGTCTCCTATGCTCTACACCGATGTTTCCCAAACCAGTCCTCAGGGACCTGCAGACAGTCCACATTTTTCACCAGGACCTGGGAGGGAGCAAAAATGTGGACTGTGAGTCCCCAAGGAACAGGTTGGGAAACATTGCTCTATACTCAGAGTCTACTATTAGTGTAGGTAACCTGTGTCAGTCAGCTAACTCCATAGTTAACATAAAGGTGAGGAACAAGGACAGACTCTGATTCTGAGCAGTACGCTATGTAATATTGTAATACTAAGAGATATTTTGCTTTCTGCAGATGCTGGTCTACCTATTCTATGGCCTACCACTGATGGCTGCATTTGTCTATGGGCTTGTTACACCTGGTTGCACTTGGATGCTGGACTGGACGGTGTTATTCGCCGGGTTCATGGCTCAGGTAACATGACTCTACCTGCACGCCTATAACTTCCTATAAATGCACTCGTGAGCTCTCTGCCCCGCAGTGGTGACAATGAGTGCGACGTTCTCGTGTGCTGTTAGCCTCATAAGCACAAACCAAAACGATATTTGATACATTTTGTAAGAAATCCCGTGTTTCAGTCATTTTTAAGGTAATTTACATGATTGCAATTATTAGTTTAGGGGGCTACTGCTTGGACCACTGGACTTTTAACAGCACATTAGCAACTATTTAGTGACTTGTCACGTTTTTTTCGTTAAGGGTTCATAAAGCCCAGGTTTAATCGTGGCATCCCAGAATTCTTCAAAGGGCTGCGCCCCCTATTGGTCAAGTCCTAGAATTGCCCCCAGAACTACCAAAATAGTACAGAGGATAGAACTATGGAATCAATGTCCAAAATACATTTTAAGTTTTTTTTCCATAGCACTGGCCTTTATTTAAAAAATGTCAGTAATACACTGACATATCCTGGTTTACGTCTGTGCTGTATGAGAAATATCATGAAAAGTCTTCCGTTGCTCTTTTATTTGCTTGTATAAAACATGCAGCTAACGACATCAGTCATGTTCTTCATCTTGCTGTTGCTTTGTTGGTACCTTTAAGTAATCGTGAAGCTCAGTGTTGTCTAACCACTGCACCTCTAACCCCACCTCCACCCCTAGGCGCAGTGGTGCCACATCAGTGCGTCGCTACACCCACGCACCCCCTACACCTACAGAATCCCAGAGGAGATGTGGCAGGCCGTGCTCCTGGTCAACCTGGCGTATGTGTCAGCTCCGCTCCTGTTGGGCCTCCGCTGCCTCTGGAGCCCCGCCTTCTTCATGAAGACCGTCCCTCCAGGACGGGTCACCAAAGAGAAGAAGAGTGACTGACAAAACAACCCCCCCCCTCCACACGCACATAAAACAAACACCCGAGCCTTATTAAAGAAACCATACGCTCCAAAAAAATGACCAAAAATTAACAGGTTACTGTGAGAGATTATTTAATCCACTATGATTCCCTGGTGGAGATGCATCACTGAAACCAAATCCCATTTTCTCACAACAGTAAACTGCTTCCTACCGACCATGTCGACATTACTGAACATTTCTGCTCTCTGCTTGGACCACTGGACTTTTAACAGCACATTAGCAATAACTTCCTTTTATCTTAGAAACTAATGACTCATGGGTTTGTGACACCTGAATATATATAAATCCACATTGCACCCCCCTCAACCAGGTTGATTTCGTCTCTGAAACTTCAGTTGTAGCACAGTTCTCCCACAACACAGCATTTGTACTGCAGAGTGTTCTAGAGTACTTGTTTATGCACCTAACCCGAGAAAAAGTGGTTTCCAGTTTTCCGGTATGCGGTGAGTGGTGAAAGCACGGCATTCCCAGTGGCCACCAGACCACCAGGGATCGTTTTCCAATTAAAAATACCTGCAGGATTCCAGGATAACCAGGTTAATAATATAACTCACGCAAGTGAAGCTAGACTGTTCCAAAATGTAATTGATACAGACGTCAGAAGAGAACAGAATATAAGGTGGACTTGATTCAAGCCATTGAATCACTGAGCACACCTTTGCACTATTGTGAGCTCACGTACCTTGTGGACTGGATTGTGAAAGGAGGTGATGTGTGTTAGTCTACCTCTGAGGAAACAAAGTCAGAGGTCCATCAGATATCAATGAATGACAAAGGATCGTCATTGTGTGGTTTTCTGGGTCATGCCACAGTGTGTATCTATCTACTATGTGCTGTTGCACTTTGCCCTTTTCGTCTTGTCTTGTAGATACAAGAAAATCACTTTTAGAAAGTTTCCAGCCGACTGTACTGTGGCAGATGCAAAAACAAGGAAAACAACATTTTCCTAACTCTTCTATTGCCATTCCCATGTTTTTTTGTCCATTTGGGTCATGAGCATAAAATCAGAAAATGGCCCATTGCGATTATTTTGCCTTTTTTTCTACATTGCGTATGATCTTAATTTCATGATTACAAAATGCTCAACGTTTCTGAAAATGTTTACTGGATGTAGATAACCTTCAGAGGTTTGGGAAGACCACTGAATTTCAAATGCTTGCTAAAAACAACAAAAACCATGATATCCCAGGTTCAACAAATTCGAGGTCCTGCATGGTTAAGTTTGCAGTCTATCCTGGCTAAATGTTGTAAGAGGCATGTTATATGTAACACTTTAAAAGCCACTGGAATATGCTTGTGAATTGTATTGAAAATATTAAATCCTCGTTCTGTTGTAGACAGCCAGAAAAAAAACGTAATTCACTGTCTTTTCACTGGGAGGTGCTAAGCCTCTTCTGTCTTCCCTGTTCACCTGACTGTATGGAAAATGGAACTTTATTCCATTTTGTGTTCGTTCTGTTGTTATTGTCTGTGCATGTTCATTATGGTGAATGCAATTGTAAATATAATACATGGGCAGCTTGTCATTCATATAAATTAATAGCCTATTGCCTACCCTTCAGTCGATGGGTCATGTTTATAATAATTTGCTTTATGATGTCCATTATAAAATAATGAATACAATAAAAAAATATTTGTAATACACGACTGTCGTTTTATTTTTTCTAAACTGGCCAAAGCACAGTGAAATTGTTTACGTACTGCAAAACCTGTTGAAGACAACACAACTTGAGCTAACAAATGAATTTCATGCAATATGTCCGATGTTCCTCAGCTTCCACGAAGGGCATTCAAATGAATATATCGGCTCAGCATTCTGTTACTAAATCAGGATTAATTTGCGACAGGTCTGGTCTCGAAACAATCGGACGCATACAATGAGGTACATACGTTTTATTTAATTTTTTCGGGAACAGAAAACCAAAACCTTGGAGAATGCGGGCATCGATCCCGCTACCTCTCGCATGCTAAGCGAGCGCTCTACCATTTGAGCTAATTCCCCTACACTGCAGGTACCGCAGGAACAGTGTTGTTGACTGTAGGTGAATTCCTACTCGTTACAGTCCATTTGCAAAGGGAATATAAAGTTATGTATACATCGTGATTGCGAGGACTTGGATTATGACCGAGGTCTGGGTAAAATGAAGCATTGTTATGGCACGGTAATGTTGAATTCTGTGCCCGCCATAATGTTAATGAGTCTCTTTTCCGAAAAAGAAATAAATAGATAAATAAATAAATTAAATATATGACGATTCAGTCATTAAAAACTATTAATAGTGAGAGTGCAAATGCTGATTAAAAATGGCTGATTATGAATATGTTTTAAAAACAAAACTAATTATTATCATGATGTTTAATTTAATTACAAATTAATTACAAACATTTCACTGTCTTGTTTGGTTGGGGACATTGAAAATATGAGTAACTATTCCTATTTTATTTAGCCTATACAATTACTGCTGAATGAAAGGTACGGCGGCAGGACTACACTGGATAGGAATGAAGGATTGTGTCTCAAGTCCATCATAAATGCGTCATGAATGTGCAGCAATATATTCTATAAAAATCTTTGCTTTTGCAGTTTGACCCTCTCCTGTTTAGCAAGAAAAAGAACAAAATGAGTTTTAATGAAGGCAGAAAGCTAAAGTTATGACTTTTATGTACATACGATGGAACCGATTCCAGGTAGATTAGGATTGTACGTGTGTGCAGAAATTCCACGTTTGCTTTCATAACAGCGCAGAATGATTATATTAAGTTATGATCGAGGTCATATCTTAATATATCCGTTAAATACCGGATAAGCAGAACCCACAAGTTTATCCTGAACTTGTTTAGTCAAGTCCGGGGCCAGGTTAGCTTCAGGTTAGTAACTTTTGGTACCGACTGACTTAGACTATATATTTGACGGGAAATCGCAGGTTTCCGTCAGTTTACCTGGTTTAACACAGCTGCATGGTTACTAACTAAACCAGCTTTCTGGGTTACCCGTCTGGGTTTAAACATTATCCATGTCGATTAAAAGAGATATTTCAACATAAACGTCTTCATTTTAAACAATGCTATGATAGCTTGAGGCCCAAAGTAAAAAAAGGGAAATTCAGCCGATTAGCCGCTAGCGTGCTAATGACGGTCCCGAAAAGACAGACTGTCTCAATAAAATGTGATATATAAAATGTGAATAAAATGTGATAACGTGTCAACCAGCAGTGGTAGCATTTATTAATATCCGTGCGGGTATGACTGAAATGAACTCATGTCAAACCATGGTCTTATACACAAGAAGAAAGGAGCACACCAAGTTGATTTTTAAAATATATTTATATTTATTTACTTATACGTAACCTATATATTTACTTATATTTAACCTATATATTACATATATTTACTTATATTTAACCTATATATTACATATACTTACTTATTTAACCTATATATTACATATATATTTACTTATATTTAACCTATATATTACATATATTTACTTATTTAACCTAAATATTACATATATACTTACTTATATTTAACGTATATATATTTACTTTAACTGAACCTATATATGATACATGCATATTTACATTTATTTACATATATACATTATATACATAGAGCAGGGACTAATGTCTCGCTCTCTTCTTTGGAGGCTCTTTGGCCGGGGGCTCGTCCCACACATCGACCTCGATCAGGGGGGCATAACCCTTCAGCCCCGGGTTGCCAGAGGTCTCCATGATGTCAATTTTATTTTTGTCTCCCACCTGTTCGGTGAATTTCGGGCAGGAGACGGCAACCCACAGGCGCTGCTTTATCCTGCGCCCCAGATCGAGGGAGTGGGGGCGAGGTCGGCCAGAAGGGTAGAGCAGCCTTGGTTCCACGAGCCGCCGGTACATCGCCCTGTACTCCTCCACGCTGCGCCCGTGGATCCTCAGCGGCTCTGTCCTCCTGGCCTCCCAAAGAGCCTCCAAGGCTGCGTCTGTGGGATCCTTTGGGGGTAAGGGTTGGAGATCCGGGAGATCCGCTGTATTTAGGGCTCGACGCTCGTCCTGGGCCTTCTGCTGCCTCTGATCTGCCTCTTGAATCACTGTAACCTGAGACTCACATTTTGGAAACAATATTGAAATTAATGCATGATATATTTGATGGATATTTTAACCAGAGAAGTTACAAAACCTAGCCAAAATAACTTCAAACTTACGTCCTTCATCATGTGGATTTAAATCCAAAATAAATCTGTAGAAAACACAGTAGTTCAGCAGGAGTTGAAAATCAGTCTTGATCTAAGAATGGTCAGGAGTCTGTCTGTCTGCTGTTATGATTCAAATTTGTAAAATACTGGTGATAACACTGCAGAATATTTGCGATGATTTAAGATGCTGGGCACCATGGATTCCCAAAGTAAACAACAAATCTTTGTATGAACAGTTTAAACTCAACTGATGTGCTGGTAAATGGTATAATAAATAGCATAATAAATATCTAGCCTGGCTGTGGAGGAGCCTAGCTGGCAGGAATGACCTTTTTACATGTAAATCCTGTACAGATGTTCAGTTTGGTCAGTCTGCCATTTGCACTGCACAGTACCATATTATGAATAAAGAGCAAGTAGCTCTTCTGGAAGAACCCAACTTCCATCGTCCTGTTCTGGTCAGGATCTCAGTGGGCCTGGAGCCTATACTGAGCAGCGCAGGGCACGAGGCTGTACCCCATCCCTAACGTTGGATGGGATGGCCAGACCATCGCAGGGGAGATACCCAGTCATACATTGTAGGCATATAAATGGTGTCACTCAGCTAAACTGCATGTCCAGAGTAGTTATGGGATTCCTATCTAATATGGTGAGATCATGCACCCCCCTCCCCCCCCAGCCCTGGAGGTATGAGGCAGCAGTGCCAGAGTCCACTGTGTCACTCTTCTAGAACATATTAGTAAATGTCCACACCACTCATATTTGTGTTCAGGAGTGTCTGTGTAGTCAGTTTAACCACAGTTTTGATTATTTTCATTTTTTCAGAAGCTTTTTCGGAAACTAATATTGCAATTGTAATGCTGTCAATGTGTACTTGAAGCATATCTGACTTTCAGAGTGTTAAAATTGAAATCAGGCTCATTTTTCAGTGCTGTGACATACTGTACTGGTCTTTACATTGATGATAACTGAGGGCAGTGTTGCTTTAAAAATAATTTGAAGTGATTAGAAAATACTGATTTATCTGTGATTTGATTTGGACCTTTTTTGCCAGAAATAAATTACAGGTGAAGTAGATTTGGGAAGATATTCAGCCTGTGATTTCTGATCACATAGCTGATGCCTGTACCGTGGTCTGAGTACTCACGTGGGTAGTTTTCTATGTTCTTCAGTAAATTTCCTGATTGTCTCCAGTGAGGACTGAGCCTCTTCCTCATATAAACCCCAGCATGAATGCATGGTCTGTAGTAATTTTAATTCAATAGTCACAACTAGGGATGTGCATATCAATCCTGAAATATCGACTCTTGATTTGAATGGTTCATTTTTGAGAATCAATTCTAACGTTAAACTAAAGATAGTTTACCTGGTAAACTGGAAGTGGTGGGAAGAAGAAAAGTGCCGGTGGCTGAGCCAATGGAATGGAAACGTGGCTTCCTGTGTAGTTATTTTACACCACAAGATAGCAATGAAGCAAAATCTGATGTTTGGCACGGTTCTGTCGAAAGTACAGTACTTTGCACAATGCATTTCTGGAAAACCTGTTTTCTTGCTAATGAAGGTGCTCAAATAGTGAACATACTGTAAATGTATTTGTTAGTAAAGAATATTGAGTGTATTTTTAGTAACTCTTAACTTGCTAAAAATCTTAGTATGTGCAAAAAGTTTTGACTGACAGTGTACAATTTGCTTTCATTTAACCTACTGCACTACTGAGAGGAACTCATAATCCAAGACTTTCACCGAGTAGTTCACTTCTTCTAGTGATGTGGCAATAAAAGGCATGATTTAATTTTTGATTTGATTAGCCTAGCTAGATAACTACTTTGAATGTGAAGTAATATTAAGTGTCTGTAGCAGATAATCTGATTTACAGATCTTATAGCCTATTTTTCTCAATAGTTATTTTAGCCACTGCACAAGAACTTTTGTACTGCTCCCTACATTACCTACCTCAGTATACTGCAGTGATTAATTTACCATCTATTAGTGTATGTAGTTGCATTATTCAGTTTTTTTAGCTGTTAGCTAAATGAGGTGGTCTGTCTACTAATGGGAGGAGCACATAGGAGAATTGATCCTGTTGTGCTAATGTTTTGGTGGTTTTTGAATAAATAAATACTTTGGGAAGAATCTTTTGTTGTATAGGTGGAATGTGTGTGGGCTGACTTATTTATATTGATGTGTTTTGGGGCAGGAATGTTGGGGCTGTGGGGTTGGGGGGAAGCTCAGCTTGTGATTGTACCATAGAGTCAGCCATTTATCCAGCACCCCAAAGTAGCTTTTGGGGATAAAGGCTTCACTCAGAGGCTCAATGGCAATGTGGTGACACTCAGCTGGCCTTTGGATTCACACCGGCGACCTTCACGAACCTCCAAGCCCCAGCATAACACAGCATATTACAAGTCCTGCTTTCGCTCCTATTTATATCAGTTCCTGTCTACTGCAATAAAGCTTTCTCACTTGTCAAGGAAAGCCATCCAGGTTGTCATGGTGTTCTGGGAAACGTGTCACCCCCTGAATCCATTTTGCAGACATACAGTAGCCCTGAAGCTGGGAAGCATCTCACACTGTCCCACACACAGACTCAGACATGCCACCATGACGAAGCTACCCTCAAAACCCCGGATCTTTGGCTGTTGTTGGACCTCTTCCCGAATGCACCTCACACCTTCAAGTCAATTGAGATGCAACGGACACCGACAGTAAAGAAGTGCTCTCGTAGACTCATAGAGATGTGTCTCCATGGGGTTTTGACAGGTGCTCATGCTCCTAATCCTGTAGTAGAGCAACAGGATACCTAGAGAGCATGCAGGAAACAGTAATCAACACAGCCCACAATTTATATTATGTAACCATTTCTGGTTCAGGACCTGGCTCAAAGGTACAACGATAGTCTCATCTTGTGAAGTTTAAGCCTACAGTCTGTTTGGTAACGCTTTACATTAACTGCACCCCATAATGCATTCATTAATCATTATGCATTCATAAAACATTCAGTGCACCTTCACAATGCGTTCATAGAACATTTATAAGCAACAGGTAATAGCCTAATATTCCTTAACAGCTTTAATATGCATTAATAACAAGCATGAATATATGAATGTAATGTTCGTTATTACATAATGTTTGTTTTTAACGTGTATATTAAAGCTGTTAAGACATATATACGTTGCTTATGAATGCTCTTTATGAAGGTGCACTGAATGTTCTATGAATGCATAATGAAACGCATAATGGGGGTGCAGTTAATATACAGCGTTGGCGCCCGTTTTGCCATCTGGATGAACTGGATGAGGCTCTTCAGCGTCTGCCAGCCACAAATAGTCTCTTGAATAGAGCCTCATGGGTGAAACAGGCATTAGTTGTGGGGCTCTCTCCCCTCTTCTCCTCTCTCCTTCTCTCTCCTTCTCTCTCCCCTCTTCTCCTCTCTCCTTCTCTCCCCTCTTCTCCTCTCTCCTTCTCTCTCCCCTCTCCTCCTTTCTCCTTCTCTCTCCTCTCTTCTTCTCTCCCCTCTCCTCCTGTCTCCTCCTCTCTCCTTCTCTCTCCCCTCTTCTCCTCTCTCCTTCTCTCTCCCCTCTTCTCCTCTCTCCTTCTCTCCCCTCTTCTCCTCTCTCCTTCTCTCTCCCCTCTTCTCCTCTCTCCTCCTCTCTCCTTCTCTCTCCCCTCTCCTCCTGTCTCCTTCTCTCTCCTCTCTCCTTCTCTCTCCTTCTCGCTCCTTTTCTCCCTGTGGCAGCCCTTCAGCCCCAGCCATAACATGTCTTTGTTGTATTTTCATATTGCGCATATGCCCTCTAATATGTTATTTTTATTTATATCTGTTTATTTGCTTAATATTCTTTTTCTGGATGGTATGTTTGTATATTATGTACCTTTTAATCTTATTTGCATTATATGATTGTTTGTCTACACTTTACCCACTTTGCTGCTGTATGCAAAAGAATTGCCCCCCCCCACCCCCCCCCCCCCCCCCCCCGGGATCAATGAAGCTCATCTTGTGGAATCTTAAGGAAGAATAGATCCCAGTGAAGTAAGACAGCAAGGCCAGGAGGGAGAATGGGCTGATAGGGAGAACAGGGCTATACAGCAGTGTTCCCCAACCTGGTCCTTGGAGACCCACAGTCATTCCATATTTTTGCTCCCAACCTGTCAGTCCACATTTTTGCTCCCTCCCAGCTCCTGCCAGAGGGAGCAAAAAACATGGACTGTTAGCAGGTGCCTGAGGACTGGGTTGGGCAGCACTGCTATAAAGAACAGCACTTTATCCCCCCCTCCCCCCACCAATAGGCCAGCCTCCTCAGAAGCCCCATAGGTCCCGATAGCCCCTCTAGCCACGAAGCAGACAGTGCAGACAGCAGCACAGCATCAGAGGGTTGCAATCCCAGGCTATGATCCGTAAGATCTCGGCACGCTAGATCAGAAATTGCTTTCATTAGCCAAAAATGGCCACAGGGTCCTCTGGCCTCACTTTCATGTCCATCCTTTGATATTCGAACACAAAAACACACGAAAACAGCTGTGGCTTCAGCTACAAAATGTACACTGATTAGAAGGTACAGATGAAAAGGGCCAAGAGAAGCAGATATCCAGGCCTTTGGATGAACAGTGCTGGCATGCAGCTGTGTCAGACTGACAATGATGATCTGCTGTGACAGAAAATAATCAGCAAGTTTCTGTCTGTTATTTCCAAGCACAAAAACATGAAGATTTTTTTGTTGCAGTTTTTTTTGTTATATAATTTATGGTGGGGGTGGTGTACTTATTGCTCATATTACATTCTTGACCAAGTAATCACTGAAGACACCAAATGGGGAGTTCGTTAACGTATCTAAATGAAACATTCATGGTTGGAAATAGCATTTCAACTTTGATTATGCAGCAAATCAGAATGGAAATGAACATCAGGATATTTCCTCACCGAAAGCAGGCAGCAAATCGGCACCTTTATACGGTCTTAGGTAAGAGATGGTCGCTTGATGTTTCTGCTAATTCCATAGACAGTGCAACTGGAGGCGGGGCATTTTAAAATGCATTGTGATGTAACATCCATCCATCCATCCATCCATCCATTTTCCAAACCGCTTATCCTATTGGGTTGCGGGGGGTCCGGAGCCTATCCCGGAATCAATGGGCACGAGGCAGGGAACAACCCAGGATGGGGGGCCAGCCCATCGCAGGGCACACTCACACACCATTCACCCACACATACACACCTACGGGCAATGCAGCAACACCAATTAGCCTCAGCATGTTTTTGGACTGTGGGGGGAAACCGGAGTACCCGGAGGAAACCCCACGACGACACGGGGAGAACATGCAAACTCCGCACACATGTGACCCAGGCGGAGACTCGAACCCGGGTCCCAGAGGTGTGAGGCGACAGTGCTAACCACTGCACCACCATGCCGCCCCTTGTGATGTAACATGTAAAATTTTAAAAGAAAGCTTAATGACCGCAGAGTGCTGCCTTGCTATTCTGATAATCTGCACCCCATACTGCAGTATCCTCACTCTGCTCTGAGGTCCTGTCAACACTACCAGCCAGGGCTGTCCTCGTTCGCATATGCAGTGGTGGATAGTTCAGGTCCAGAAAGTAACAATCCAGACCAAAATTTTGTTTCAACAAACCAGTGGAGTACAATGAGTCACAATCACTGAGTACTCAGTTGGCTGGTTGAAACAAAATCTTGGCCTGGATTGTTACTTTCTGGACCTGAACTGATCACCACTGCACTTATGTAAAGTAGAAGTTGATGAGCAGCAGCATGTTCTAATGAAGGCTTTATATCAGTCATCATCCTGCTGCAGACGTGTTACTTGCCAGCTGATCCTGTGCTCAGACCCCAAACTTCCCCACTCGTATATATGTGTGTATCTTTCAAAACAGAATAAAATGGAGAATGTAAACTTGATAGGTATGACAACTGTACGTTTTCTGGAGCTGGGCACACGTGTTAGCCTTTTTATACTTTCATATTTTAACATGTAAATTTCATCTATGTCTATATGTGACGATGTCTATGTGAGCCTTGTTTTTCAATGTCTGGCTGAATCCATTCATCATGACAAATAAAGGACTTTGGAAGAAGCATTCCAATGTGCCTGTACTTTACTGTGACAAATATCATTTCATTCCCAGCAGAGGAATAGTGGTAAAAGAATGGGCTGTGAACATTTTCTTAACAATGTTTCTCAATATGGTCCTCGGGGGACCCACAAGGGCTAGAAACTTGGAGGGAGCGAAATTGTGGACCGGCTACGACCGGACAATGCAGTTCTGGTGTTTTCAAATATATTTTGGGTATATATCGGACTATAGGCAGGATCAAATTGCGGAGCGGACTAGGAAACACTGCTTTAGCACAGTAGACTGAATGGCCCCTGACCCACAATCCCTCATGCATGGACACGAGTTGTAATTCCCTGCTTAAAACTCTACGACCCCGGTGAGGATCATGACTTAGCTGGAGGGTATCGCGTGTATGAAAAATCCACAGAGTTATGTTGTGCCTCTCTTCTTGAGCAGGTCTATAGGCCAGGCAGCCTACAGTCCAATAAATATCCAACAATGTTCCCCCCCCCCCCTTATTAAAAATCTGCTTGCAATAGGCCTATCAGGATACACCCCTGCAGCGAAGCCTGGGGGGTGTTCAACAGAAAGCTTTGGATGGCCGAGCTACCCATGCAACCTGGCCAGGTTCAGCCCGAACTGACTACGTGAGATGCAGTGAAGTGAGGGTGAGATGCAGTGAAGTGAGGGTGAGATGCAGTGAAGTGAGGGTGAGATGCAGTGAAGTGCCAGTTAGTCAGCAAGCATAACCATAAGGACCCTATTGATCTTTGGCAAAAAAACCTGCTTTGGGAAAATGGAACCCTGTTTCTCTGGGGGAAAAGAGTGTGAGCTGGCAAAGGAGATAATATCAGATAGACAGAGCTGGTCTTACCTCTGTACATAGAAATAAACCTGAAAATGTGAACCTCTTGAATGGTAAAAAACCTCAGGTGGCCCAAGTCCCAGAATGAGGACTGTGCACCTCTATACGACTGCAAGTTGCAGAGAGGAAAACTCTGACTGTCACACCCCCTAAAATACAAGTATGGGGTCTGAACGGACCACGTCCAAGGCCTCAGGCATTGCAGTAACTGAATATGACTGTAAATAAATTTGTCCGGTAGACAATCAGCATGTATGAGCGCGGTAATCCTAGAAGCAGAAGACATCAGTGGTGTAGGAAGCTGTCAAGCTGAAAAAAGGAACTTTCTAAGCAAAGCTTGCTTAGGGTCTCGCGAAACAGCTGAAAGGTACAGATAGGCTGGGAGGGTTGCAGCTCAGTCAGTCACAGGAACTATAGATTTTGCATGAGTTGGGTTTAGAGAAACTACTGGCTGGGCAAAAAGATGTTTTGAGAAACCATTCACTGCTTCTTGGAACGGAGGTGAGACGTTGCTCAGGCTGTATTCTGCAGCAGCGTTGACCAACTTTGGGGATATTGTCAAGTAGTTGAAGGAACACTTTGAGGAACTCATTTACCTGGTGAATACGCCATCTCACCAGAAGGCGCTGTTGAAAATCCCTGGTGAATCAGAGTCTATTGCTGCAGCTAAAGTTACTATGGTGGTCAGTGGCCTCCACAGTGGAAAGGAGGTGTAGATGGGATGCATCTGATGTTGAAAGCACTGGATGCTGTTGGGGTGGCGTGATTGATGCACCTCATTAGTGTTACATAGAAAGGTGGTAAAGCATACCTCTGCATTGCTGCCCGTCCCTAATAGATGGTGTGTTACAGCTGTAGGGGAATTGCACTTTTCAGCTTCTTAGGACGGTGTTTCCTAAATCCTCGGGACACACTGGATCTACATTTTTGTTTTATCCCAGTTCCCAGCCCACCTGTGATGTATTTAAAGCTGATTGCTTGGTGGTTAGATCCCAGAACACCTGACCCAAACAATCAGAAGCTCTAAATACATTACAGGTGTGCTGAGGAACTGGGATAAAACTAAATTCGTGGATCCGTCCAATTTAGTTCCATGGACAAGGTTTGAGAAACACTATCCTAGGAAAGCCAGTGACACATTGCGGGTGCTGTGGGTGCATCTGCTTGTTGGTGGTATTGCAATGGCATAATACAATAGGGCTGCGTCGAACCTAGAGTTTAGGGGGAACATTGCAGGTGCTGAACAGGCAGAGGAACAGTGGACCAGCTCTTCTCCCTTACACAACTGCAGTAAGGTTTATCGGAGTAACACAGACTGAATGTATTTTGTGTGTAAGGTATTTGACTGAATGCCCTGGTATATACTGTAGGGGGTCCTGCAGGAGTATATATTACTAGGGCCGCTGTCGCATGCTATTTGGTCCCTCGATGCCTGTGTTTAGAGATGGTGTTGGCCTCTGGCAAGGGTACTCTGTGTCTCTACTCCTGTGTGTGATGCTGACTTACAGGATATCAAAGCACAGCAGCGGCTGAAAAGGCATCCATGGCTAGAATTGACATTCCTGCTATTTGCAAAGGATGTTGTGCTTTTGGCCTCATTTGACCAGGGTCTCCAACGCGCATATGAGCAGCTCAAGGCCAAGTGTGAAGCGCCATGGATGAGAACAGGCACATATTAATTTGGGTCCACTTTGTACTCCTGGTAAAGAGCGGATTGCTCCCTTCTGCTCTTACTGAAGGGGTTTAAGTGCTTCAGGATGTTGTCGATGATGAGAAGGAACCTGAGATTGGCAGCTAGATCAGTTAAGTAGCTGTCGGTTAGCAGGCACTGAGCAGGTCCAAGGTGGTAAAGTGGAAGCTAAGTCACCAGACCAGTCTCATGTTTTATAGGTTAGCTATGCTCACCTTTGTTCATGAGCTGTGGATACAAGGTCACGAGTACAAGATGCCAAAATGAGGCTTCTCCTCAGGGTTGCTGGGCTCACTATCCATGACAGGGGCAGGAATCCAGAGATCCAGAGGGATCTTGAAATAGAATCGCTGTTCCTTTTTGCAGGAGTCATCTGAGGTGGTTCAGGTACCATAAGGATGCCACCTGGATACCTCCTAAAGGAGATGTTCCAGGCCACAGGGCAGACACAGGACATGCTGTGCCGGCTGAGAAATGTCTGGGGATTCCCCTGAATGAGCTACAGCCAGCAGGCCTGGAAAAACAAAGCAGTGTGAAGATGCTAATGACGATGATGAATATTCCATTAAATAAACCTATTTAGATAAATCTTTTTAGGTACCATTTACTGACATGGTCTCAGTTGTCTTAGCAAGCGATGTTTGCTGGCAATTACATTTGAAAAATGCAAAAATTCTGAAAATAATCAACAAGGAAGCAGATCGAAATTAAATTAGGATGAAGTGATGTGGGCTAAAATGGATTAACATAATAATAGCCTGCGGAATTTTATCATTTACCAAACAGGTTTTATATTCGACCAGTATTAAACACCATGTGACTCTGTGAAGTGTTGTAGAAGAAAAACAAATGATCATCTGCTCTGCAGAAGTATCTGGAAACGCTGAATGCTTCGGCAAACATCCTGAGTACCATTCAGTGCTCCGATGCACTTCAGCTACCTCATTCTGCAAATATTTCATAGCCAACTAACAGGTTTTGAATGTAGCTTTTGAATGCAGACTAATAAGCCAAGACTCACATAGTGCAACAGAGGTGACCATGTCATCTCCATGGTAACCATCTTGCCAGGATCAAATCTCCCTTCAGAATAGGATGGGAACTGATTTCACTGCATTTCAGCTACACGAAACCGGTGCCATAATAAATGACATGTCAGGTCAGCACAAACATGCCAGTCATGAAGTCAATCTGCAATGTCGGGGGATGTCTAACTGAATTAATTATGCAATACATTCTAATTTGAACTAATTGCATCTCTTTAAATGTTTGACTAAGTGGATTTATAATGCATGACTGTGATAAACAGGAGGTCACCATAAGCCCTTCAGTGGACTCACAGGCAATTCTAGATCCGATTTAAAGGGTGTCCCAGCCATGTTGTTTTATGCATCAACCCCCTAAAAACAGTTTTCTAAATCAATTTAGCGATTTGTCCTGTATTTTTTTATACATTTATATACCAATTCAGTAGCCCCCATCGCAGGGACTCTTTCTCTATTTTTTCACATTGAAACTGACAACCCTACTGGGGGCTAAACTCTCCTAATTGTGAAATCCTAGAAATGTCCCAGAATGGACTTGCCTCCTTCCTCTGTGCTGTCTTTGGACTATAGGCAGCATCCTATACGGAGACGACGGTGCTGCTTTGCTGCACTATTTAAAAAGAATCTGCTGAACACATACTTAGGCTTGTTATCGCCTCACTTATCCTGTCTCGCTGTGTCACACCAGAGCTCAGCTACACTTCACGGAACAGACTTCCACTGCATCCTGGGTGGGAGGGGGGCATCAACGGGCCCATCAGCCCCACTCAAAACAGAAAGCAAACAGGCGGGCTGTCCCATCCGCCATTAAAGGGAGGCCGTCAAGCTCAGCGGCGGAAACAAGGTGTTAGCACCTTCCCCTCCCCCGTGATTTCCTCAGAATGGGGGCTATGTGAAAAGAGAGAGGGGGAGGTGATCAGACAGGGATGTCTTCTGCTCAAAAGCAAAAGAACTATATTCATTGAATTTAAGTCACTCTTTGGGGAAAGATGAAATAGGATGGTACCATAGCCAGCAAGCTCATCCCTTTGAATAAAAAGTGCATTATCACATGACAAAGGATTTCATTCGGTGTCATTTATCAGTGAGTGACATGGCAAGCCTAGATAGGTAAATGCTGTGTCTAACACAGGCAGTGCAGTACGAGGTGCTCTGAACTACTGTAATACCGCAATAACAAAGAGCCAATATTGTTCAGGGAACTTAAGAATTCCACATCGTAATATGACATTTCAGACAAACTAGGAGCATTGTTTTCCTCCCTCCATATCTCACACTTTTTGAAGCAGCTGGTAATAACATATGGGGAAATATTACAAATTATAATGTTCAGTGAATACAAGACAGATTCAAGCAGAGAAACATGAACATTTATTTGTGAAAAATTATAACCTGTAATAAGTCTGTAATTCCGGAATTTTCACAGAACCAGTGTAAAATGCAAATAATCAAGTGCATTGGAGTACAAGGATAACTGTTTAATATATTTTATAGTAACTGTGTTTGGTCAACCATCTGCAGACTCATGTGGGGTGATGAGGGACAGGATGTCGATTCCAGGGCCTGACTCCAGGCAAGATTCTGCAGAAATGAAAGCACTCCTGTTTCCCAAGACAGAACTCAAACACGACAAAAGCACTGCCGAATGCAGACAGCAGCTGGAAAACGG
The DNA here is from genome assembly GCF_023856365.1 of Brienomyrus brachyistius. Lineage (NCBI taxonomy): Eukaryota > Metazoa > Chordata > Actinopteri > Osteoglossiformes > Mormyridae > Brienomyrus > Brienomyrus brachyistius. Next base: position 13,025,706 of record NC_064553.1, read on the forward strand.
GACCCAGCGGAAGGGGCCTAGTTTTGGAGGGAAAATCCTAAGACCTGAACAGTCAGGTCATATGTACTTGTCAATTGCAGTGACAAGGGCGTGAGAAGCAGGAAACCCAGTGAGAGCCAGTCTGGCTCCAGCCTTCCACTGGATGCTTCAGGGCTCAAAGCGTTTAGCTTCCCGGACTTTCAGGAAGTCGGGAAGCTGAGCAACGTGTGTGTGTGCATGTGTGCGGACAACAGCACAGTCCCAAATTACACATTATGTACCCAATCATAAAGTTTAATGATTTACTCTTTCCTCTTTATAAATAACATGACAGAATAAATGCAAATGAATTTACAAGAACATCAAGAAACATGAAACGATACTTAGAGACTAGATTGAGACAGGTCACCCCTAATACACCCAACATTCACATCGCTCCTGGTGAACAGAAAGGAAGTGGAATGTTTGTTTATGAACCGGTCAGGGTGCCTGCATACTGTGTATATACACTGCTACGGAGGGCGGTGCCGCGTGGACCCAGGGTGTACTGGGGAGGGAAAGACCAATCTAATCCCACACCTTATAATATCCCAAAACCACTGAGTATTTACAATCACAAAACAATCGAGTCGAGCTGAGTTTGAGCTTCCTTCCTTATTCTTGAGTTTTTATGGGGCTGATATTTTTGCTTTTGAAACCTGACTGTACATCTGTTGTTTGTTGACTTTATTTTGGAAATAAAACTTTTAGTGATAAACACAACATGAGAATAGATACAGGAAGCTGATAACAGCACATAAAAAATAAGATATTTTCCTTTAGTTGAGGTTTACTTGGGGTGAATGTCCCTTCTTCCTCCTTAAATACCTCCTTTCAACACATCAAACCCACACACGACTCTGTGCTCTTTGCTATAAAGAAAATTTCCATGTAAAACAGGCTTCAGTTCTTATTTTAAGATCACGGCCGCATGCACACAAGTGTGACTATGCATACACGCACACGCAGGGAAATATCTGCGTCGAATGCGACAGTGTTTTGTAATGGTTTTGAAGAAGGATGAACAAAGAACCGAAAAGGCGATGTACAGTAACGATGCAAGAAGAGACAAACTCGGAGGAAATCCGACAGGACAGCTGCAGAGAATGCACTCCCCTGTGTCCTGCGAGTTAGCGTGTAACATCACGTACAACTTTCAGTACCAATGCAGCCAATCAACACAAACTAAATCTGTTTTGTGAAGCTCAGTTATGGTGCTTCTCCAGTCTCTCCATGTAGAAAGTGGGCTGAAGATGGTGCTGTAGACAGTGTGGGGGAAGGGCCCACTAGCAGTCAACCCATATGGGGGTTATGCTTCTCTACTGTGCTGAGACCTTGCGTTGCTGCGAGGAACAAAGCGTCAACACTCGCCGAGAGTTACACTAGATATACCTGACACGTTTTCAGAGTAACAGTTCCATATTTAGGGTAAGAGAATCTTGGTCTTCTGTTCCGATCTGGTCCTGACCTGCCCAGCTGGAAGGGGGGGGGAGGGGGAGGGGTTATGATTATGACCATGACAGACCATTTACGCCTCGATTTATTACACAGGCTTGTTGTGTGGTTGCCAGGGACAAACCTCAGGGTCGCCTAGCAACACTGCTGTCAGAATATTGGCGCATAAATACCGTCGCACATCCCACCTGAAGTGCCCATGGGCTCGATTGCCTCTTAGCACTTTGTATTAATAAAGTCTGTTAGTGAACAGATTGTCCAAATAGCTTCCTCTGCGCTGGGGCATTGCGTTGAAGGCTGGCGTTAATCAATGTTAACAGCTCTCCCGATTAGCTGTTGGCACTGCTACTGTGCAGGTGCCTAGGTGTGTGTGTGTGTGGGGGGGGTCTCTATCCTGGGTTTTACAGGATAATTACATTTACAAATCAACATGCACAGGTGTGAAGGAACCGGACAGAGCTGTTTTTAGTGCGGCGTGTGTGAGATGTTGGATGAAGGAAGGGCAGCCTGGACCTACAGGAACCTAGACAATGAAAACCCTGTCACACGTGCTCCCTCCATTAGCCTTTTTATATAAATCATTGCCAACCATGATCATTGTGGAGTCCCACAGTCATGGTACATGACATGGCGGATGATGTGATACAGACAATTAAAGGCTTCAGTAAACAGATAGACAACAAAGGAAACATTGTAACATCAGTCTTCTCAGGCAGAAAACACCCCTTCAGGCATCAAAGTTCAAAATACTGTAATGCTAACGTGAGGTAAATAAAAAACCTTTCTCAGTCCTGATTTTCATACCACATTGCATTGCTTAATAATACAATAGTCATTTAACCCGGCCCAAAATGACAACCCATAAAATCAGTATTTCCACATACAAGAAATGTTTTAGATATAACAAGTGAGGCAGATCTCACCAAAGACTTAAGACATAAAAAGGACTTTAACTGAAGATGTAAAAGAAAGGATTTTGTTATCTGTGTTCGATCGAATGGCGGCTCGCCGACCATCGGCTTGGGGGGAACTGAGCTGATCCCCGGAGACAATGGCTGGGGGTGACCACGGGGCAGGGGACGTGAGGAGGAGAAGGGCAACAATGCACTCTAGGTTCAGATGTGGGCGTGGCTGTGGGTGTGGTCATGGGCGTGGCCTCCATCCCCCACTCGGCGTGCTCTGCCCCCATGCCTTTGGTGCTTCGGATGCTTCCGGCGCTCATGGTGGTTTTTGTGGTGGTGGCGGCGATGTCGGTGGGAGTGCCGAGCTGGTGACCGCAGGGTGATTGGTCAGAACCACACATGCATATATATATATGTATACCGTACACACATACATACAGTACCAGTCAAAAGGTTTAGACATGCCAAGCCACGTACAAAGGAAAGTAACAGTGTCGCATCACATGACCTGGCCGCCTGACATAAACACAGCAGAAATGGGTTTGGGGGAGTTTGACCAGAGATAGAAGTAAAAGCAGCCAATGAGAGCTCGGAATCTGTGGGAGCTCCTTCAGGACAGCTGGCAGAGCATCCAGGAGGCCACCTCATGGAGCTGGAGTAGAGAGACTATAGGGTCAGCCAGTCCCTGGAACAATTGGGGTTAAGGGCCTTGCTTAAGATCCTAATGGTGGGATCAAACTGCCAACCCAGGGATTTGAACCGGCAACCTCCTGCATCCCAACCCACGGAGCCCCCACCCCCAAAAATTGTTTTTTTGTTTAATACTGTTTGTTGTTTTGTTCAGTGCATAATTCCATACATGCTATTTTATAACATGAAAACATTTTATAACATGAAAACATTTTTGATGTCTTTATAATTATTATAATAAACAGAATAGTACAAATAAACCTTTCTATAGGTGTGTCCAAACTTTTGATGGGTTCTGTATATATATTATTATAATAATAATACATTTTCCAGTATTATAATATTGAACTTTTCCAAAGAGGAGAGACAATGTGTTTGTAAATGACAACAAAATTACAGTAATGAGTAATTTAAAACTGAGTTGTTTCATAATTTAACCTTAAAAATAAAGGAGCTCTTTTGACCTCTGATATATATCAGCCACCTCTGATATATACATCATCCATTGTTTTGCACACTGATCACTATACACCCCTGCACATAGGTGTATACACACCTTATATACACGCAGAGAGTGATGCTACTATCAAGGGCACACTGCAATGAACGCCACTCCAATCAAAGGCATCGCCGAATAACCAGTTGGTTTTGCTGTAAATCGTTCTGTATGAGCTACAGAATGGTGCCACACAAGTCACCTCCTACGCTAAGCCCACATGATCCTGTTGTTCTGCTGTCCTGTCAACTGGGATCACAGCTCTATGCTTTCGTCGACTAAAATAGCGAGACCAAAACTGCGGGATAGAGAATCTCTTAGAAAGTGTAGATGTTGAAGGATGTCATGACTGTTGCTACCAAGACTATCTACTTCGGTAATATTCTCAGCCTCATAGATGCCCTCTGGGAAAAAGGCAGTAAAAAAAGAGTTCAAGGTGTGAGCTTTCTTACTTTAATTCTGTGAAATAAATAAAGCTTAAAGGGATTTTTGCTTTTTTGCTAAACTTATGGGTTGCTGGGATCACAGCTGGCTGTCACTCACCCCTCGTGCAGATGATCCGGGGCCGCTCCCACTTCCCGCCGGCTCTGCATTTGGACGTTGGGGCGTGGCGCTGCACGAGGCCCGCCGAGCATTGGTAGCGCACCACTGCATGGATGTCATAACGCTCCTGCTTCCGGCCAATCAGGAAGGCGTTTTCCACTGCAGGGGGCGGGCCACAAAACCCTGCCAGGCAGACAGAGGAGCACAAGTTCATCTCCGCAGCTGTCCATAAATCACAGCGTTCCGCTTACACACTTCATTTTTTTCATCAGGTGATTTCAATCAAAATGAAATGCACAGTTCACAAGTTCACTCACTGATGCATAAACAGTGCCGTGCGAAAGTCTTAGGAAAACAAAGAAAATTATGTTTGACTGATCATGCTGGTATAAAACTATGATATTAGGTCTGTTAAAGCGGGTCAAACTTAGCTCTTTCAAAACCTCTCCTAAAATCACTCCTGGATTTGAAGCAACCAATGCACTAATTAATCGCTTTACTGTACCACTAACATGTCAAGCTAATCAATACCTCATTGACATTTTTGACCAATTAAATCAATCACTTAAGTGAGCGGGTGGTGAAATTTAAGAAATACATGAAATGGCTGAGGTGTCCCTGAGGAGGGGTTTGGGAACTGAAGCGATGTTCATCTCGCCATCCAACAAGGCATCAGGGACTTTTTGGAGAACAAAAGAAAGTCTTGTTAGTTTTTGTGTTACTGTTGATTTTCATATGTTCTAATATTAAACTGGTTTTTTTTTTTGAGAAAATACACACTTAATCTGCAGATACAGAGCATTAAACATTTTCTTTGCCTGTGACTTTCGCATAGTACTGTACCATATTGTACGTTATCAAAGAGGTTACAGTTCGTTAACCTGAAAGTCTAGCTGTTTAGCCATTATCACAACTGGCTTTCCATGTAAGCTTTAGACCCCAAGGGGGCGAGAGAGTATATCTGTGCTTTCCAAGAGGAAAATGGGGTAGTGGTGCCTTGTGAACAGCAGCTGGATATTGGGTCTGGCTTTTGGAATGAACAGGGACTGTCGGAAGGCATGGAAATGCTTCTGATTGAACTGCGGAGATAGAAGCATGACGAGACAAAGTCAAACCATTTTCCTCCGCACTGACATGCAGTTAAATATTAATTCACAGACCACCGTGTCGATGAAACTATATTATCAATAATTTACATACCATTCAATGTGGTCTGAATCAAGTGGGATGAGGTTTTTACGCATTATTTAATTTCCAGACAGTTTTATTTTAAGCTTTGAGTGCCATTATTATTATTTTACTTCAGAGAACTTCTGCAAAGATGTTGCTGCTCTTAGTCCATTTGGCTCACAGTAAAAATATGAGGGTCTAACTAAACAGAACTATGTCCAAATTACAAAGACTAGCATCTCAGTGATTTAAAGCCTTGATTACTTTGTGCTCTTTTGCGAGCTTGTGGAGACGTAAATGCTTTTGTTGAGACATGCTTGATTAGCTGGGCTATGAACAGACCGCGACCTGACATACGCAGCTGGCTTGTGATGGAGCTGAGAGAGACAAACTAGCTATGCACATAAATCACAAGGCGTCCACCGCAAATATAAACTACAAGCAATATATACTGCCATGCAACAGCAAAGCACTAAATCGGGTCTCTTCAGGTAATGATACATCGGGCAACTTTTTGAGCAATGTTGCCAGGCAACTGCCAACCAGGTGAGACAAAGGGCAACTCATCTGGATGTGGATGATCGCAAAAAGGTGCCCACTGCCAAAGAAAGTTTTTCAAATAGCAATTTGTTGCTCAATATCAATAGATAAGTGCCTGAGGAACACTGGTCAGCAACATTGCTCAAAAAATTGCCCTGTGCATCGTCAAGCTTAGGCTCTTTTTTATCATGTGATAAAATATCTTGGTTCAACTGTGCTTATGAAGAAAAAAAATCTGAATGCCTTTATCTTGTTTGATATAAGACAATTTGCTTTTTGGGGTCCCCAGACCTTAAAAAAACACAGTGGACTCCAAACCCAAGATCCAATATTCTAATGTTTCCCTCTGTATTTCCTTTGTACTCTCTCTGTTTAACTTCCTCCACTGTTTTATTAAACCTGTCCCCCTTTGCTCTCTCCCATCCCATGGGCACACAGTTCTATTCACTGCCCTGACTGTTATACACAACACAGTGATATACTTTGCATCAATTATACATCAGAACATACCTCATCTTACTCCTAAACCAGTACTTCTCAACCTGGTCCTTCGGGACCCCCAGATGGTCCATATTTTTGGTCTAACAGGAGCTAGGAAGAAGCAAAAATGTGGACTGTCTGGCAGGGAGCTAGAAGGGAGCAAAAATTTGGACTGTCTGGCAGGGAGCTGGAAGGGAGCAAAAATGTGGACTGTCTGGCAGGGAGCTGGAAGGGAGCAAAAATATGGACTGTCTGATAGGGAGCTGGAAGGGAGCAAAATGTGGACTGCATGGTAGGGAGCTGGAAGGGAGCAAAATGTGGACTGTCTGGCAGGGAGCTGGAAGGGAGTAAAAATGTGGACTGTGTGGTAGGGAGCTGGAAGGGAGCAAAAATGTGGACTGTCTGGCAGGGAGCTGGAAGGGAGTAAAAATGTGGACTGCCTGGAGGTCTCCAAGGAATGGATAGAGAAACACTGTCCTAAGCCACCAGTAGGTGAACAGCAGGCACACACACAGAAGTGACTGACCTGTGCCTTTCTTGCAGATGTACGGTAGATTGTAGTTGCAGGGCACATCGTTCCACTTGCCATTCTCATGGGCAACCATCACCACGCAGTCCTCACCACCCGCAAAAAAATTGTCAGGCTGGTTCTCCCTCCAGTTCTCAAATTCCTGTTATAGCATTAGAACGTGTCCATTTAGCAGATCTGAGGTTAATCACAATTTTACTGCAATTTCTCCATTCAAAGGATGTACATGTTGAATGTGCTGACCTGACCTTTTAGAAGAGAATAGCGATGCTTTATGAATCCCCATGGGGAAATTGTCTTTTCGCTTACCTCCATCCTCCATGTGACACACAGACACTTATGCATGTGAGAGCAAGCTTGTGGGTCACAGCCAGGGGTGTAAATTATGGGCGGTGGGAGGGGGTTGTAATCATTTTTCCCTCGGAACTTAGAAATTCTGAGTTGAGTGACATCACGTCTGACAATCTCCTGTTCAAGCTACCACATCACAAAACAAACATGGCTGCCTCCATGAACACTCTGCTGTGTGTTGTTGCTTTATATTTTAGCAGATTTGGAGTGAGATAATTTTTTTTGAGAGACAAACAAACAATAAACACGAACTAGTCAAACCGCATTAAAAGCTTTTTAAAATATTTTAGTACATTATAGTGGTGCTCTTTTTACGAGAGGCAAACAAACTATTTTCCAAACCTCTTATTCTACTGGGTTGTGGGGGGTCCAGAGTCTATCCTGGAAGCAATGGGCACGACTCAGGAAACAACCCCCAGCCCAGCGTGGGGCACACTCACACATGCACTCCTACAGGCAATTTAGCCACTCCAATTAGCCTCAGCATGTTTTTGGACTGTGGGGGAAACCGGAGTACCCGGAGGAAACCCCACGACGACATGGGGAGAACATGCAAACTCCGCACACGTGTGACCCAGGCGGAGACTCGAACCCGGGTCCCAGAGGTGTGAGGCAACAGTGCTAACCACTGCACCACTATGCCACCCCCTTCTCTAAATCAAACATATGCAATTACATTTACAATTATTAATACATTTAACAAAATAAAAAATGTTCCAGATTTATAATCTGCCATGTTGAAATTACGTCACAGGGGAAACTCGGACAAGAAAATTCCGACATCAATATCATAAAAGAGCTGTGTTTGCGACAGGAAGTGACGTTTTTCGTGACATTTTCATCCAAGTTCTGACTCTTAGAGAAATAATCGAACGCACCAACAATAATCAGTCCTGGCCAATGTTTCCCCCCCACAACCGCCTTACAGCGGCTGATTTGCAGCGCCTTCGCATGATCGCTTTTCACTCATGTTGTAATATCACGTTGTAATATAATTACACCACTAACAAGACGTTTAGGCCTAAGACTTTTTTTAGGATTAGAACTCTCTTTTCATATTCGAAAAAAAGTGTAACTGATATTGTACTATATCAGTAAGCACATTCGCTACCTCCAAGCAGATAGTATTGTACAGCTTCATACAAACGGGAGATGTTAGATAGTGTCTCACCAGCTCCATGTTGTCAGTCCACTGGAAATCTTCCTCCACCGTGCGGTCGTTTAGACCAATCCAGGTGTTCTCGTGGCTTAGACCTGGAAGAGGCACACTGAGTACAGTGGTCACATATTATGACATCACCTGAAGTCCCACAGCAAGCTGCCAGCCGATCGTAACCAAGTCGAGCCCTCTCCCTAATTTAGTGAGCCATAAAGCCTACCCACCTGGATGGCCTTGTCATTAATCCCTGTGGTGTTGTTGCTTAAACAGGTTTAAGTGCTTCCGGTGATCTCTGCTATGTGATCTGAGATCCCCAGGTGGTGAGTAAAGCCAAGGGCAGCCAGATTAACAGCATGGAGCACTAATGAGATTTCTGTGCAGCATGATGGAATTTCAATAATCACGTTACTGACACAGACCGTGATGGGGGACATTAATCTTTAAAGACTATGCACTGTACAGCCTGGGGTTGATACACCAATTTGCAAGGCAATTAAACCCTTTCTTTCTCCTCCAGAATGTGCTGCTGCATCTGAAAAGAGGGATTTTACCTTTTTTTTCTTGCATTGAAAAGTCAAGGCTTTGGCAGAAAGTGGGTGTAGGCGGTCATGGTGGAACCTGCATCTTCATAGTCAGTGAGGACTGACCAGAATAACCAGATCATTAGCTGTGTCTTATGCAGTGATGTGCCGAGCTGGGCTGTGCTATGCTACGCTATGCTACACTATGCTATGCTATGCTACACTATTTTATGCTACACCACGCTATGCTATGCTACGTTCCTCAGGCCCACAATACCCATGATTCATTGCGACAGAGTACGAACCGGAGAGGAAGTCCTGCTCAGCAGCGGTGCGGACGCTGGCCAGGTGGGCGCTGTGGTCCCGGCAGTCTTTCTCAGCATTCTCCCAAGTGTGCCGGTGGGGGAAGAACCTGTAGCAGTGGCCGTGGAATTTCCTCCAGCCGAGCTCACAGCTCTCGGTGTCTGTCACGGTACCAGAAAAAGGGCTTGCTGACCGTTCCCAGGTGGATGTGGAACAAGGGGGGCATGACATTGCCCAGCGATAATCAGGCAGCACAGTGTGGGCTCTGCCACATTCTTCACCACCCTCTTTTTTTCCAGTTTCTCCCCATCTGTCCTACTTCTCCCCCATCTCTGTCATCAGATATTTTGGGAAAAAGACCCCTTAATGGTGCAACACTACACAGATTGATGCAGTGCAGTAGAACCTTCAACTGTGTACAGCAAAGCAGAGCCTCTGGTCCCCTGTCACACGGAGGAGGACAGAGAGCCTCTGATCACTATTCCACTCTCACTGGCGCAGGCTGAAAACCTTCCAGCCCAAAGAAGATAACAGAAACCCTTTTCAAATATATTCCTTAACCTGTAATACAAATCTAAAGCACCGCGTAAGATTTGAGACGCACAAATCAGACTGCTGCTTTCACCTCCGTAATGACTGCAGCCACACCCTTCCGTAGCTCTGAGATCTGCTGCATTACGGGAGCCATGGAGGACCAATCTGCCCCACACCATCCTGGGAGAGGTCATTATTAGGAAGGTCTCCTTCCTCTCATGTATTTTTAATGTCGGTATAGTTGGTTCCCGTTTTGTATGCAATTCTATGTCGACCTTGTTACGCCTTCTGTCAGCTCTGCGTCAAGCCCAACAACCTTACGGACTCGTTCTCTCTAGAAAATGAATAAACTCCAACAGACAGCCTAGTGCCAACAGACACGGTGCCTGGGGAATTCAGGAGCAGGAGAGGATACGCCAGTCACTTGTTATCCGTCTTGCCCGCCCCAAATCCATCCTGCAGTATATCCAGGAATCTGCGTGGATTTTCTCCGTGATATTTATAAACTACAAGCAGGTGTCCATTTGCAGCAGTTCAGTGCTGCAAGTACTAATGAGAAAACAGCATCTCATTTTTGCCTCCAAAGTGTTACAGTATAGCTAAATTTCTGACTCTGCAGTAGAGAAGAGATGAAGAATACAGTTTGTCCGCAATAACTTTTATTGCGCCCTGGGTGCCAAGGCAATGGACAGACTGTTCTAAACCAATACTCTTCTTTTCAAACACCTGCACGAGGTTGATTTACCTCATTTATTTAAGCCAAAAGGCCGCTGCTGGTAGGACGCCATGCCAGCGTGATCGTAGTCACACTTCCGTGGTGGCTTGCGGCAGCTCTTTGCTTGACACGAAACAGATTGCTGTTGACGTATATAAGAAACTTGCAAAAATCAACGCCACGCGCGAACCTGATAGATGAGGCTCTGTTTACGATCTGTCACATTCAAAGCATCTTCGGTATGAGGACTGTCAAGTTCCATCACTGGAAAATGTGAAGAAAACAAATGCCGTAGGGTATCAAGATTAGCTGCAAGTCAAGATTTTTTATGTAGACTCCTGATTAAAGACAGACCCGGTAATAACGCATTATGTAATAATGCTGCAATATGTAATAACTCAACCAGATGTAACAAACCGAATGATGATAATATTTACAATGATAATGATGATAATAATAACAGGGTAATGTTGCAATATAAAATTACAATGTACTCTATAAATTTGTGACATTTTGTCGAGTTATTACACAATATAATGTTATTACATAATGTGCTGTTACATGGTGTGTAACAATCCATTATGTAACAACACTGCATTATGTGCTGAAAATTTGTTAAATTTTTTCGAATTATCACATAATGCTGCATTATTACGTAATGCATTTTAACAAACCCTTAATACCTAATGAAAAAACAAACTGATTTTCTCGTCTAGGACCAAAATGTCAATATCAAAGCAGTCAGATCTTATTTTAAAAAATTCACAAATTATGAAGAGGATATGTGTCAGTATTATTATAATTATTATCAGATTAAATGGTTAACATATATTTCCACGTTGGCTTGACCATGAAAAGCAGGCATTCTCTTGGCCTCAAAGGCGGTTTGCCGTGCTGATGTAGTGCTTTACTGGCACACAGTGCTGAGACCTGCACAAAATTATCCGCAAGCTTGCGTTAGCAGCATGCTGAAACATTATATTAAGGCATCCTACAACACAATGCTGACTTTTTCTAAAATTACAACACGACACAAGGTGTTCAGCTTCGGAAATCATGCTTGAAACTTCTTATCCTCATTACGGGTGAAATGAGGCACAAAATATTTATGCAAAAGATTGTTTAGCGTGATTACATGTGGAACAAGATGGTTCGACGAAAGACTAATAAAGATTAATAAAAAAAAAAAAAAGTGATGGTTAGTTAGCCAGATGCTAACTGCTAGTGTTGGGTCCCATTCAGAGATCAGTGAAGAGTGAGGTTTGAGTTGAACTGATAAATGGCAGCATTGGGGTGTGCAGTAGGAAAATGTGCATCAGGGAAATGTGCAACAGCGCTGGGGGAAGATACTAGCGAAGACATATCTGCTGAAGGAAACACGTTCACCTGTCACAGCTGCAACCAATCGCGTGCATGAATTTACTGACAAAAACGGGTGTCACATCCTACGCCTGTCTCCGGGGTGACACTGACGTGCTGGATGTGTTGCTCAGTGAGCTTTCAGGGCTGTTTGACAAAGAGGAGGCAAGCAGCAGAAGACACAGCTGATAGCGTTTGATTTTCCGACTTTGTGTCCAACCCGAGCCGCTGTGATTTGACAGTCCGCGGCAGGAAACCCAGCTGACACAGTCTAACGTGGGAAGTATGGCAGGACGTCCAAGAGGAGGAGGCACAAAGTGTGGATTAATCACAGCACTAAAGCCACCAACCATACACTACAGGTTCGAATTAACCCAGGGAACCATTTGTCCATATTGTAAAATGCACATCACTGTAATGAATGAATGTCTGTTCTGATTCCTGTAGGAACATCATTGAATCCTTGACCTCAGCCTAGAGTATGAGGATCATTTCAGATCATGGCTTATACTATAATCTATCCATCTTCTAACTACTTATCCTGGTCAAGGTTATGGGGAAGGGGGGGAGTCCCTCCCAGGCAGCATAGTACTCATGGGCAAGGTATTCCCTGGAAGAGGGGCTTTCAACAAAAATACAGTAACATGAAAGGTATAACGATACCTTCACACGGAAGTTTTGGCAGTAATACAATGTATGTGGAATGCAAGTATAATAATATGTATTACCTCAAACTAATATTATAGAATGTAATAAATGTTGGTCATAAAAGACTTTGGTTTGTCAATTATTATTGTAAAAGTGGGCTGCACTCTGCATTCTCAAGTTTTGAGGGTCACTGAACGAGGCCATCTCTAGATGTGATTCATCTGGAAGGTTTTTTTTTTCCTCATTCTGAAGGTCAGGATTCACATTGAGCCGCAATGCTGTACTGCAGCCAGCCAATTAGCCTCAGTTTCTGTGGGACGCAGTTCGCTGTGTGATTCTATCTTTGCACAGTCTCTGGTCATTCACAGCAGCCTGACTATGAGGTCAGTGGTTAGCAAAGCGGAAAATCTCACTAAAACTGGACACTGGCCCTTACCTCTGTCACAGGTGGCTCCGCCATAGCTGGGCAGGCACAGGCAAAGGAAGGAGTCCACTTTGTCAATGCAGGTCCCTCCATTTTGACACGGTTGCGAAATGCAGTCGTCGATGTCTGCAGAAGCACATGCCTAGTCAGGATGGACAGCTCTCCCCGGGTACATATTTGCTCATCTAATTAAAGACATTACACAAGTAATTGTATCTCCTGATGAAATCTAAGCCCTTAAGGAAAATCCCAATTAGCCGATTGATTGGTTAATTAAGGGATTTAGCTGAAAGGTACACCCTGCTGGTTCTGATTGCTGAAATGACACACGCTCGTGCTAAAAATGCAGCCTCAAAAAGTGAGCCCGGACAGACAGGAAGGAGGAGTTTGATAAAAAGCACAGAGCAGCAACTAAAATGAAATATAGGAGAGGAGGATGAAGGAAACACAGCATGAGGAAGTGTTAATCAATTTCAAAGGGGTGCTTGAAACAAATACAGGGATCAGGGGAAGTTAGAGAGAGGGGAAAATAGAGAGAGGTAGGGCTTAAACACAGAGGGGAAGTGCTTGAATCAAAGTCAGAGAGGCAGAGCTTAAAGCAAACAGCAAAAGAAGGATCCAGTGAAGTATCTGACTATTAGGTGAATGCCATCAAACACTTTAGCGCGGTGTATTAAGCACTCAGGCCTATTGCAAGCTGTCTGCAGGTCTGGTGCAGTGGGGCTACAAGGAGCCCCATCTCCCTTTTAATAAGTCATACATTCACTTCAGCCCAACACAGATTCTAACTAGCTTGGACTAGACCTACAGGCATAGTCAATTAAAGAGCCTCTTCAAATCCCAGAATCCCTTGCTGTCAAAACACACTGGAAGGCTCTGGTGGGTTTTTTTGGCATAAGGTAGTCTTATTCAAAATAGCTCACTTGTTCACTTGCTCACTCTTATACAGGAAAATCTGTACAGTTCACTATACAGGGAATTAGTGAAACAGTTGCTTTGCCTTACATTCCAAGATGCTCTATGCTGATACCCTAGCAACCTTTAACAGCTGACATTTGTGAATAGCAGAATACAACCACAGCACAAACGGAATAAAGGAGGTAAGGTGGATATGAATGTTTAAGCCTATGATTTATTTTAAATTACTATTTTAAATTATTATTATACAACTGTCATTTAAAATTGAAATGTCAACTTCAGTCTTTGAAGGCATTAATATCATTATAAAATCTATATTTTTCTAATGTGCTTATGACTATACAAAATGATCATTTGTACTATAAGCAATCACTTGGCAACAGTGGCGACCATTGTATTGCATTACAATATGCATAGAGCATCGCAGTGACCATCGTTTGTACACAACATTGTGCAGTGCTTTATGGGCATTAATAATGCACTATGCAGTGAGTCAGATTTTCCACTGAGAATTCGAACAGCCCTACAGAATGGCAGACGCATATATGACACATAAATGTGGTGCACTTGGTAATTGGGGGTGATTTCGAACAACTGTTGTACTTGTGGGGAATCTGAGTGTGTGATCTTGCGGCTTTTTAAAGGAGGAGAAACAGAAGGCAGAGGGAGACAGCAAGCGTGAGGACCCTGTTAGACTGGCATATCTAGATGCTGACACAGAGGACTTGGGAGGATTTAGGATCACAGCAGAGATTGATCTTTGGAGTGTCTGAAGATTTTACTCCTCTCAAATTTTCAGTCCAGCTGAATTAAAGCATCACCCCCCGACACAAGCCAGAAAAAAGTGTGAAAGACAAGCATTGGCGTCTTGGGCAGCAGAGATCGTGGTTAAGACGTCTGTTCCCTTACAGATCGATTTCTAAGCCGAGCTGGCCCCTACCTCAGTGTCTTTACCAGGCTGAGTTTTCGTTTCAGACAGGTTCTTTAAACCCGTCTTCAAAACCACTTTCTGCAATATTCCACCAGGTCAGCAAAGGAAAGTAGCAACATTCTCAACTCTGCCCACAACTGAGGCACTGAACATGGGGACGCAGCAAATTGGTTTCAATCATTTGGGATTTGAAAGAACCATCTGGAAAAATAAAACAATGATGCAGTTATTTGACAGTCTTATCCATAACAATGATTTTGAGTTTGGGGGCAGGAAACTGGGGTCAAGCTGAAGTTGCGAGAGACCATTGTAATATTCCCAGACAGGCAGGTGACCACAGGATGCCTGATCTGAAGGAACGCTAGCCCCCCTGCTGGAAAATTAGCGCCAATGACCCTGGGTACATTTTTTTGTTTGTTGATTTGTTTGTTTTGTTTTATTGTTCTTAGGAGGATGACTGGACGTGCTTAAAGGCTAAAAATTCTCACCAGCTCAAACATGTATGAGCTGCTACAGGACCTCCCATTAGTGACTGTCAAGACCCATAAAAGTACTCCCACATTTAGCCTCTCTGAGGTCTTGAAAGATCGAAACCTGACGTCTCCTCGGGTTGAAGGAAACACATGGTAGAATGCTATAGACTGCAGGACAGGTATGGGTGGGGGGCGTCTTGCAGGGTGGTGACATTACTCCTCAGATACAGGAGTCCCCAGTGAACTGGAACTGACATGAAAATGGAGCTCTCAGCATTCTAGGTAGTTTGCAAAGCTTTCCATCCCTTGATGCTTCTGACTTACGCAAAATTGTTCCAGTAAATATCCAGTTGACCCAATAAACAGTCCATGCATCTCCACTCTCAGCATTCAAAGAAAGCAGCATGTATTTTAGTGTCTGTATGAAAACCAAATAAAGTTTGTGTTGTGTGACCAGTAGCGGCATGTAGAGGATAGAGATAGGGTGAAGCTCCCCCATCACAGAGCCTGAATGGTTGAAGATCAGCCCCGCAGACGCTCATCAGATGGCTTTCAAAGTCTGAGCTGTTGTTTGCCATCTATATTTAACATGTGGGAAATAAATAGAGATGTTTCCAGGACGGATGTGTCATATCGGTGTCGACTGGGTCATGGAAACGGCTCAGGGGAGGCGTGGACTGTCCTGCCAAAGGAGACAAATCGGCTGGGATGACATGGGCAAGCATGCAGGATCCTACAGTCTTCCTAAAGGGGTAGAACCCCGTGCCAAAAGTAATAAATAGAACATGTGTTTTTTAGTATAAATAGTACAATGTGTGCCTGTTATGTTTGCAAGAAATATTGATTTACAGAAGACAGCTATGAATATATCAGGCAGCTGTAGACAATGAGACTGCAGAAAGCCCAGTGAAAAGAAAGAGAAATGATGTGAGATACCAGGAGATGCTGTATCCATCCCAGCACGCTTTACAGCGGACGTCCTGAGCATAATGTTTGGTTTATTTGTCCTTTGCGTTCTTTATTAGTTTTATCTTACGGTTCTTTTATGTTCAGATGATGGTTTGCAGTGTCTTTGTTGTTCTGAGTCTGGTTTCGTTATTGCGCTGTTATAGTGACAGTTTTGTACTTTGATGATCTGCATGTTGTGTGGTGTGTGTGTGTGTGTGTGTCTGGAACAGCAATGTCTCCCGGTGATTTTTTTTTCCATAAAAAAACATTTTGTTTATAATTTAATAAGTTTAGTAAGTATAGAAAACCATCTAGCTATAAATACAACTAAAGAAGAGTAAATGCTTTTGCAGGATATTCCAATTTAATATTTGTCACAGGGCTGGGGGGTGACACAGTAGTTAGTATTGCTGCCTCGCACCTCATGGACCAGGGTTTGTGCCTCTGTTGTGGCTCCATGCATGTTGTCATCGTGGGGTTTCCTCTGGGTGATCTGGTTTCCCCTCATAGTCCATAAACATACTTTTGCTAATTGGAGGTACCAAACTGACAATCGGTGTGAGTGACTGGTGTGTGCGTGTGCCCTGCGAGGGGGTGGCACCCTATCCTGCATCGTTCCCTGCCTCTGGGCAGTCTGCGCTCTGCCACCCTAATCCACTCAATATAATTTGAAAAATGCTAATTAAAATAAAGTGATCTATATTTATGAAATTATCTGTGTTGTATGATTTTTGCTGATTGGCATACTTCCGTCAAAATGAGTATGTCTTGTTTATCTGACTTTTAATTTGAAAAGGAAAAAAACTGCATGAAGCGTGTGCAGAGAAATCTAGTTTTTGGCCACTAAAATAGATGAGGTTACATGCCAGGTTGCTACGGCAAAATAATTAGAAGAAAATGCCAAAAACAAACTAATATTTTGGCAAAGCCACAGAGCCTTCGGAACCCAAGCAGAGAGGAAGTGAACCAGAAAACCCAATGGAAGCACAAGCAGAGGCAGAGAGGAGTAGCGTTTCTGGATGCTAATGCTAACGTTAATGGCAATGTTAATAAGCAGAGGCAACGAGGAGAGGGGCGGATGCTAATGCTAATGAGAAGGAGCGCAAAAAGGAGCAAGAAAAGGGCAAAGCCGATGAAAAGCTTGACGTAACTAACAAGTGTCAATAGAAAATATTAATAGCGCATTATCGCCTTTTAAGACCGATTTGTGTGTACGACATCATAGCGGTTTTTATGAGTCCCAGCACCTTGGAGCTTACAAATTAAGCAGTGGCCACAGCTAACAGAGGTCAGGACACAGGAAGCACAGCCTCCTGCCCGCTAGGAAAACAAGGCCGAATTACAGGTCAGGAAGGAGTTGAAACTATTATTTTACTGCTATGTGACGAACATAAAGGTAAATGGTGAACCTATTTTTTTTTTATTCTAGCAGACTGATACTCCCTTAATCTACCTCTCAAAATCGCACAGATGCATCAGATTAGCACAAACTGCTCGGCTGCTGAAGAAACCTACGGATACCTCCTGGAGCAGTGAGAGGCTTTGTCATAGCAGCGGTAACAGCGTGTGGCAGACTGCACTGCTTTCCAGATTCCAGTGTTAATGATGCACAGTCGTGTGTTCGGCTGACAGCAGTAATTACTTGTTTATCGAGAGACAGCGATGGTCTGCAGGACGTGAGATGGGGTCGGACTGAGAGTCACGGCAGTAGCGCTGGGGCAGATCGCGATACATGGGAAGCTAACAAGGTGAGGCATGCAGGTCTGACTGTGCCACACCTCCAAGGCTGTGTTCAAGCAGGCTCACATCTTGTTATTTTCTGTTCCTCTGGAGAAATCAGGGGGGTTTCTGTGCTGGTGTTGCTTGGCCTTCCAGGTCTTCAGTGTGACTTACGTTATGATCTGCCTACACCCAACCTACACACCGTGCACTCAAATTCCACCCACACTGGAACTGTACCTAAAATAGACCCTTTCACTCAAATCATTTCAGCACCAATGCAACACGCCATTAAACTCACGTTACTCCATCCAAACTATACTTCTCACAACTACCATCCAGCTAACTTTAGTACAATGAAGGTAAGATCGCAGTGGTTTCTGGCCCCTTGCTCTCAGGCGGGAGTTCTGTAGCTGTAAGTTGGTATGTAGAGCATCCTAGGACAGTGTTTCCCAACCTGGTCTCCAGGAACCCACGGATGGTTCATGTTTTTGCTCCCTCCCAGCTCTCTTCCAGACAGTAAATGTCTCGAGAGCTAAGAAGAAGCAAAAACATGGACCATCTGTGGGTCCCCGAGGACTGGGTCAGGAATCACTGGCCTAGGAAGCCAACAGTGACACCAACCAGAAGAACCATTTCACCAGCAAACTATACCAACTGGCTTATGGTTCCAGTGCTGTCTGTTGTTGGACCCCCAGGCAGGCAATCTGTGCGGCGTGTGCCAGCTGTAGGCAGGAAGAAGGAGCTGTGAAATGGACTCTCACCACAACGGACATCAGCCACTCCAGGGCTGCCTGTGTATAAGTGTGCAGATGTGCGAGTGTGTGGGTGCGGACCGTGTGTGACGTCAGCGTTTTCAGCTCTGAGCAGCCGACATTGACGCTCCGAGATTACAGCTGGCAGGAAGAGCGTGCTGAGGATGCAGCGAGAGTGCACCACTTACCTTATCACCGCCCCGCAGTCCGCATCTGCCAGATGGCAAATTTTTTATTACCATTAATCGCATGTCCTGTCATGGGTGAAGATAAGGCAGAACCACATGTATCCCGACTCTACATTTCAGACAATATATACGTAATGTTTCCTTAATAGGTCGTACAGAACAGAATGAGCACCTCGCCCAACAGGCTGACAGCAATCGTTACAGGATGGGGAGGATTTTATACGTTGTCTCTGGTCAAGTAAACGTCAGTCACAAAAATAGGGTAAAGGCACACACTCTGTCCAGAAAGTTCCCGGATATATCAGAGGTCCGCAGTCATGTTATTTTTCAGTCGTTTTGAGCCTGGTGAGATCAGTTCCCAGATGTGTATATATGAGTTATCAGAGTCTGCTGGCCAGGCGACTTATCAGCAGCTGATGCCAAACTCGCCGGGCAATTTAAAGGAGTTTAATTGGCCAGTTATCAGCAAGCTCCCCAGGTACTAAGCTGGCCTTGGCTGAATGCCCCTCCCCCAGGCCCCTCCTCAACCCTACAGCTCAGAGATACAAGGGATACAGAAAATACAGCCACACTTAATTTTCATTTTTGTTCATATCTGTAACGATCGGTACCAAGGAAATTTTGTGTTCAGAAATCCTCTGTACCCCACATACCACCTTACGGAAGACCTACCACCTTACGGAAGACCTACCATCTATATCAGTGTTTCTCAACCCCAGATGGTCCACAGTTTTCCCTCCTAGCTTCCTACCAGACAGTCCACAAAAAACAAGGACCAGTTCGAGAAACCTTGATCTACAAGGCAAGTACTATGTTTATGAAAATTGCCTTTAGAAAACAATGCCTAAAACTAACGGCTCCGCAAAAGAACTTCTGAGAGTTAACTCTGCAAAGGAGTCACCACTGAAAGAGTTAAAATGCATCTGTTCTTCTCTTTCCTGTATGGATACCTCATGTCGATAGTCTATAATCAACAGAAGATCGCACAGGTAGTAGTTTTTGTTTGGTAAGCCGGAGGATTTGTAAAATATCCGATTGTTAGTATCTGCCACACATCTCTAACATCTTGTCCTTTGTATGATGGGGCTATTGACCTCTACTGGTTTCTTTGATAAACAATCCTCACACCTGAGACCCTTCTGATTGGTCACTTGTGTGAAATCTGGACAGACTCAAACAAAATCTTGATGAGGTCAAGTTTATAAAACTTTAACAGGGAACAAACTAACCTATAGTAAGTGGATTGAAGGTGACTGGTTCACATTGGATTCCACAAAGTAAACATTGGAAGAAGGTCAATAAATCAAACAGGAAGTGAACTGAATTCTGTGAATTAACTGAAGAGCTGTAAAGCCCAATGATCTGAGCTTTCAGAATGATCCTTTATCTACTCGCTTCGCTCACCGATTTCGCAGCTCTCTCCAGAGAAGCCCTGGGGGCAATTGCAGTGGTATTCTCCCCCCTCAATCCGGCATCTTCCCCCATGGAGGCAGGAATAGGTTCCACATGGGTGGTATTCAGCTGTGGATGAGAAGCATCATGTCAGCAGGATAGAGAGGATGTGGATCCCATGGATGACAGATGAATTCCAGGTCCAAGATAAAGTATTAAAACCAGAGCACATTCCTATAAAGAGGGTAACTTAAAGCCCCCCTGTTATGCTTCTCCTTTTCCTTTAGGATGTTATATAGCTTTATGTGCATGTGAACAGTCCGCAAGATTGAAAGGCACAGAGTACAGGCCAAAGGGAGTAACTGTCACAACAGAAACCATCCGTCCATTTTCTAAAACCATTTGTCGTATTCAGGGTTATGGGGGGTCCAGACCCTATGTGGACAAGGCAGGGAGCAACCCAGGATGGGGTCCCAACTCACTACAGGGCACACTTACACACTGGTAACGCCATTCAGCCTCAACATATTTTTGGACTGGGTGGGGAAACTAGAGCACCCACAGGAATCCCCTGACAACTTGGAGAGAACATGCAAACTCCACATGCATGGAACCACAGGCGACACGCAAACCCAGGTCCAAGAGG
Organism: Brienomyrus brachyistius; assembly: GCF_023856365.1. Lineage (NCBI taxonomy): Eukaryota > Metazoa > Chordata > Actinopteri > Osteoglossiformes > Mormyridae > Brienomyrus > Brienomyrus brachyistius. Next base: position 13,046,513 of record NC_064553.1, read on the forward strand.
TGGGAGGCAACAGTGCTAAAACTGCACCAGTGTACCACCCCCTCAGAAAACACTCTTTTCTAATCTGCCTGAGACAACTCGTTGGAATTCCAGCCATTATTGACATGGTAAAGTCACCTCATAACACAATCCTTATTGGCAACCTACAGGGGCGCTGTTAGGCATATAAGTCTACTGGGGCACAGCACATAAATACTGGGGCATGTGGCCCAGTAAAAGGGGTCTAGCGACACCCATGGCCACCTATCTGCAAAGATCTGTTTGCAGACTGCGTGTAAGACAAGGGGTGGGTTTAAAGCTCTAACAGACAGTTCAGACAGAGGGTGAATAGAAATGTACAGTATGAGAAAACTGTGTTTTTGGCACACTAGCATGTAAATCACTTCTAGTCAAAACATAATATTATGAAAAGTGAAAATGAGCATAATTGGGCCCCTTTAAATACAAATTAATAAAATATTTATTGTCAGGGCTGATTGATTTATTACCCTGGTATGGAAGGTATTTAAAACTCTTTCACCTGCTGCCACAGCATAGGAGCATCGGTGTGTGTGTGAGTGTGGTCATCCTAGCCATGTCAGTCCCCGTAAAAACCATTATCCAAGCCCCCCCCCCCACCCCCTGAATGCTCCCACCTCACCCCCCATTCTGCCTCCGTCGTTCCAGAAACTACTGAGGCCTGTAATAGATTTCCTGACAAAAGCCTTATGGATTCCCCCCCGCCGAAATTCGCTTCAACTCAACCAGTTCACTCTGTTGCCCTTTATCAGGAAAGAGAGAGAGAGAGAGAGAGAGAGAGAGAGAGAGAGAGAATCAGGGCATGTCTGCATCTGAACCGAGGAAGGACTCTGCTACCTTTAACAGCTGATTACACTTAAACACACTCAGCTGAATTTGTAAATATGACACGGAGTTGAAGTTAAAACTTGACTGTCAAGAGAATAAACAAACTAAGAACTGCTGCCAATAGTTCCCTTCCGGAAAAGCTTATACGACACGCTCGAACCATCGGCTTGTCTGTCCATTAGCCAGTGCGCTTAATGACCTGAAAAAGCCTGACGCAGCGCTACAAAAAAGCAGGATGCCTTCACTTCTGAAAAAGTGCCTGAAATCCAAAGAGGCCGCAGGGAGCGTCTGATGTGTGATAGCAGCGAGGCAGACAGCTCTGGTATTTGAGCGAACCCAGTTTAACGGCACGGAGCTGCGTAGGCCCATGTGTCGCTATGACAGATGGGATGATGAAATGTCAAGACGCAGTCCTTCTGAGCCGCCGGAAACAGACGGCTGGAACAAATGTCGTAGGTCACATCAAATCCTCCATCCTCGGTCCAAACCCTCCATTCTCAACCAAAACCAAACACAATCACCGAGGCTCACTTCACATCCTTTTTTTTATCCATGGGTCTGACCATTTCACATCCCATGGTCACCTTATTTCACTCAGTAACAGCAGGGCACATCCTTTTGGCCCTAGTTAGCTACTACATAGTAGGCTTCTCAGAGTCAACTCGGTGAATTCAGGAAGAGTTGAATGTTGAGGAATGCTTTCATGTCGGCTGTATCTATGTCGAGTGTTCGGCTTTTTAGTTCGCTGTGATTTGCATTTCTTTAAACCCAAGTGTACGGCATGTTAATCTCATGCTTGCGGAAACCTTCATTCCACGATCGGCCGCAGCATTCTGAAAAATCCATCTGTAAAAAAAAAAAAAAAACCTGACACATCAATCTGATGGGATTTACTCAAAAAGATGAATATGTTTCTCACAATGCCATTACAATAAACCTGAACACTTAAAAAGGGACACATTATTCTGAAAAGAGTTGGAATAAATACAACATAAATGTTATGAAAGACAGTAACCGATTCAAGGTCACTCATACAACCTAAAAATGAAAGAATTATATATTTACTCAATAGCTTATTCCAGGATTTGAAACATTTTCTGCTTGGGATGGTGCAACGATCCATATAATTTGGGGTAAGGCAGGGAAAAGGGATCTTGATCCGGGGGAAGTGTCCTTCTTAAGGGTGATTTATTTTTAGGGCCTACACTGTAGACGGCCGTGTTCCCTGATGTGTAGCCTGAGGCAGACCCCCCCAGAAATGTTACTACAGGCGTCAGGTGGCAGTGTAGAGTACACGGCTACCCACAGTGTAGATTCTACACAGAAATATGAATCAGCTTTAGGGTTAACAGGGTATAATGCAGGGACTGGGTAGAGAGGACACAGTAAACTCTCACAGTAACAAAACTGCCATTTTGGTGGCAACCCATAAGACTAAATAAATGGGATCCAAGACGAATTGCGCTGTGATGCGTAATGATGTCATGTGCGATCAGTGGCAGTGAAAGTTCTGCCCCTTTAAGAGGAGAAGCGTTGTTAGAAAAGGCATGCAGAAGTGGATGAGAGAGATTTGATTTTGCACACTTTGTCTGTTGTAATTACTCTGTTAATGGTGATGCTACAGACTGAGCTACTACCTGTGTTGGTCAGCATTTAGGTATCACACATATGGTACAGCAAATGCTTGATTTCTAGACTATGAAATCACAACTTCAAGGACTGACAACACAGCCCCTGTGTAATCCCAACCTGACATGTTACAGACGCCGCACATTCGGTCACTAGGGGGCGAAAAACAAACATTTCAAAGTATTCGAACTGTGCAAGGAGCATAAGACAGGGGACACTAATCGATATGTAAAGCTTAGGTAACCTGCTGACATTCCTTCCTCGTCACACAAAAGTAAAAGTTAAGGGGAATCCTTGTGTAAGCTTCTCTAACTTTCAAACAGATGTAATAATCCCTGGGTCATTCATTTTTAAACAATTCCTGCATGAACTCTCTTGGTGACATATGCATACTATTCACATCAACCATTATCTAAATCCAGAATGAACATATTTTCATCCGTATCTGGTATACGTGACACTGGGAGTTTGGGATCCATGCCCACGTCTGGAACGTTAAAGGGTTAAATCCCAAGGCAGAATATCCATATAACCGCTGAGCCTTTGAGCAAGGCCCTTATCCCCGGCTGCTCCGGAGACTGCCTGTTGTACATTGTTTCTGACAGCAGGGCCAGTTAAATAAATAAATGTAACGCAATACAATAATCTTTGATCATCGATCATTCTGTATAATACAAGCATGAATTGTACCTGAATGCAATTTTTCGGCATTGTGAAAAAAACATTGCATTTAAAGATACATGAAAGCAAAAAAAAATCACAATCACTGTCTTGTTTAAAAACTATATCAGGAATATAAAACTGGAAAATATTATCGATCCAGTTATTGTAAAAACTGGGTTTTGTTCATCTGTTGTAATAACAGTACAAGCAAATCAATAGCTGCATACTTTTTTTTAATCAACGCCAAGTGATGAACTGGATAAATACGCCCAAAATAACCCTCCGTTCCCAAATGTTTACGCCCATGAGGTCTGTCTATCGACATCATAGTTTTTTGTATTTTGGATGGAAAACAAATTTAAACATTCGCCTGGTGAAATTTTTGCCTAGTTACAGAAGGTTTTACCTCGGTATCATCAGGAAGTTTTATTAGGGACATATAGAGCAGTTGTTTTGCTTTTATTAGAATTATTTGTAAGACCTTAAGCCTTTGAAAAGGATTAAAGAATGATGGGGACTCGCATGTTATTTTTCAAACGGCATGTGTCATGCATTATGACCAATGTCACTTAGCCAATAAAAGAAGAGAAAGAGGAAAGAGGAAATGGGACACTCTGGCCTAATACCTCTATTAATACTAAATCCTAGACAGGTGCCTCCAGATAAAGAAACATAGGTATTGATTTTCCTATAACAAATCTGTTTCTGTGCAGATGCTCCCGGTATGAATGGCTCTGATAGTCCTGCTGAAGTTCAAGAAATGACATAGCAGCTCCCTCATGCACCAGCCCAAAAACTCACAGACGTTTCCGCCCGGCACGTTTCAGACAGGTACTGGTCGCCAGTGGCTTACAGCCGCGATCGTTTCCGACTGACCGCTTCTAAGTCGATTCGGCCGCAAGTCGGCCCGTTATTTTATGTGAAAAAATAATTATAGGTATAGTATACTGCGTAATAAAATATCATCCTTAAGTCATAGTGTTCTGTGTTTTTTTAACCTTTTTATCACCACTTCCTCGAGGGGATGCTCGTGTTCTTGGCAGTTCTTGACGGGAACTGTCATGCACTCACACAAGGCGACACTTGGTCTGCTACATGCGACACAGTCGCTGCCACGTATTTGCAGCCTCGGAACGGTCATGAAGTCGGTACGTCGCAAGACGCGCAGCTTCTAAGCTGACGATGACCCACATTTTATAATTACATTTCAAAGCTAGTGACCTTGAAAGCTGGCTACCTCTCTCAAGGGCTCAACAGCTCACCCCTGTCATGCAGGGGCAGAGCACCTCAACCAGAAATGTGAATATGTAGATGAAGGTATTATGCAACTAAACAACCAATCATGGGATATTACTGGATATTACCAGAAATACACAAATTACACGGTTACTATTTTTGTTATGCTATTTTTTATAATTATTTAATAATTTCATATTATCTGATTACAGTTACAATAATAAAGCATCTGACTCCAGAAATCAAACACAGAAATGGGTCATTTGCATTCAGTTAGACCAAAGTTGTGTCAACACAATTTAACTGTTACGGCTCGATTGCCACTTCTGCTGACAATAATTGGCATAATTTACATTTCATTATCAGATACTTTTGTCCAAAACCAGAGATCAAAGAACCGGTTCTGCCAGAATCCCATGAACAGCTGGGATTAAGGGCCCCGCAGACGTGGGATTTGAACCTGAGACTGTCTGATTACACTCACAGACTCCCCATCTGCAGAGCCGGACACCGACTTCACTCAGTCCAGTTCCATCGGGATCGAAGGCTATGGAGGTGAACACATCCTTGTCACACAAGCCACTGTTAAATGCTGTGGTTTAAGATGAATGAGTGCTATGGTACTTTGAAGGTCACTGGAGACTGAAATGCAAGCAATGTTGTAATGCCCATATTGCAATAAAAACACTCAGATGACTGTAATATGTGTACATTCATTAAACATATTCAAAGCATCAATAAATGACAGAGAACGAATGAGGTAAGAGAGAGTGGACACATAAAAGATACAGAGAACAAACAACTTCTGTTCATCATCTAAAACTTAATAAAAGCAGTATGTCACCATACAGGAGTTCATAAAAACGTAACTGCAAATGCTATTTTATTGTATGTACTCCCTGCTGTGTACAGTAAAGGTCGGGATTCATGCATCGCATGCGTGTCCCTATTTCATACCAGGCACACCTTTAAATATGACTACAATTGAGTTACACAAGGATAAAATCTTGTCTTCCACTAACAGGAATCTGTAGGGATGATGACCTCCATACTGTTTGGGGGAGGGGGGGGTGTTAAAGTCCCAGATGAGAGCATTAAACAGTACATGTTTTATATTTTTTAAGTAACAGCAACCTAAGAGATTCTTCTGTACTCGTTATATGCAAATTAAGAAGGAATACACCTGTCTTTTCTTTACTTGTTTTTCTGTTTTATACATGTTAAATTGAAAAGGCAATCCTGTGGTGTCTTAGACCCATTTAAATGCTTGGAGGCTCTCCCCGCTTAATTTCCACTGACACCACCAATATTTGAAACCAAATTACAGTCAATTCCGCATTTAATTTCTCCTTTCGACTTATGTCATTCCAGGGAGAGGCTTATGATTATTGCTGCTGCCCACACAAAATGCAGAATAAATGGTTTACAGTAATCCCATGATGCAAGGACGTGTCAATAATGCTTTGTTTTAAGACAATAATGCTTAAAGTCAGAAACACAGGCACAGAAATACAATACATCAGCTGCACTTTTCTGAAATACAAAAGAACAGATAAATATCGATCAAAACGTATTAAATGTCTGATTCCAAATATAAAAAGTTTGCTATTAGAATTGCATGAATTGGACTAAATCTGACAGGGTCTCAGCGTTTATAGTCTAATGCCATAACAGAAATGGGTTGTGGGATAGAGGGAATGCTAGATTGTATTCTTAATTTTTTTTTCATTTAACTAAAGGTTGAATTAACCACCAGATTCAAAACTGATAAAACTGAAGGTATTAGATATAGACATACTGTATAACAACATGTATATACATGATTTTATTTGCCTGGTGTATGCATTGTGATTAATACAAATGTTTTGAGAAATGCAAGCCTTTACATTTTTCACCATTTATGAATAATAACAAATGTCTGTTGTTGTAAACAGCTTATGATTTGTCATTCGGGTCAGGTTAGGTTGGGGAGTAGGTACTGGTGCAACGGGTTGCAACCACACGACGAAACATCTTGAGATCGCGACTGGCGACCCCCCAAGCTAACACACGGTCCAGTCCCACCCTCCGGAAGTGCCCATGTATCTGCCACGGCTAGGTGTAAGGGGGTGTCAGCGATGAGGATCCTGCGAGCCGGATCACCCTCAGGGAAACGCGCCACTTGGCCGTAGCGCCGAAACTGATGCTTCCTCTGAGCGAAGCAGCGGTACCCAATGATTCTCCGAAGAGACACAGTACCAAAGGAACCCAGTCCTCGTCTCTGGTCACTGGATAGCGTCCATGTCTTGCACCCACACAGCGAGTTAAGGAGTACCAGGACTCTAAAGACTTAGACCATGGGGAACACCACACACCCCTTTCCAGTGACCTCATGACCTCCCATGCTCTCCCAATCATTTACTGACTTCATCGTAAGAATCATCAGAAACATGAATGTCGCTGCGGAAGTAACTGAACCTCTCAATGGGGTCGACTTTCTCTCCGTAGGCAGACATACTGCTGACGGCTGTACCCAAGAGGTCATTAAAGACCCATTAAAGGCCTGGACCTTGGTTTTCATCCAGGCCACTCATAAACCCAAACACTCACACTTAAGGGTGACCCTAGCAAGGACCTTACCCAGCACTGAGAGCAGTGTTATTCCCCTGATGGCCACAATCCAGGCGATTACCCTCCCCTTTCCAGATAGGAACTACAAGCCCCGTTTTCCAGTCAGTTGGGTTGATGCCTGACTCTCAAATGGAAGCAAAGATTGCCTGCAATGCCAGGAGGACAGCCTTACCACCAGCCTGGAGAAGTTCACCCCGGGTACTGCAGATCCCAGCTGCCTTCCTTACCCTTAGCTGGTTCACCACCCCGTGCGATCTCGGTGAGATTGGAGGGTTCACAGCTGATCAGCCTCATGAATTGTGGACCCAGAGACGTCCAATGCACTAGCTGGAGGGTCAGCTTTAAACAGCTGCTCAAAGTAGCTAGCCAAGCAGATCACAACTGCAGTGCCATTCATAAGGACCTTTCCATCACCCAACTTGAGCGTGACTCTCCGAGGAACAGATTTCAGATGTGCGTATTGCTTTGATCCCTCTGTAAGCAGGATGTGGAAAATCAAAAATCGTGCTAGACCACGAACCACTTGCTCACAGACTCTTCTAGCAAACATCTCCTTATCTGCCCTCAGTGCCCTCGCAGCCATCCTTCTCAGTTCCCAGTACAGACCGGAGTTGCCAACAACCTATGTGCTGTGACTCCTTTCCATTATATCCAGGATGCCCTGCAAGATGAGGCACCTCCTTCTGGAAGATGCAAACAGTTCAGGGAGTGATATCTAAACAGAAAACCCTGGATATGAGATGCAATCAAAGCAATGCACTAAACCACCACTGCCTCTTGCTAAGGATTAAATAATGGTTCCCAGTAATAAATGTAAATGTGGTGATTTTTAGCTGTTACGTACTACAAATTTATTATATAATGATAAGAATTAAATTGCGTCTTCAGCAAATACCTCCATTTTGACTTTGCGCAAAGTCATTCGGCCGGCAGCTAACCAAGGCTAATTAATGAAGGGCTCATTGGGCTTGTAAACCAGGCTGCCCTCCGACCCAGGGGGACCTGGAATTACCAGCCCATGGTTTATAAGTATTACGGTAAATGTAATAAACTGCTTTATTGAAAGAACTCCAGTGTATACCCATCATGTGCAGAAATAGGTTAAAAGTCCAGCTCCTTAACCACTATAACACCTCCAGGGGGCTCTCATATGTCTAGGGTAAATCTTATTTTTAAGAGATAGGTAGATATTCCTGAAGCATGTGGATGTGAGGGTAGGGAGGCAGCCAAAGGAGCTCCTCCATGTCACACTGCATATGTGGGAAGCCATCACATCTATGCATGTGGCATCCGATTCGGCTAAAAGACGGGCTGTTGGGTGGGAAGCTGCTACATATACCATAAAGCAAATCCTGGAGAAATCAATCCTTGTCGCAGATGTGACCACAGCCTGGAAACTGCATAACTACAGACATCTAAATGCACTTTTCTCAACTCCAACTGTCATTGATCTGAGATTATTTATTGGGCTGGAGCCTCAGTTGACTGGTTTGCTTCATTCATTTGGACCATTTTTGCTCAGGTACAGGTGGTACACGCCTGATATTAATACCTCATAACATCCCTGCGCTTCCCATTGGTGCTTAACAGGACGCCTGTCGTAGGAGGCATAGAGCACATGGCAGGTTTATGGACTGGAAACCCACATGAACGTGAAGATATTACGCAACTCCACACACACGCGGCCCTGGGGGTGTGAGGCTACAGTGCAGCCCGCTGAGCCACGGAGCCACTAACCCTACCACACCATACAAACCGTCTTTTACTCAGGAAATGAAGTCTTTTATTGTACACATAACTGCGGTGATTCTTTAAAGGCATAACATTATATAACTGCGAAGTGTACAGTGCTTACTGCAGAAGTGTACAGTGCTCTTTAATATACATTACACCAGTGTTTCCCAGCCCGGCCCTCTGAGACTGTCTGACGTGGACTGTCTGTGGCACCCCGAGGACCGGGTTGGGAAACACTGCATTGCCAGATATCAGCATAAAAGGGGGGTCCACACACTGCCAGAGTTAGCGGTACAAATCTCACCTCCACTGTGTGTGTGGAGTTTGCATTTAATGCCAGCTGTGTGGCTTTCCTCCTATAGTCCAAAGACATACAGGTACAGTTAGGCAAACTGGTGCCTCTATATTGTCCAAAGAGTATGACTGTAAGTGTTTGTGCCCCAAGATGGACTGGCATTCTCTCCCAGGTGTACCTCTATGGTGCCTCGGACAAGCTCCAGGCCACCCTGACCTGAATGAGCAGTTAGAAGCTATAGCAGCATCGTCTATCAATAAGCAATGTATGATGTATATAAAGTGCAATAATGCTGTAGTGTTCAAGTATCTGTTTAAAGCTACATAGAGTACAGAAGACCGGTACTTGTACTTCTGCGCCCGTATGCATGGATAGTACACTCCAGCACAGCTTTGGGTATTCATAAACATTAGAGTTTGTGACAGCTACACAGGACAGCTGGTTGCATAATGGCGGTGATGAGTTATCGGAAGGTCGCCGGTTCAAATCCCATGGTTATGTCAGCAATTTCATTGTTGGGGCCTTAGCCCCATCAGCTCCCGGCCCTGGCTGATGGTACTTTCTCAGTTGTACGTTGCTTTAGGATAAAAGCATCTGCCAAGGAAGTTATTGTTAAGGACAAAAAATAACATGAAGGCTGCTGTTTCTTGCCAATGTATTTCTGTATATAAGCTTGTACTGTATTAGAGTAACCCTGATATGCCCATATGCGTTTGTTTGTTTAGCTGCAGGACGTAACAGTGTGGAGGGCAGAGGAGCAGGCAGGATGTAGGGGTGAGGTTTGCTGGGAGTGGGGATTCGATAGGCTGCAAAGGGGCCTTGCTGTGGAACTCTCTTCAGCAGATAATCACTAAATAAAGAAGCCCAAGTTGTTCCCCAGTTGGCAGCAATAGACACAAACTCTCTCCAGCCATTACTTTGGGTCATCCAGGCCACTTGTTAACCTTCTTTGGCTGATCTCAGCCCAGTCCTAATGGAATACATACCATCTGTTCCCAGGTAAGACGGTGGTACACTCATGCGGTCATTAGTGCAGGAGCAGCAGGGTGGGTGTGCACTATGCATGATGCTGTGTGCATGATGCTATACTGCTCTGTGCATGATGCTATGTGCACACTGCTCTGTGCATGATGCTATGTGCATGATGCTATGTGCACAATGCTCTGTGCATGATGCCCTGTGCACACTGCTCTGTGCATGATGCTGTGTGCATGATGCTGTGTGCACACTGCTCTGTGCATGATGCTGTGTGCATGATGCTATGTGCACTCTGCTCTGTGCATGAGGCTGTGTGCATGATGCTATGTGCACACTGCTCTGTGCATGATGCTGTGTGCATGATGCTATGTGCACAATGCTCTGTGCATGATGCCTTGTGCACACTGCTCTGTGCATGATGCTATGTGTACACTGCTCTGTGCATGAGCTGTGTGCATGATGCTATGTGCACACTGCTCTGTGCATGATGCTATGTGCATGATGCTGTACTGCTATAGGCATGATGCTGTGTGCATGATGCTACACTGCTATGGGCATGATGCGGTGTGCTTGATGTTATGTGGATATGCTATGTGCACGATGCTATGTGCATAATAGCATGTGCGTGATGTATACCACTAGCTAGTCAGAAATCTGCTATTCCAAAACGACGCCACACAAATGAAGCACAGTGACTATTCTGTTGTGGCCTTTGTACTGATGGAAACATGACTTTGTGAACTGGGATATACTTCCTAGGGAATAGTGACCTATTACAAAACGTGCACATACAGTACAAATACACCCTGTTACAGTGCAGCAAAGGCAAGTGACAGTACTGAAAGACAGGGAGGCACCTACCAAGGGCAGGCTGTGTGCTGGTGTAGTGCTGGAACTCAGCCCTGGCGGGGTTTCCTCTCCCCCCCTGACTGGCGAGCTGGGTGGCAAAAAGCTGAGTCATGGGTAACTTGGGGCTCCCCCAGGGGGTGGGATGTGAGCTCGGGTCCTCAGTGACGCCACCAACCCCCCCATACTCTGAATTCTTGTATTTATTGTTGTTGTCATCATTATTGCGGGGCATTTCTGCTGAGATAAGGGGGCTGTCAGCATTTCCAGAATGCAAATCTGCTCTCAGAGTGGGGGAGGGAGGGACTGTAGAGGTTTGGGTGCTGGCAGGGGGGGGCACACTAGCACTGGAGCCTGATGTGATGCTGGCGTCTGTTGATCCAGCTTTAGAGGGCGTAGCTTTTGGCTGTACGGTTCCCATGCCTTCAGGCTGAAGTGAATGTGGAGGCCCTTCCACTGCCACTGAAGTGCTGCCCTCCCAGCTCAGTCCCTGTGGTCTGACACGTGGCCCAGCCAGTTTGGAAAATCCTCCAAGGGGCTCCCATTTATCGTCACCTTCGATGCTTTCCCCTGGCTCTGCTGGGAGCGATTCTCGATTTGGAGCAGACTTCTTCTCCCGGTCCTCACCTGAAGAACCCTCAGAGATAGGAGATGGTTCTGTCCAGGCCCTGGGCCATTCAGAGTTGGAGGCCGTAACTCCTTGCGGAATCACGCGGAGCTTCGAGGCACTTTTTTCCACAGTCGCCTGGGAGACCGTCGTCAAGGAGACCGATGTGGGGACCTCAGGGGGCTCTACATCCTGGGGTTCAGGAACCAGGATCCAGGCCATTGTGCTCTTGGCCCCCAGTAAAGTGGGTGACTTATTAGTGGATGGGTCAGGAGATTGTGTCCACACCTGTCCCTGTTCCATAAACTCTGCAAAGGGATGACAAAGAGACTCATTTAGAGAAAGACAAGGCTAATTATCACACAGGGCACATGCTCCGCCACTTCTAATGCTAGTGCCACTCACATTTTACTACGACAGTGCAATGCACTAACTCATTAGGAATTCTTTGTTAAATTTATCGTCTTTTTTTACAGATCATTTGCTTTTTACTGAGCCATTCTGTTTCTGATGTAAAATACAGAGAGAGCACTCCAGGGAGAGGCTGCGTCTGTCTGATCTTCATATAAATGTTCGCCAAGTGGCGTTTCACAGTAATTCATGCTAAAATGAGGTGACAGATGCATACATTCTCCACGCCAGTCAAACAGTCATACTTCTAAGTGTGTGTTTATTAATGCTATGCTTGGAAATTATTCTGGTTCTTTAACCAAGAGCAAGGGAGAGATCGCTTTGTACTAATTTATTCATCCGTCAATGGATTCATTTGTTAACATATTCATACAATTATCCTCTTTTCACTCTATTTCTCATGCTTTCCTAATTAAGTAGCACTCAAGTCTTTTCATTTCAGTAGAAAAAGTGTAAAATAATCGGTATGTTATCTGTTCTGCTTGCTTATAAATTGGTTTCACTTAGCTGGGCACTGAAAGTGTGATTTCAGTAAATTACACCTTTGACCTATTCAGTGCATCAAGCATCTTACTGCAGGTCTGTTGTGTATTCGGCGTTCAGTGTTCCGTGTGTTGGGCAGACGAAATCCAGACTGTATTGCATCTAGTATGTCACGGAGATTACGGCTATCTTGTGCCGAGCCTTCGTCATGTTGAGCACTGTTAACACCCTCTGGGATTGCGTTTAACACCCAGAGCGGTTATTAGGCTAAAGATAGCGGCTAGCCTGTCTAGCATTTAGCATGATAAGTGGGCTGCTGTTAAGGCTTCAGCGTGGCTATCAGGATAATGCTAGTTCGCTAATGCTACTAGTCGGAGCAAGAGGCAGGAATAAATACAAAACCAACAGCTGTTAAGGAAACATACATGAATATTAATCATTAAATTACCATTCAATTATTCAATGCTTTCTCTGTCCTGTGGGGGCATTATCAGCACCAGTTACTTAACACTTTCTGCTCCATAGCTAGAAAATACACTTATTTATGCTGCGCCTAAGCATTTCAGTGACACGCAGTGTGGTAGTTAGCAAAAGCGTTACTAGGGGTGTCAGCCAAGCCAATGGGAGCAGGCTGGCCCCAAGTGCACCATGGGTATTTCTCTGTCAACTACAGGCCCACTAATAAGCGCTAATGGGCATGTAAACAAATACAGCCGTACGACCTACAGAGCCAATCTACACTTTTGAGTATTTAAACTAGCCTGTCTAAAACCATAGCAGCCTTCGGTAGTCAGCACAATACAGAGGCACCAGTTGAACATCAAAGGCCTACGGGGAAACCGCGACAAGAAACCGTGGCGATCAGAAGCAAACTTTCTGTCATGCATCGCTGGGCGAGCATCTGGCCTGATGCCACTGGCTGAAATCACGCCCCTGACGATGCTTGCATTAAGGGCACTTCCATCAAAGAGAGAAGAGAGGCCAGGGGCACCATGCCGGGCGGCAGCCATGATGGAATGTTGGCATCTCAAGCAGCTGAAGCAACACTTCTAATATTAAGTTGCAGGGGCCAGAGGGGGGACATCCATTACAGACCCCTCTCCACCGAAGCCTTTCCACTCTGAGTGCTCACTTCGGGCCGCTCTGGCTCGCCTGCTCCGCCTCGCCCCCACTATCCACAGCAGAGCAGAAAAACAACAGATGTCAGATGTGAACGATTAGCCCTCCTGTTAAAAACTGGATGCCGTTTTAATGGCTCGACTGTGCAAATTTGTTTGTCGCTATGGATTTTGCTTAATTAAACTCTTAAAATCGCTCGTTATAACCGGTCGATACAAGCTTCATGACATTATCAGTTGACAAATTATGCTGCTTCATTAATTGCTTAATTGATTTGTTTTTAAATCAGACCATTAGTTAAACACCAGCGTCTGGGTGTTAGCAGTCCTTTGGAGTGTATTGGGTGTTTTTGTTCTCTCTGTCTTTAAAATGAATCCAGGTTTTTAATATCTTTCTGACGTCAGCAGTACAGGATGAAGCGCTTGGCTAGATTCCTTTCAGAGAGCATAAAAAAATGATGCAACTCTGCCTAACGCTACAATGTTTATGAAAACGTCTCGCAGCGGTCGACGTCAAACGCTACACAGCTCAACACGGCAAAAAAGCCACAGACACATACTTGGGTGAGTGTTTGAGCTTCCTTTTGAATTTATTGGGTAGCTTTTCTTAGCCACACTGCTGCCCTCTTGATTGAAGGGGACCTCTGTCTCCGCAATAGGGATCTCCTGGGGTGAGTCCTTCAGGCTGCTGCCGGGAGACCCGAGCGACTCTTCTCTGCCTGGGTTCTGCAGACTGGTGGCTCCTGCCCGCATCCCTCTGTCCCAGGTCGCCCCCAGAGCAGGGACGCTGGAGGTGGCTGTGATTTTCCCTCGACCAGAGCCTCCCCACAACTTCCAAGGCATGATGACAGACTTGAAGGGGGCACAGGAATGGCTGCTGGCCTTTTGGGGCGGAGGCAAACGAGACGGGGCTGTGCAGCCCGCGGGGATTGCTGTTTTCGGCAGCCCGTCGGCTTCCTCCTCATCTCCATCCTTCTCTAATGCGCTGATGTGTCCAGGCAACGGCTCCCCATTGGACGGCTTATTGCCTAGCTGTTGAATATTAATGCCCGGAGCCACAGGGTGATTCCCGCTCAGGGATGTCCCTTCCGGCCAGGGAGGGGGCTCCAAGCTGACCCCCGGAGAATCTCTGAGCAAGCCCTCGTTTGGGTAAGCGGGAGGCGTACTGGGGGAGTTATTCTGTTGGTCAGCAGATAGGGGGATCTGGCTGGCCTCGCTCTGATTGGCTGGAAGGTGTTCTGCAGTCTGCTGCTCTGTAAATGAAAACAGTTATTTCATCTATAATGATTGCATCAATATGTCTGCTTATTGTCTCATTTCAAGATATATATATATATATATATATATATATATACATATATACATATATATATATATATAGTACTTTAGTACTTTGCAAAAGTCTTAGGCACTCAAAAGAAATGTTTAATGCTATTTATCTGTGTACTAAGTACATTTTCTTAGAACAAAAAATATAATTTAACATAAGAACATATGAAAATTACAAGTAACACAATAAAAACTAGTAAAAATGTCTTCAGTTCTCCAAAAAGTTACTGATATCTGCTTGGATGGCTAGATGATCACCACTTCAGTTCCCAAACTTCTCCTCAGTGGCACCCGGAGCATTCTATGTATTTATTAAATTTCACCAACAGCTCGCTTAATTAATTAACAATTAATTAAAAAAGCAAACGATGTATTGAATAGATATATGAGGTGGGCTAGTGGTCAGGTCAAAAAATACACAGGTGTGGTTGCTGGAAATAATAGGGTTATTTTAGCTTATTTTAGAGGTTTTGAAATGGCTAGGCTGACAAACTTTACTAGACGTAACAGCATAGTTTTACACCAACATGACAGTTATTTAAACATTTTTTTTGGCTGCCTAAGACTTTTGCACAGTACTGTGTATATATATACTTGTGTGCCGTGTGTGTGTGTGTGGTCCAGGTATACCTTGTGGGGACCAAATGTCCCCACAACATGATGAATCCCCATTGTTTTTACTTTATGCGGACAGGTTTCCTTTTTATAAAATTCTGTGGCTGCAATGAAAAACTCTTGTATTTTGTTTGGTTACTTATGGTTATGGTTAGGGCTGGGTGGGGGTTAAGGTCGTCATAGTTAGCATTAGCATTTTTCCCACAGAAATGAATGAGCGGTCCCCAAAATGGTATGATTACATGACTGTGTGTATGTGTGTTTGTGTGTGTGTATGAGACACATAAAGGAGTACTGAAGTACTACAGGAAGACTGGTCACAGCAAATCTTTTTTACAGAGAGCAATATGACAAATTAAATTACTACAGTCGCATTTCTGACATTCTGACCAAACCCAGAGGGTCTGAAATCCACCACTGGTGGTAGCTCAGTGCTGGTAGCTGAAGGTAGCTGCAGTTACCTCTGTAGCAGTAAGCACCGAAGAGGGCTGAGGTATCAGACATGCCTGTGAGGTCAGCACTGTGGTACAGCGTATGCACCCCAGGCTCCTCCCCTCCACACCAGGCATGGGGCTGTATGATAGGATAGCGGACGCTGCCGTCAGCCAACCAGCCTGGATCACAGTGGTCAAGCCCCGCCCTCCAAGCCAAGTACAGCTGGCCAGTGGTGGCCAGGCAAGCACCTTGGGAACGGCAGTGGGCGGCGGCCCTGACCAAGCTAAGTTTTCCTGGTACGCTGGAATGGAAGACTTCTCCTGTGGAGGCCAACGTCAAGGAGAGGAAAGGAGAGAGGAGAACAAAGAAAGATGATCAGAGCAGACTAAATACATCACTGAGATAAATATTAGTTATACATTAGCCTGAGAGTGAGAGTTAAAAGAGTTGCTTTCTTCCTGGTGAAATATACCCACATGAGTTCGACCCTTGGTGCTTTCCAACATTAAAAAAGGTTTTTAAAGATCCTTACTTCCTCACTGCTCTTTGAAAGTTCATAACAAGTCAAATTCCTTACCTTGAAGCTCTGTTGCATAGCAGTAAACATCAAATAACTCATTAGGGTCTCTGCTGCCCAAGTTCTTTACACCAGGTGAGCCATCCCCATTGCCGTAGCAACCAGGCCTTGGAGACCAAATCGGGGACCTGTGTAAGAAGGGACGAGTGCAAGAATAAGGACATTTTTCCAAGCTAGAGATTCAATCAAAAGGATAATCCATATTTGGTCCCTAATTTGCAGAATCACACTGAGGTGGCATGTTTTTATTGGCTGACGAAAATAAAGATGTTAGTTGGGTGCACTGCCAAGATTTCAGCTGTGTAAAAGGTGTGGCAGAGCATCCACCCATAATGCGACAACTCAGACCTGGAAAAAGTCCCCTTAACCTTAAAAACATGATTAAGAAAAAATCTATCAGGAACTTAAGATTGAAACATGGCACATCATAAAATCACAGGTGGGACCTGCAAGGTGGGGTTCAGGCCTCCCCTGAAGATCTCACCTGGCAGTTTGGTCAGCAAGCCATCCAGCTTGGCAGCTCTCATATCCATCCTGGAAGGCGGCTAGCAGCTGAGCGGGCGTGGCCACTAGAGCGGAGTTATCCTGACAAGCCCGCTGGGCGTGGCCAAAAGACATGCCCCTCTGCTCATTGGCTGCCTGGTAATGGAACACGACACCTAGAGGAAAGGGCAGTGAGATCATGGGTGTTTCTTAATATGTGTACTTGTGTTCTCGCATACCCGTTTTATGTCATCTTCCCAAGATAAAATACTCAGACATAATGCCTCTAATGAATGTCCAAGATCAACTCCAGTACTCTAGAGGAGGATAGTAAAAATCTCCAAAAGTCATTCTTCCATCCATCCATTTTCCAAACCTCTTATCCTACTGGGTCGAAGGGTCCAGAGCCTATCCTGGAACAATGGGCACGAGGCAGGGAACAACCCAGGAGGGGGGACCAGCCCATCACAGGGCACACTCACACACCATTCATGCACACCTACGAGCAATTTAGCAACTCCAATTAGCCTCAGCATATTTCTGGACTGGGGGGGGGGGGGGGGAACCGGAGTACACGGAGAAAACCCCACAACGACATGGGGAGCGGAGACTCGAACCCGGGTCCCAGAGGTGTGAGGCAACAGTGCTAACCACTGCACCACCATGCCGCCCCATATGTCATTCTTGTCCTGCCCCAAATATAAAAAATACATCAGTTGCATCCTTGCCGAACAAGAACAATCCCATGAATCATTGCGTCCCAAGTCCCCATGACACACCGATGCGCAAACACAAGACCAACAAGTGCCACATGCGGCAAAACATGCACCACAAGGTGAAACACAAAATCACGCATGCGACTATTAAATTGCATTTCCTTAAATATCTGAGAAAGTCAACATTCCCCATCGCTATCGCTTCTGTGAAATATCAGGTTCTCGGACGACGGAGTAAAGAACAGAGTTGCTGGGACAAATGCCGGAACATACAATCGGACGGGGGCCTTCCAAACAGGTCGATGTGCTTAACGTGGCATGAAAATGCCAAGCGGGCGGCCTTGCATGTGCCTGATCCATGACTGCTCCACTACAATGACACCTTCTCAGGGCTAATCAATGCTTTGACGCTGACTGGAAACAGTTAGGCAACTTATTATGAGGCACAGAACGAAGCGGAAAAAGACAAAAAAATCATAACACTCAGACATAATGCCTCTAATGAATATGCTGTTATTAATGCATGTTAATTAAGTTAACAAGGGAATGGAGAATTATTAGTGAGTAAGGCATTGTTAGAAGCATTCTGCAATTTCTAATTACTTCTAAGCCCTGGAGAGACCTGGACAGAAATGGGCTTCTTATTCTGCTGTCGCAGTCCACGATTAGTTTCCCTGTGCTGGGAGATATCCTTTGGGTAAAAAGCTAAGAATCCCCCCAGTCTCAATCCTTATAATTAAACTCAGAGCCCCACATGTTGTGATGATTAGAAGGAAACGCAACACTTAGCTTTTGAATGTGTCAGAATGCATCCAAACACCCTGAGCAGTGTTCCTCAACCCGCTCCTTGGGGGCCCGGCGGACAGTCCACATTTTTGCTCCCTCCCAGCTCCCTGACAGACAGTCCACATTTTTGCTCCTGTCGGCAGCTGGGAGGGAGCAAAAACTTGGACCGTCTGGGGATCCTTGAGGACCGAGTTGAAAATCACTGACCTAAAGGGTTCATGATAATCTCTAATTGACATTGTTATGAAGAATGTTTTATGTGCTCAGGATAGACTTTGTCTCTTTAATAATAATATGTCTCCAAAAACAGCAGAGACTTCATGTTATTTTAAGGGGAGAGGGACATGGGGGGGGGCAATGGGAGGGCAACAGTAAAATGGGTGGGAAATCCAAAAAACTTGGAAATGAAGGCTTTCTACTGAGTGCATTAAAATAAAACACTCTATTCCCTTATTACAACTATAGGCATACAGGAACCAGGCCGTACCTCAAAGAGAGCCTAGCTACAGCACGGTTCCAGCTCACTTCGGGTTTCCACTGCAGAAAGATCGGCTCAGTAAAGGCGTTGCCGGGTTTGGAGAGCAACGGTGTCATAAATCCAAAGAGACGCTTCTTTACGGTTCACAGAATGTACATCATGACTTACTGTGTGGCAATTTCCACTAGCAAGTCTGTGAGAACCGCTGTGGCACGTTAGCATCAAACGTAAATTTGCATCACGAATCCATTTTGTTCAGCTGTTCTACAGTATAGTACGTTTTAAAGTATGTGGTTGGAAATTTTCAAGTACTGAGTACTTGGGAATGCATCAATACAGCATGATGTGTGATGTGCTACTACTAATAATGAATAATACAAAATATTTATAACTTTTCTTTCAGATAATACATGCATACTGACGGAGATCACGGCACATTTTAGCCAATCAGATGGTGGCCAGCTCGCAATGTCACGCTGTGCTACTTATGCGTTTATCCAAAACAGCTATTAAAAAAAAAACATAATAAAGACAATAAACTGAGTAAAATATGACAATTTCTTCTAATCACACATATGACATCATTTTGTTTTGTTTTCCAGTATACTCTTCACTCATTCATTAACAAACAAGCGAACAGCAAAATGGTCAGTCTCCCTTCAGGGATCATGCATATTCATGCAATTATTGGAACTACAAATATTATAGTTCATTCACATCTACGTGTTTGTGAAAACCGTGCTCATTGTTCCATTACTGACAACTGATGACACAGAGACCAGACAATGCTAAGCAAAAGGACATTTATCCATCCATCCATCTTCTGTACCCATTTATCCTATTCATGGTCATGGGGGGGTCTGGAGGCTATGGGCGCAAGGCAGGGAACAAGCCATGATGGGGCACCAACCCAACACAGGGCACCAGCCCATCGCAGGGCACCAACCCAACACAGGGCACCAACCCAACACAGGGCACCAACCCAACACAGGGCACCAGCCCATCACAGGGCACCAACCCAACACAGGGCACCAACCCATCACAGGGTTCACTCACACACCAGTCACTCATACATGCACACCTACGGGCAATTTGGTAACTCCAATTAACCTCAGCATCTTTTTGGATTGTGGGGAGAAACCGGAGTACCCAGAGGAAACCCCACGACAATATGGGGAGAAACATGCAAACTCCACACACATGGAGCCCTACTGGAGCCTCGAACTGTAGTCCCAGAGGTGTGAGTGCAACCACTCCCCCAAAATACATTTACATAAAAATAAAGATAATATAAACAGATAATGATGGTACGTGTCACACATGTTGTTACTAGCACAGGAATAGAAATATTAAGTGTGAATTTACCTGCTTGAACACTGACTGCATGCACAACAGAACTGGTATATATGATGGCAGCTCACAATTAGCATTGCAGTACTTACCAGTGACCTTTAGGGGCACTGTATCCTGTTGGACATCCATCCCTGCAGTGATGTTGCAGTGGTAAGTGCCAGAGTCACTGTAGCGCAGGTCTGTCAGGGTCAGGCTAGCATTGTAGCGGTTCGCGGAGTAGCTCGGCATGGCCACACGCCCGTCAAAGGCCTTCTCCACGTGAACGGCACCATTTTCAGTGTGTAACACCAGCTGTTCCCCTTCTCCAGCTGAGCCTGGCTTCCTGCTCCAGCGTATGCTGGGGGCTGCCCCCTGCTGGAGGACAGCTGGCAGGGCAGCAAGGCAGGGCAGGGTGACGCTAGTCGCCAGCGGCCGGCGCAGGTTGGGGTAAGAGTGCGGCACCTCGACCTCGGCCGCACCTGTAAGGAGAGATGGGCGGGGGCATAGAGACTTGTTTATGAGCCGCGTCAGGCTGGGAGGGGCCCCTGAGCGGCAGGACATACGCAGTCACAATAGCCGCTACTTGGATTGGGGAAATTAAAGATTTAAATTCGCCCCATTGGATGGACCTTTTCCTGCAATCATTAGTCTATGCTGAGATAACAAACCAGAATTGTAGCAACAGGTTAATTTCTGTTATTTCTCAATCTTTTCTGTCCCTGTTGCCGAGGCCCCTGTCCCACCCCCACAAAAACAAACACTCATTAGCCAGAGTGTAAAGGCACAGCAGTAGGGGAAGGTTCTGCCTCTGGGAGTTTGCCTGCTGTGCACCAGCACAACAGGCTCATTCTCACCTGCCCAACATGTTCGAATCCCCCAGTAAGAAACCCCTCATGTGTCAGCACAGCCACTGAGGCATGGAGATTCATTACTGATATAATGGGGGGGGCAAAGAAACCCTAAACAAAACATGGAAATGATCCTGTTCACTTGTGGAAAGTGTGAAAAGTAATTTCCAAATGGACACAAGGGACTGGAGTGGGTCAGACGCTCCAGCGGGAGGCGTTCACACCTGGGCGGAGTAGTGAGGTCATTCATTCTTAGGTATGTTTCAATACGCTCAGACTCCCAGACACTCCTGGGTTCTTGCTGCTTTGTTTCCTTGTTAAAGGATGATTGAGCAGAGTAGAATAGTACTGTGACACACACCAGAGTAGTATGGTATAGTTGTGTAGTCGGATGGTATACTCAAGCGGTGTAGTTGTGTGCTACAGTAAAAAGTAGTATAAAAAGGTGTATTAGTATAGTGAAGCCATATGACAGTGTAGAAGTATGGTGTACTGTAGAGTATATGAGTGTAGTACTGCAGTGGAGTGGATTTATGCATTAGTGTAGTAGTATGATCTAATGTAGGGTATATGAGTATAGTGGTGTACAGGGACGGATTATGGGTTGTGTGGGCCCCTGGGCAAAACGTTTGTGAGGGCCCCCCCCACCACCAGCACCACCACCACAACCACCACAATTCAAGGGCCCTTGGCAGCCAAACGCCCTCCCTATAGGGTCAGGGGCCCTTGTAGGCAGAGGATCAAAGAATGTAGGCCCTCTAAAATAGACAAATGAAAATACATTGTTGATAAGTGTTGCAAATTGTTTTGGGCTAGGGGCCCCACGGGCCCCTTGCACCCCAAGGGCTCCTGGGCAGCGGCCCCGCTGGCCCGGTCTGTAATACATCCCTGGTGGTGTAGTGTAGTGCAGTAGTGTAGTGTAGTGTAGGATATATGAGTGGCATAGGATAATGGAATGGTGCAATTCTGTAATAGTATGGTGTTATGTAGGGTATATGACTGTAGTAGTGTAGTGGAGGGTATGTGATTGTAATAGTTTAGTAGTATGGCATAGTGTAGGATTTATGGGTGTTGTGTAATGTAGTGGAATGATGGGTAGTGTAGAAATATGGTGTAGTGTAGGATATATGACTGTGGCAGTGTAATGTAGTAGAACGTTGTGGTAGTGTAGTAGTATGGTGTAGTGCAGCATATATGAGTGTAGTACTGTAGTAGAGGGTATGTGATTATGTAGTAAAATAGTATGGCAGTGTAGAAATATGGTGTAGTGTAGGATATATGACTGTGGCAGTGTAATGTAGTACAACGTTGTGGTAGTGTAGTAGTATGGTGTAGTGCAGCATATATGAGTGTAGTACTGTAGTAGAGGGTATGTGATTATGTAGTAAAATAGTATGGCAGTGTAGAAATATGGTGTAGTGTAGGATATATGACTGTGGCAGTGTAATGTAGTAGAACGTTGTGGTAGTGTAGTAGTATGGTGTAGTGCAGCATATATGAGTGCAGTACTGTAGTAGAGGGTATGTGATTATGTAGTAAAATAGTATGGCAGTGTAGAAATATGGTGTAGTGTAGCGGTATGGAAAGGCGTGATAGTGTCAGCAAATCCTTACAGAATTGTACATCCAATCACCCACAGACCTCTTCTTCCTCTTGTCAGTGGTTGTTTACAGTACATATCATCCATCTAACCTCCACCCTATTCCTCTAGTTTCATCTTCATCTGGGGGGGAGGGGGGCTCAGCAACCCCCTCTACAGCACCTCCCAGCAGACCCAGAGTGCAGACCAGCCCCCCAGTACAGTGGATCGCCCCTCCAATGTGTCGGCACCACCTGAGAAGCAGGTCCCCGCCGTCGCCTGATAATGAATCTTGGCCGGCATCCTCCATGGCAGACATGGGCGAGCACAATCCCGGTAATCCCCGCCGCGCTCGCCGCGCCCGGCCGTTCATGGCACCGAAACAAATGCACGCCGAATTAATTGCAACTTCAGACTGATTACCCCCTCTCCCTTTTGTCAACTTGGCTGAAATTTGTTTAGTATTTACGTGCCGTCCCCTGTTGTACTCGCTGCTGCCCGCGTCCAATTTGCAACGCTAAATCCCAGCTAGTCAATCGCATATGCCTCCATTTCAGAGGCAAATGACTGCTTAAAGGCAGAGGCTCTATTCCCATACGGCGGAATAATGAGGCTCAGCAGAAAGACGCGAGGAACGGAAAATCTGCATTTAGATGGAAATGTTTCTACAGCTGTGCTTTGTTTGAAAATCAGCTTTTTGCTTAAATCTGGCAAAGGCAGAAACGGACTAAAAGATGCACCGACAGTTAAAGAGGCGAAACGCAGTCGGGTAGAAAGAAGTATTTTCACCGGGCTGGATGTGATACTGAATTCTGAAAGAGGCGGCTTCCTTTGTTAAACTTCTTTCATGTACTCTTTACAGTTATAGCTCCAGTCTGCGAGGTTTAAGGTAGCTATTGTCTAACATAGTGTTTCCTAAGCCGGTCCTCAAGGGCCCACAGTCGGTCCCACTCCTTGACAGACAGTCCACATATTAGGGAGCTGGGAGAAAGCAAAATCATGGACTGTCTGTGTGACCGTGAGAATCTTATTGGGAAATACAAGTGTAATAGATCACAGGGACACTACAATATACTCGCTGGAAGGAGTTTGATCATCTCAACATCACGTGCAATTGGATCAACACCTGGATCTCTAAGGTGCTCCCTGATCATCAGAACCATTCTTACATGATGTGTTGGAATTAGGAGACAGTATGTGTTATGAAAAGGGAGATAGATGTTGGAGAAGGTCAATCATCTAGCACAGTGTTTCCCAACCTGGTCCACAGGGACCCACAGCTGGTCAACATTTTTGCTCCCTCTGAGCTCCCGGCCTGTCTGTGGGTGCTGGAGAAACACTGCTCTAGCAGACTAAATGCAGACACATGCTCACAATGTACGTCTTTTAGATACTGGAGTCCGGGGGATGGTGCTGGCTGGGTGGGCGCCCCCTCCTCCCCCCCCTCCCCCCACAGCAGACCTGATCCAAAGCCATGGGCCACAGAGCTATTTTTTACTGGCCCTCGCAATCATTATAATGAAACAAAAAGGTATAGCTCTATGTTCAAGTCTGGCAAATAATCACGAAAACAACTGCTATTTCCAAACTGGTACAAAAAAGAGCCCTCCTCAAAAGCTAAAAAAAATGATTCAGAAAGAAAATAGTCATTAAAAATGGCCCCCACTGACACGATGAAGCTCAGAATTGGCCTCCGCAGGAAGTAATTGACCAAGCCTGCCCTACAGGGATGAATAAGTGCAGGCAAAAGGTGAAAGGTCACGTGAAATAGAGTAACCGTCAGAAAATACATCATACTAAACTGTTTAACTGTCTAACATAACTGGAGTGAAGCGGCATCACCCCTCACCCGTAATAAGTACCACAAAACAGAGACTTTGGAACTGGATGGCAGGGTGATCCTGGAGAAAATGATCCTGTAATGAGGGTCATGCTTCTGCCAGGGCTCTTAAAAGCACACATATCCTTAAAAGACATATTCATTTACAGTCCTCTTCGTGGGAACCAATCATTTTGAGCTCCAGAACCGGTTCAGATAATTGAAAGGCTGCTTATCTTTCAAATACACAGGAGAAGTCCTAACAAAGCACAGCTTTTAAAATAAAGTCAGAGGCAGTGGAGTGAGAGTCTAGTCAGAGGCTGGTCTCACTTCAGCCTTAGGTTGAGGGACGCGGTTACTCACCATGGTTATCCACTGCAGTCACACACCACGGTTACATGGGGGTGGGTGATTTCTAGCAGGACACTGAGAGAGCAGCGCTACCCTCTGACAGACGTGCGTGGAGGCTGTCAAACGCAGCCACGTGTGTTGGAACAGTGAGTGGATCATTTGGGGAAATAGTGCTTCCTACAGTGATCAGTTGGGGAAGTGGCGCTTCCTACAGCAATCGGGCAGGGAACCTGTGCTTCCTACAGAAAAGCAGGCCTCTTCCTACAGCAATCGGACGGGGAAAACGCTTCCTACAGAAAAGCAGGCCTCTTCCTACAGCAATCGGGAAGGGAAGCTGTGCTTCCTACAGAAAAGCAGGCCTCTTCCTACAGCAATCGGGCAGGGAAGCTGTGCTTCCTACAGAAAAGCAGGCCTCTTCCTACAGCAATCGGGCAGGGAAGCTGTGCTTCCTACAGAAAAGCAGGCCTCTTCCTATAGCAATCGGACAGGGATGCGGCACTTCCTACAGTGATTGGATGGGGAAGGGGAGTTTCCTATAGCGATCGGACAGGGAACATGGAAGCAGAACTTCCTACAGTGTAGCACCAGCAGCCAGAAAACAAAGGAAGCATATCCGGTTGTCTAACCTGCAGCTTTGATTACAGCCTGAAACACAATAGCAGTGGATGATTTTTCCAGAAGAGACTGCTGACCATCCTTAAAATGATTTTTTATATCTCATCTGTCAGAGATGGGTAATTCAAATTAAAGATTTTCTTTCAACCAACGAGCTGGGCATAAAGAGTCACAGTCACAGAGTACTCAGCTGGTTGGATGAACCAAAATCTTGGTCTGGATTTGTACTTTCTGAACCTGAACTTTCCAGATCTGCCAACTGCTACAGCAGTCCACCGGGATCCGCTACTTGCCAGGACCATGTGAATGGACGGCGACTGGCCTGGAAACCACCTATGTAACTGCTAACGGGGCACAGCCTCTAACTGCCCTGGCCAGGGGATGGGAACGTCCTCCTCAGCATGGCCTAAAGCCCATGGTAATGAGAAGGTCAAACAGGAAGTTCCTGGTAAGCAGGTTGTGTATGCTCTCTCTCCCACTGCAGCAAAGCAGCTAAAGAGGAGAACCAGCCCAGCCCCGAAAAAATCCTGCTTGGAGGATGAACCTGGGATCGATGATCACAGCTCCTTCGTCACCTCTGTCCCGTGCCTTTAAATAAGCCCCGCCCCTCCTCCTTTCCCGCTGGCCGTCCTGCACCAGCTGCTATCAGGGTTCGCCTCCGTGTCACCTGCCTTTTGATGAGCTCTCCCAGGCAGCCCTGCGCAGTATCGCCGCATTTATCTTTCTTTACCTAAAGCCACAGCTATCGAGAACAGAGGTGCACAAGGGATCTGTCCTTGCTTCCCATTTTAATTTATTTGAGCTGGGGGCAAAAACTGGAAGGGCGCAGATTTAATGAGAAGAAAATGGATCTGTGGGAAAGTCTAGGAAGCGAATGGTTAACCCGCAGTGCAGCGCTGGTTGGGGGGGGGGGGGGGTGATACTCAGGCAGGAATCCCCCCCCACTGCCACATACAGATGTAGCCGCTTGAATTTTCCCCTGTTTCCATGATGGGACCTTGGCTGGTCCTTGGCTGGACCTTGGCTGGCCCCTGCTGGGTTCTGGGTGGGACCTTGACTATAATGAGATCCCCCACGATGATGTAATGAACAAGGGGGCCGGCATGATCCACCCCTTGCCTCTCTGTGTGTATATGGATTGTAGCCACCAACATGCAAAAAGCGGGGATTAAGATCCACTGCTGAGATCCAGCGCCATCAGTGATGTTGCCCCCGCTAGGACTTTGCCCTTGTCTACATAAACAGAGCAAGTCCCAGGGGAACTTACCCCATCCCAGCAGAAGGAGCAGGAAGATGGACAGAAAGGTGGGCAACTGAGACGCAGGAGCCTCTCTCAGCATGCTGGACCTGGGGAGAGACACGGAAAGAAGGCAGAAACAGATGATTAAATCTTAATGGATACAGAGGTAGCTCTATGACGACATTATGGCTTCTTCATGCTCATGGAAGTGCAAGAATGTTCTGAGGGCAAAACGAAAAATGATTGGTCCAGAGAGATAACCAATCAGATTGGAGTGGAGGCAGGTCCAAGCAACCAGAGGAGGTGGGACCAACCAGATGTCTTGGCCCCGTCTCCTCTAGTTGCTTGGACCGACCTCCTCTACAGTCTGATTGGTTATCTGCCTGAACCAATGTTGTGGTCCCGCCTCCTGTGGTTGCTTGGACCGACTTCCACTACAATCTGATAGATAACCAATCTGAACATTGATCATTTTTTGTTCTGCCCTCAGAACATTTTTGTGCAAGTAAAACTCCCACAGACTTTCAAATGAGGCTGCGGTTGTGGATGAAGAGCACTAACACCAAACAACATGCATCATGCACCCGGTGACATACCATTTCCCACTTAGACAAACCGCTGAACTCTGCAGCCTAGTCCAGAGAGGCGACGGGACAGAACTACAGAGACAGCATCGCACCCGGGATCCCCTCACATGGTGAAAATCAGCTAACAGGAATTAGGATGTGCGCTTGGCTGTGGCTTTCTCATTCCAGAGATGGAGAGATAAAGTGAGAACAGTGGCTGCACAGTGACCTTTCACAGCATTATGGGTAATTGATCATTCCACACACAGCTGTGCATTTTACAGCATCAGAGATTGCAATCGCTAAACACCGGGCTCCTGCAGGTGATTCTGCTCCATCCCTTCTTCATGGGTGGCCGATGGAGAGGGATTGTGGGTATTGGTAGCCAGCAAAGAAGTAGGAATGCCATGCCGCAGATCAGATTATTCTCCAGATCCTCTGTGATTGCTTGATTCCCATGAGACATCCTGCTTGAAGCTTACATTCACAATGTCGCCATCATGACTGATCATCTCCTACCACACAGCCCAGTCCCTGTAAGTTTGAAGGCACCCTAAACTTCCCACAGTTCCAGAAGGCGCCACGACCCAGTGACCCATGTTAAACATATGCAGTGCAGTGTCCTTTAAACAGAGACAAAGCTGTATCTCTGTGTATCACCCTGCCTGTGTGTGTCACTGTGTCTCTGTATATAACTGTGGGTGTCACTGTGTCTCCGTGTATAACCCTGCGTGTGGGTGTCACTGTGCCTCTGTGTATAACTGTGTGTGTCACTGTGTCTCCGTGTATAACCCTGCGTGTGGGTGTCACTGTTTCTCCGTGTATAACTGTGTGTGTCACTGTGTCTCCGTGTATAACCCTGCGTGTGCGTGTCACTGTGTCTCCGTGTATAACCCTGCGTGTGGGTGTCACTGTGTCTCCATGTGTCCCCCAGCCTGCCACATTACTGCCGTGGCTGATCACTTTCCTCCCGCCTCCTCTTCACGGCCCTTCGGCCCCCATTTCCCCTGATTGCGTTTAACGCGGTCGGATGTGACCGGCCTGCAGATCGTTCTGGGACTCTGGGCTCTTTCTCCCCATAAACATGACACACACACCAAAAGCTTCACCATGTACCCTGACTCTATTACTCAGTGGTGAAATACCAGTTACTCAAAGGTTGGCTTCTCTCTGCATATAAATCATGCAGATCTGTAGCTCAACCAATGCTGTTACCCAGACAAACAAGACACTCTTTCATTAGCATCTGTTCAGTTCAGTGGCCCAGGTGTGACAGCACCTTAGGGCCACGCAGAGACATTTCAAGTGTACTTTCAGTCACTAGGGCAAAAGGGCAGGTGCTCGGGCACCCCCAGACCCCTGCCCCCTCACCTTACGCACGTCCCTGCAACTTACCAACCAAACCTACTTCCACTGCACACACAACCACAAATCCCACACGATAAAATACCCGGAACAAAAGCAAACCTACGTATACTGGCACCAGGAGATGGGTTGGTAGGTGACATATTCAGCATGTCCTGACCTCCTGTCATTGATATTTCTGCCATCAAAGCCAGTGAATGCCACCATACAGCAAGCAAAGGTGACTAGATGCACTTGCAATTCATTCCTCACTGCGCAGCCCTCAGGATCGCGACGAAAAGCTCATGCGGAAAAGTCACCTCTGTCACAAGCTGTTTCCAACTGACCAGACACCCCAACCTGAAAAAGACTCCCTCAGATCACTGCTATCACTTCATTAAATGATGACCATTATGGCTGAGACACAATGGGTAAAGAAAGGCTGCAAATCGCTTTAAAACATATACACGACTAACTGTGCTTCCACACACCTGAGACATGGGCATCACACTCGCGCAACCTGTTACTGTCAGTGCTAAATATACACGCTGATGAAACTTCCTGGATTGGAATAAACCCTCAGCATTCACAATCAGGCCCCCAGACAATGGCAGGACGACAGAGGAGGCCTGATTTACCCGCAGCCTGACGGAGTCAGACACCGGCAGCATGATAAGGGGTAAGCATAAAGACAGAAGCGCGTCGAAAGGTGCTGTCCTTGTTCAACTCAAAGGCGGCATGAATATTTCAGCTCTGCCTTTGGAGGGATGACGGGGAGCCCTGGTTTTTATCATCCCTGTGATGACTCACTTCAAGGGAAATCATGCCCTGAGCTGTCACACGTCCCCGTCCCTGATCAGGGGACACGGGGGGGGGGGGGGGGGTCCTGAAAGGTTTCCTAATTATGCTACACGCTCCGGCTTTGCCTTCTGGGTGCTTTCTGCAGCCGCGGCTCAAAGTGAGAACATGACAAACTCTCGCCTGTGTTGTTGATTTTAATCAAAGCAGTAAACAATCGTTGTGTGGCCCTTAGAAAACAGACCATAAAGACACACGCAGGTTCACAAAGCCCTGGGAGGACTCTTCAAAGGGAGAACCGGTGACAGATGAAAGAACTGCAAGGCAGATATCAAAAGAGAGAGTCATAAAGATGAAGAACGGAGGAGTGTTTGTGTCAGGGGGTAGGTGCAGGAGGATAGAGATAAGCGCAGGGGCCTCCAGAGCGGCGAAGGACACTGAGATTTAGCACAAAGCAAAGGCCAGTCAATACTGCTCTTACTGGTGGGGGGAACATTTTTTTTTTTAAATAGTACCATTGCTAGGAAGAAAACTTTGAATTGGTGATTGGCAGGGTTTAGGGAAAAGGTAGGAGACTGTCACATTGTGTGAGAGATTCTCAAAGGCTGAAGAATTGCTCTGGAGGCAAGGTACCCGCAAGCGGTCCCATGGGCCTGCATTTAAAATGCCTCACATGGACCTCGGCCCCAGCACTTAATGAGCCAGCAGTTACCAGATGCTTCTCACAGGCTTAAATAAAAATGGTGTGAAACGTGTCAGCTCAGCATTAAAGGGACTCCCGCAAATGAATGCTATACCTATAATAATAAAATAATAATAATAATAATAATAATAATAATAATAATAGTATGAGTGTGCCCTGCAATTGGTTGGTGACCCATCCTGGGTCGTTCCTTGCCTTGCGCCTGTAGCTTCCTGGATAAGCTCCGGACCCCAAAGTCCTGAGTAGGAAAAGCGGGTATAGAAAACGTATTAATAATATTATTATTATTATTATTATTATTATTATTATTGCTCCAGGGGCGCTGCACACTGGCTGACCCTGTGCTGTGACCCCCAAGCTTGCTCTCACCTGTATGTGCCTGAAATGGAGAGCAAGATGGGACAGGCGAAAAGTCCATTTTCACATGGGGAACAAAATTACCATTATTATTATTATTATTATATGTCTAATATATTCGCTTAAAATGATTTCATATTTCTTTCTTGAGTATCCTGGGAATTAACAGCACTCCCCGCTGACAGCGCCCGCGATAGTCCATGAAGGGGACCGCGGGGGGGGGGGTTTCACAGGACACGCGTCTCCAACATGTGTCAGAACTGCGGAGACGGAGCCTGGCACTTACGCAGAGCCACGGGGCCGCAGGCATGTAAACAAATCACTGACTTTCAGCGACAGCTTCGGGTCCCGGAGCCGTTTGTGATGAAACCGGGGAGTAAAACACGCAGGCGGCGCGCGGGCAGCGTCGCCACTGGGCTCCGGAAAGCGTGTCAAACGCGAAGACTGCGCTTTAAAAGTCAATCAGAAAATCGTATTGTGACAGAATTTACGCTCAGCTCTCCAAAATTTTATTTGGACAAAACGTTTTTAAGATCATTATATGAATGTGCGTCAGTAACATCGTATTAATACTTTTACGAGATATCCCCCTGTACATAGCCAGTGTATTCACAAGCTGCTGAAATTCACATCGCTTTTGATATATTGGGGTCTCACTTAACCGTTCTACGTCTTTAAAGATAATCCTACAGGAGAATAACTCATGGCATCTTTTATCCTAGTTTATTTCACCGCATGCCTTAACCATGCTCATTCACACATTACTCTTCCTGCCAGTTGAGTACGAAGCAGCCTGCAAATTTAGCCCTCGAAAAAATACGGCCTCGTTTCTCTCGCTTCCCGGCTATTTCTCCGACATCGCCACACGCTTGTTCCCTCCCGCCCCCGTCCATTTTTTCCACCAGTCGCTTTTCGAGTGCAAAGCGAGCGGATAATTAGGTTTGAATGGATTGTCCAAACAACGTGATAAATCAATTAGCGACGAATCTCAGATGTATCGTCGTGGGTATTTGTCACTGGCAGCATCACGCTAAAGCACTAACGAAAAGCAAATGGGGGTGGAGGGCGGCAAATAAACGAACTCATAGTTATACTCTGACAAGGAGGATAACCAACAATCTTTTTACAGTTAATTAGACTGAAGCCTCCATCAAGCAGCGCTAGTAATGAAAGCGAGGTAATGCCTTTCATTATATCAGTTCAGGTAAGCACTGGAGGGTCAGTCACAGAATACTGCTGCTGTTGATTACAAAACAGGAATTAAGTGAAATGCCTTCAGGCTTCTACACATGAGTAGTTTTAAAGGGAAGATTTATGCTCAAAGTTATACCCTCATTCTGCATCAGAGAATAAATGCTTGGTGATGAAGCCAACAGCAGAGGGACACAAGTTGACATACACAAAAAATGTTCTGAGGGCAGAAAGAAAAATGATTGGTTTGGGAGGGATAACCAATCAGATTGTAGAGGAAGTGGGTCCAAGCAATTAGAAGAGGCGGGACCAATCAACCTGATGTCTTGGCCCTACCTCCTCTAGTTGCTTGGGCCCACATCCTCTACAATCTGATTGGTTATCAATCTAAACAAATTATTATATTTTGTTTTGCCCTCATAGCATTTTTTGTGTAAGTAAAACTCGCACAAGTTCTCCAACGTGCCACTGCATAACAGCACTGAAGGTCCTACAGCCTGCTGATGATCAGCAGAGCCCAATGCAGCAGCACCCATAAGGCCAGAGGCGCAAATGCTAATCAAAGGCGGGTCTGAAAGCTTCAATCAAACAGTGACGCAATATGAGCAGCGCCGTGGCCTTGTGCTACTCGAGATCGATTACAAGATCGATTCTGTGCGTGTGGAGTTTTCATGTTCTCCTCCTACATCCAGTTTCCTCCGACAGTACAGAGATATGCTGTTTAGGTGGACTGACTATAAAATGTGTACAATATGCATGTACTGTGACGACATCCTACCTAGCATGTCTCCTGTCTTGTATTCTGAACTTCCTGCGAGAACTCACCAAAACCACGAGCTAGATGAGTGGTTATGGAATATGGACACATTGACAAATGTGTTTATTTTGTTTTCTTCACTCAGCATAATAACTTTGGCAAATAGATCGCATCATTACTATGAATAAAAACTGCCGATTGAGGGTTTCTGAGATGAAGGTGTCTCACTGGATTCCAGTGAATTGTAAACTGTCACTACTGTAAGCTGATCTGAGCACAGGGAGTTCAGGCTGATAGACAGCATCCCTCTCCCATACTGACCAGCCAAGTAAACAGAGGCAGATAGTTCAGGTCCAGAAAGTAAAAATCCAGACCAAGATTTTGTTTCAACCAACCAGTTGAGTTCTCTGTGACTGTGTTTATATATGTTTATATATGATTGAAAGAAAATCTTGGCCTGGATTTTTCCATTCTGGATCTGAACTGTCTGCCTCTGATTGAAGCAGCTATAGCTGCTGAGTGCCAGTCAAGGCTGCATTCCTCCCCTGAGAATCTGCCATCATGGGTCGTTAGGTCTAAATTTTCTACGCGATTTCTCAGCAAACTCCAGCGAGCTCAGCATCTGCCCCATGGAGACATACAACCTGGGGGCACGACGGGTTCATGGTGCTGAACGAAACAAACACCAGCGGCATACATATATACAGAGCCCTACGGTGCATAAAAAACATCTGTTAGCAGGCAGAAGGGAAAAAAACATCACATATAGGGCACCGTCCCGTGGCGAGAAGTGCAGAGGATAGAAGGAACCTCATTTAACTGCTTCCCATTTAAGACATTTAGATCTTAGGGCGCATAACACTATCCTTCGCAGTAGGATAAATCAGGCAATTTACCCTTATATTACTTATGTAGTACCCCCTCCCTCCTACTCACGCTGAAAAAGAGGATTCAAATTTCAGTCTCTTTGCCCCCCAAACTCCACTCGTGGGAGTTTTACTTACACAAAAATGTTCTGAGGAGAGAAGGAAAATTGATTGGTTCAGAGAGATAACCAATCACATTTTAGAGGAGGTGTGTCGAGGCAACTAGAGGAAGAAGGACCAACCAATCAGATGTCTTGGCCCTGCCTCCTCTAGTTACTTGGGCCCACCTGTTCTACAATGCGATTGGTTCTCTCTCTGAACCAATAATTTTTCCTTCTGCCCTCAGCGTAAGTAAAACTCCCATTAGCCCAAACTCCCTGTATCACTTAGTTCTGGCCTAAAATCAAACCAGCTTTCCCAGAGACAGACGGTCTGTCCAAAGGCATCAAAGACAACCGGAGAGCTGAAAGCGGCAGCCCAGCTGGGGTCAGACCTCCAGAAGCTCCAGTGCAGCACAGGCAGTCCTGAGGAGACACTGCTGACCAGCAGCCAAAAGCACTCTGTTCCAGGCTCATCACTTTACAGCAATTCATTTATCTATCTGTATTTCCACATAGGTGATGGTTAATCATAGTAGAGGATAGGAAAAAATGAAGACAATTCCATCTAAAAACGACGTGAAATCACCTAGCACTAGTGGAGTATTTCTGTATGGAAGTTCTGGTATGTAATATATCTTAAGAAGCATGGGAGAAAAAATATGCACTGAAGAAGGAGCATCGTTTTGTCTGACAATGGCCTGCATAACATTTGTATAAATACACTCTATGCAGTTAATGCAGTACCACTGTTCCCCACAGACAGGTCTAGTCTTCTTCTCCCTAAAACAACAGAGCTGAAATGGAGATAAAACACAGAAATGTCTTTTACAATTTTCCGGTTCCCGGTTTATGGGCTACACAGTAATATGCAGTGAAAGCATATTGAGAGCCTGATCCTTCTTCTTGCCACAAATGAAGGCTCATTTTCTCCCTGCATGGACTGACTCATTTAATGTACTAACAGGTACCGCGGGCTGGCAGGGAGAGCCGTCCACACACTGGCAGACAAACACATATCTGCACAGAGTACAGCATACACACACTCGCTGAAAAAAAATGTACCGCATACTACATAGTGATGGAGAAAATGTGCTTCGTGAAGACAGTGTAAGTGGAGGAAGCCTCATGAGTCATCAAGCGTGCTCATTGAGGTATTAAGAGATAAACACAACAGGGCAAACAGAACAAACAGCTCAACAAATAATGGGCTTTTATCACTGCGCAAAACAGCATGTGCTCCACTAAGTAATTAAGGAGTGCTACTTGGTGAGAGATGAACAGGACCAACCACTGAGAGCTGAGAGACAGTTCAGAGGAACAGGAGAGTCTCTACAAGGGGCAAGAAGAATATGTGAAATGTCACTGGAATCCTGAACTTCGAAAGGGATTCATTACATCTGATAAAGCACCTCACCTTTAAGATACAATTAGATTAGATACCTCTTCCTAAGGCATTCTTTTAGTAGCACAGTCACCTCACTAGCCTATAGGTTTCCATTGGCAACAAAGGCAGTTTAGGTGTCTCCTGACCTGCCTGTGAAGTTTCCATTTGTAACACACGTAGTTTAGGTGACTCCTGACCTGCCTGTAGGTTTCCATTGGCAACAAAGGCAGTTTAGGTGACTCCTGACCTGCCTGTAGGTTTCCATCGGTAACACAGGCAGTTTAGGTGTCTCCTGACCTGCCTGTGAAGTTTCCATTTGTAACACACGTAGTTTAGGTGACTCCTGACCTGCCTGTAGGTTTCCATCGGTAACACAGGCAGTTTAGGTGTCTCCTCATAAGACAGTCATTTTTTGCTGGTAGCATACACTCTGTTCCTATGAGCCATAAAACAAGTGTTTATTCAGTAGCTCTCTTGGGATCTGAGAGTCTTTGATCCAGCTGTCCAGTGCGCCATGTTCTGGTGGCCAAGAGCACTATGATGCCCTCGGTGTCAGTCTAAATAAAATCTGGGAAGCAGACATACGAGGGCAAAAGAAAATCTGTCTAGCATTTATTTACTGGGTCCTAATCCAGTATAAATACATACATTTGAGGAGAGATGTGCAACACGTAATTAAAACTGCATGAATATGGGCAAATGTAACATACATAAAATTGTAAGTATGTGAATCAAATTTGAACTTTTAGGTTCAAAACTGTCACTAAAAGAGATCACCATTCCTAAAACAGGATGGCAACAGAAATATACATTATTCATAATGTCATAAATATTTATAAATATTAAGTTATCCATAATTTTGAGTGCTCAGTCTCAAAAGCATGAATTAAACCGTCAACAAGGGACGGAGAATCACGGTGAATTCATCGCCCCATCTTAGTACGCAGAGCAAAAACACCATATGTCACACACATTGCGAATGATTTTATAAGTCAATTATCTGCAAAAACTTCAGACTATTTCTCATCAAGTTTAAACAGATGTAAATGAAAACGCTTCAGATAACTCAACCTAGCCTCGCTGCCACGAATACCGCCTTTCAGCTGCTGTGCTTGATTTGATTTGAGCATGCTTCTCTGTCACTGAACAATAAGCTGTTTGCACAATAACTCAGTACATACTGCATGTTGATAATACAATGGCCAGCACCCAAGGGCACATCCCATTGCACGTGGGAGGTGCTGTTAAGGGAAAACCCTACTGTCCGATACAATACAGGAGCTAGCCGTCAATGAGAGTCACTGACATTTTAATCTTCATGGTTTTAAAAGACACACAGACCAGTTAAAAATTATACATTCCAGCTTGAGTCCACCGAGAATCCCCCAAGTGATCAGCAGACTGCGAAGTAAACACTACCAAAGAACCAGAGCTGAGGAAATTTATAAAACAGGTGGCTGTGCTGTGACAACTCCCGCCTATTGTCCGGTATATGCAAAACACAGCACTAATATGTATGGGACACTCTAAGCACACACACTTCTTGACTTCGATAAGCAAGATAAAGAAGGTAAATGCAAGTCCCAAGACCCAATCCCAAGCTCTGCTGCTGGACCCCTGAGAGAGTTACAGGAACCATTATTATATCTCGTTGAATCAGTAGGACTGCACAACCAACTTAGGTAAGTGTCTTATATGATTAAATATAGTTTGTAAGGACAAGCTCAGCTTTAAAAGCTCCTGCTGGGAGTCTGACAGCCTGAGAGACCTGATTGCCTTTGAAATCAACATCCAAGTCAAACACCCTTGTGGTGAGTGACAGCCTGCAGGAGGAGGTCCCTCTAAATTCAGACGCAGACAGACAGTACGGCACACACTGGCAGGAAACGGCAGGTTGCTCCTCCACAGCGGGGCTACATTGCTGCACTTACGAGTCCCCCCACAGGTAGCTGCCACACCCCCCACACCCCCTCCCCCCGCCAAATCAGAGCCCATAAAACAAAAGGATGATTTCATCCACCATTCCCGTCGCTATGAACCTGGTGCTAGACTGCAGTGGGGAAGATAAGAAGAGGTCAGTACACCATCAGAAAAAAAAAGAGTACAGATTTATTCCTCTGCTTGTCACTGGGGTTGTACCCTCAAAGGCCTGCATAACAGTCCATATCTGTACCTTAAAAGGTACAATTACCTACAGCAGTAGGGTATAATTGGCAGACCATTAAGGGTACAACCCCAGTGACAAGCAAAGGAACAAATTGGTACTCTTATATTCTGCTGAAGTTCACCCCACGCCTGTGAGGGACGTAGCTCTTTCCATGTTGGACACAGACTCCCATATTCTCACCAACCGACTTGCCTCCTCCCTTATTGAGCCCATAAAGAACGATGCACTGACTGAGGGCTGTTACACGGATGGCAGGTTGCCAGCAAGTGGGCCGTCAACCTGCACACATCCAGACAGAATTAAACACGCTGAACCAAGCCTGCCCTTCTAACTGGATCATATACTCTCTGGAGGAGTGAACACCAGCCCTTGTTTTTTGGGTCTTTGGCTGAAGCCCCACTGGCGAGTGCAATTTAACAGTGAACCAGGAATTCTTGACCTAATATATAGCCTACCACTGTGCATAAGGAAACCTCCATCTCTTGTAAGTGGAGATTTCGGAGTTACACACAAACACACTCACTCACAAAGTAGGCGTGACAGCAGAGCTGTACAGATGTGATCTGTCAACCCATACTTATTTTCTGGCTCTATTATATAGCAAACCAGAGGCAATAAAGAGAACACCCCCCTCCTTCCCCCGGGGTATCCCTACTTTACTCCTAAATATGCCACTCCACTCACTCACTCCGCGTGTGACGAGCGCGTTAATATCGGAAGACACGCGCAGCTGAAAAGCAAGTATGCTGAAGACGCGGAGACCGCCTCGCGCTTACACGCGCTTGCATTGTCGTACAAAGCACGAGCGACCCTGACTCGAGAGATTCCCTGTTTGACGCAGGACGCGCGAATGTTACTGACAGGGCACCGTCATGGATGGAGAGCGCGCCTCCTCCATCACCACTCCGGAGTCAACGAAATCTCGCACTGCTCCTTCCAGATAGTTTAACCACGCGCCTGTATCGCCTCATCAATATTATTCCTCATAAACCTGCTCCTGATCTCACAGGTTTTGTAATAATCCACCTTTAGCTCGTCAACATAAACATATTTTTCGATTTAAAAAATACCTGATAATTTTCCTAGATAACCTTCTGGTTTATTTAAAAGACACATATGGAAGAAATCCTTCATCCAATTCTCAGAACACATCTTACCGAACACTTCAGTCAAAGCTACATTTCATTCATGGTTTTACAACTATCGTGCACGTATAATATTGAAAGCACAAGCTTGCACGGTAGAAAGGTGGCTAATCCCTGGCAAATATCTAGTATGAATATTTAGGTATGCCTGTTATTTATTACTGATGAAGTCGAATTTTAGGGAAAACCGCGTGCGCAGATAATGAAGGCAATGCCTTGATACATTTAAACTGTGCAATAAGATTAAAGTAGACCGTATTTTTTGCATATTTTTCCATACTTCGTAGCGTTTTATATATCCACATTTCAGGTTTGCGAATAAAAATTAGATACAAACGGAGACAGTTCGGTGTTCACTGAGCAATCGCGTCACTTTGCATTTTAAAAACTGGAGTACAATGGAAGTAATAACACCGGACAATTGTAGAATATAACTTTCAAGGATGTGTATATGCATTTATGATTTGGATAATAATAATAATAATAATAAAATGTAATAATTGCAATTAAAAATACAGAGAAATTTCGGACACACAGTGATGACAGAAAATATTTTTTAAAGAGAACAAGGAAAAGCTGGCTCTTATTTAAATTGCAATTAGGCTACCTGTTTCGGTGAAGGTCTGCAGCGCCGGGATCTATGGGTCCGAGCGTCCGGAAAATGAAGCGGTTCTCGTTTTAAGTGAAAGGTTGGTCTCCGGCGCAGGTGATCCTTTGCTGTTCTCTGATGCTTTCAATGCTGTGAGCCAGTAGAGGCGTACGATGCCGAGAGGTAGCAGTTTTAAAGGGTGGAGAAATAATGAGGAAGAATAAAATACAATGAAATAATACTTCTGTCCCAAAACACATTGACCGTAGGCGTTCAAGATCTCTCGTAGTAAGGAAACAGATCCGGAATTACCTGAGACATATCGGGGTTCCGCTCGGGCAGGATGCAGCCGACGGTGTTCCTCCCCACTCGCTGGAAACAGATTACGATGCTGAACAAAAGAGAGCGAACAAGAAACAGATTCACCAGAGGCTGGGGATCTAGTAGGTGCAAAGCGGGGTATGCGATTTTAGCAATATATGGCTTATGTTTTTGCTAATTATCTACTTCTTGCACGCAACGCACCGGCACGAGGGGATATATCAGTTAATTACAGTTAATCCTTTGTTTTACAGACGCTTTCACCTACGAATCCCGACTCAATGAATTTTGCATGGAGCCTACTTATTAAAATAAAATATGACCTTTTAGCTGTCTTTTTGACCTAACACGACGTTTATAAAGTGATACAGTTATTATGACGTATTAACTTGAGGAAAGGTGCCTTTCAAGTATTATAATTAACTCCCCATTAACATATAGACACTATTAATTTATGAACTTCTTATACTGTATACTGAAATAGCGTGTAATTTATGATGCGTAATTTAATCATGCGTATTTGCGTATAGTGTAAATATGACCACGGGCATAGTTAGAGATTAATGGATATGGGGGGCGAGTCTTTACAAAGGGGGGGGGGGGTCAATGGCAAACTATCCATGACTGAAGGCAATAAATATACATTTATTTGGGGGGGGGGCATTTTAGGGGGCTATAGGCCCCCTGAAATAGGCCTAACGACGCCCCTGACCATAATTTATATAAAGACCTATATAATTTATCACATTATAAGTAATCCAAAAAAAGCAAGTCTTAAAGGGCTTCAGAAACTAGTCACCCATTGAACACGTCTGCTTCTAGGTATAAGAATTTTTTAATATATCTTGGATGCTCCACGGCAACAACATGTCTTTTTCGTTGTTATTTATTTACGCGTTTAGGGATTAAGGATGAATTCATCAATTTATGTTGTTTACCTTTGCAACTGAAGACGGCTTTACATTAATTATTAATCCATCAACTGAGTTTTATTTCTGGTTTTCCACAAACCAGCCTCCCGCACTCGCTTCTCATGAGGGGAGACGCGCACCAGTTAGCCCAGCGTAACTACATTTCAGCTCCTTACAGGGACAAGCATTCGTATTTTAGTAATTAACCAAAAAGCGGTCAGATCAAGTGCCATTTATGGGAATGCTAGCAGAAACTGATGATACTTAACAGTGCTTATTTGAAACATGCTTCTACTTCAAGAATCTGTAGGCTGCACTGGATAAGAAATCAGCTAGCGAGTTCATAACAATAAACATTTAAGAGATCTAGGCTGACATCGCTTAATTCCTGCATTTTGTCTTTTTTAAGTAGTCATTTTGAATGCTGATAATCTGACCAAACACCTTGAGGCAGCCTACAGACTTATTCTAATCTATGACGCAGATTTAATGGTGCTGTCAACAACATAATTATATTGTGCAGGGTTTTATTGTCTGACATCTTTGTGAATCATTCTGTTTACCGCTCTCATTTTGCACCTGCCACTGAAGCGGCACCTTGGATTCACAGGCATCGAGTAAGCTCGTCGATATTTAACGGCACAAAGATAGCACAGGGCAAAATTAAAGCCTTTTACCCCTACTGTGGGAGTCAACTGGACCTAATAACACTGTATGTAGGCTAATAATTTTACCACAACACTAACTGTATTGATCAAAGCTAAAACAGCGTGATAATGATTACCTACAGAGGTTTGTACCTCCTGAAACCAGGCAGCAGAATCCGTCATAACATATTTGGTCTCCCTGTAGCACAGATGTTACTACATACATATACTTTGCTCTGTGGTGCGAAGCAAGACTGGCTACGGATTAACAGTTGCGCCTCTATCATATCAGTGTGTCAGGCTTATAATGAATACAAATGGAACTCTGGCAGAAATTGCTTAGGCTAATTTGACAGAAAAAGAAAGACTTTTCGCAACAGGTTGAGGAAGCTGCAAGGAAAACAGATCTAGTCGGGCTTTGAATGACGCCATTTACAAGCAAGCGTGAGGATGAAGGGAACGGCAAATGGAAAACCAAGATCACAACTCCGTCCGTAAAACTTCCCCTGGAGAGAGGCGGGGAGCACTTTGGCGTGTAGTTTATAGGCTTATGAATTAAGACATAAAATTTATGATAGTAATTGCAGATGCAGAAATAAATCTTAGCTTTCGTGCGAAGACGAGCCTTATAGCAGCACGCTTAAAAGTCAGATCTGCGGAACTAAAAGTGATAGGAAAATATATGCAAATGCAAGCTGCAGAAGGTGTTGTGTCTCTGTGTAGACAGCGGGTGAGCGTTTATGTGTGGTGGAGATGGGAGGGCGGGGGTGTATTTCTGCAGTCCCCCCCCCCACATTGCAAAAAACGGTGTGTAGGAAGCTGGGCAACGAGCCAGGGCTGGGGACAGAGGAGCATGAAGTCAATCAGCCTGCTGCCATGGTGTCGGCGACAGACGGGGCGAGGGGGTGCTGCGAAAAGGGGGAACAAACCTGCCCCGGGTGTAAATGCTCAGCGAGTCCCCATTTGACCTGCCAAAGACCTGCTTTCATTTCGAATGAACTGGCAATTAACGGACCATAATCTCCGTCCACGCGAGACATCGGAAGCAGATACCCGATATAAACCGTGACAAGTCACCTAGGATAACAGCACGCTTCACTTCCCCTGAAGCCTCACACATTTATTTAAAGCATAAAAATTTATCAAAGAACAAAACCCCACTTTGGGTGAGGCTCTGTGGTCTTGTGCCTCTATACCTGTGATCGGACCTTCACCGCTTCGAGTCTCATGCTCTCATTGCTACTGGGCCCTTGAAAAAGACCCCTAACCCCCAGAAAAATTGCTCCTGGCTGCTGGATAAATGGCCTGACCCTGCACTCAGACCCCAGGCTTTGCTGTCACCTGTATATAACTTAAAGGAGAGCAAGCTAGGATGTATGAAGAGCTTGTGAATGATGGAGAACTAATTGAGGGGATAATTGAGGGGGCACATGGGATGCATGGGAGGTGGAGAGTGAACTGTAGTTATTAAATAGGACTGTTTTTAATATCAAAAGTAAAAAAAAAAATATGTTACAAATAATAAATATCATAAAACAATTAAAATATATTATATGTATCTAATTGGCTGCGCTTTCCACATGAAAAAGCATTCTGCACTATCATAACAACAGTGGAATGCAGTGGTACGGCTGTGTCATGGACTGTGGTGACAATTTGCTGTGACCACTGACTTGGAAAG
Organism: Brienomyrus brachyistius; assembly: GCF_023856365.1. NCBI lineage: Eukaryota > Metazoa > Chordata > Actinopteri > Osteoglossiformes > Mormyridae > Brienomyrus > Brienomyrus brachyistius. The sequence goes on from NC_064553.1 coordinate 13,088,700, forward strand.
AATGCATGGTGAGTGTGGTGAACATGTGCCCGTGGTCTGCGGGACCCTGCACTGGTGAACACCTCTTCTACCTGCAAACACTGGGAGCCGCACGGGCCGGTGGAGCCGCCAAAGGGCTTCCTGTCAGCACAGGGCCTCCTGGCCGCAGTCCATAAACCTCCAGCATCTCTGCGTATGATTTACTGTAGCTGGTGCGTTAATGCATTACAGCTCACTCTGGTACCTTTTCCCTTCCCTTCTCACCATGCTTGTGGACACCAGAGCTGCGGAGATGTAGTTGCGGGAAGGCTCACTGGTTACAGCGACAGGACGAATTTCCCATTGACGCCAAGAAACAGCTTTGGATGAGGACACAGTGGCTCTGTAATTATCTAACTTGAAAACAAGTCGCTGCCAGGTCCCACTGCAAGGTGAGCCGGGGGCCTTGAACGACCACAACAGCCAAATGGTCTTAGGACCTAAGCCCCCCCCCCCCCTCCATCCACACTGTATCCAATGCCATCTGCAAGAGGACTGTGTCATCCAAAAGCACCTCTTCAGGGTCCAGCACACATAGCATCCGGAGTCAACGTGCAAGCCAGTGCGATGAGACAGATCTCTGCAGCATCTCCAAGTCTTCATGGCAGTACGGTCATCACCTTCCAGAAGAAAGCTGGTCAGAAGCAGCCCCCCTTTACAGCCACTCATCCAGGGCGTACACTGCGGAGCAGTAATATTTCGACAAAGCTCTTGTCAACGTGTTTTAATCACTAGTAATTCGTAATAAGATCTAATGATTTCATTATAATAAAAGTTTGTGCTTACGTCCCATTAATATGCGACTGTTATGAGGTAGAAAATACTTCTATCACACTGGCAAGTTATAAAATGACTTATGTCTCCTCTGACAAGCAATAAAAGAATCATAAACCGCTTTATGGAAATTCTGTTCTGTGAAAGCCGTATGTCAGCTTCCGGAAACCTAGCTGTCAGGCTTCACTGTCTGTTCCCAGATGCCCTAAATTTACCTGGTTTTCTGCAATAATCCGTTCAGGCCACGAAACAAAATCTCAGTGCTGGTTGGTCGTCTAGGCTGAAAATGGGGTTATAATTAATTTTTTTTATTCTTCCCCCCACCCCCCCATCCATCCTATCTTTTGATATGATCCCAAAAATATACTCAGAATTTCATAAATGCACAGGATTGGAATGGAAAAAAGAAATTGAATATTTTATGTTCTACATTTTATTTTGCTTATTCAGAAGTTGTAAGTTGAACGTGTACAAAATGTCATGTACGTGAAGACAGGTGCCCGTTTTCAAAGACTGATTAGGTAATTGTGTATTCAGGGCATTTCAGTTTTTTTTTAACTTAAACACAGCATGAAGCCTTTAACGAGATATCATAGACTACACATTATCTGCAGCTCTAGACAAGGTACATTATAGAATTTGCCTGGGGAGTTTTTGTGGGTGCATGGCATGAAATAGAGTTAAAATAATAAAAAAAATTGATTTGACATCCTGGCTTTCTATGGGACTCACCTTCCAGGCTGTTATACACCACGAATAGAAATGCTTACGTGATATATCGCGGATCAAGAGGACATTGAATAATGGTGTTCCTTTCACGCCACATCGGACTGCATACACAAAGAGGTATCAGCTGGGCACAGTGGATGCCTTGGGTCACATGACCAAGAATGCTTACTGGAGAATGGTCACTCCAAGGGTACGGAAGCACACAGTAGGAATCCTAAAAGAGAGGCTTCTTCATGAGGACACTCAGCCTGATTGAAACATGAATAAAGTTGTTAAATGAGGCCGACGCCATTAAAGGTTCAACGCCACCAGGCAGATATGCACCAAAAAACTGGCAGAAGCAACGTTGAAGGCCACTCCCATGTTTTCATTGTCATGGAGACGTGTGGAACTCCAGAATCCGAGAGAGTCAGTTGAAAACGGGCCCTTGATTGTGAATCTGGTTCACGTCTCCCCGCATTTAACAAGCACGATACAAGCCATTTGTTGATAGTCCTAGTGATGGGCTTGTTTGTGTTCAATAATAGATCACATCGACTATCTTAACAGCAGACTCTGCAGCTGCCTAACAATCTATCTGCTGGGAAATATTTTTGCTTTTTATTTTAAACAAAGCCCACTTAATTATTTTAGACAGATATCGCAATGTAGGTGAATAAAAACTCCTATTTATTATACAAAATACCAATAGAAACGGCAGTTATTGCATTAATGCTGGCCTATTTACATGAATATATGTAATCTTTGATCCAGCTAAACTGAGGCCTTCATCAGAAATATTCTTCAAAATTCGTTTTCGCTTATAAAGTAATTCATTTAGAAATAGCAATTGGTCCCCTAATTGGAACAATACTTTTTACTATCATAGTTTTATATAAAACACCCAACATCTCAACTTCAATGTTTGCTGAATTCGACCTGATTGGGCCTTAAATACGATGAAGCAATTTTTTATGACATAATTGCGCACATCATTTTTATAAATGCACATTTATAAATATAACATAATTTTTTATAACATAATTGCAGCCTGTACAGTGGGTTATTTTCTCCACCTTGTGATTGGGCCATAGGACTGAACCATGGGTAACACAGGACTGAAGGTTATCATTTTATAGCAAGAATAAAACTATCACTCTGTACTATGCGGGTTCATAGAAATTGTCGGACAGAATGATAATAGAGGCCCAGATCTGCTCATTCAGAAAAGAACAATCGCTGAATGATCCCCTATGCCTGGGTGATCTTGGAAAACCAGCATCCTTTACACTAGACTGGCACCAACCCACATATATTCAGATTTCGATTCCCAAGTGGCTCCAAGCGCAGAGTGTGAGAATGACACACAGTCAAAACCAATCACTTTCTGTGGGCCAGTATCCAGTGACATCGCATCACAAAATCATATGTACCTGGACATACATATCTTACTTGGGGGACAGTGTGTGGTGCAGTGGGCTAAGCCTGTGTGCCTGTAAGCAGCAGGTCACAGGTTCAAACCCAGCTGCAACATGTCTGTGGGTCCTTAAGCAAGGCCTGTAACCCCCATTGCAGGTGGCAGCCCTTCACGGACAGCTTACTCTACATGGAGCGAGCTGAGGGAGGCATAAAGACAATTTCCCCACAGAGGGACCAATAAAGTATCAATTAAATTAAATTATATGCAAACGATACTTACATATGTCACCCATCACCACAAAATGAGTCTTCAGTCACACTGGGAGAAATACACTCATAAGACTCATTCCGTGGTGGTAACTCACATATCGTCACTGTCCACTGCGAACCACATACCCCCAAAAATCCATTATTACAAGAATGTGAGAAAACACATTTTCTCGGGAACTACTTTGCAACATAAATCGAAAACAACGTAATGAGAGCCTTAGCACCGCAAATAGAAACGTATCTTTACACAGCCGTCAGTAAACAGTTTAATGTTTTAAATGGACTTATGTGGATTGTTGTCAGCGAGAGAAATATGTCAGTGTCAACAAGATACAAACTACTCTTGATTTATATTCACGATTAACAATGATGTTAGCTAGCTAGATATCTAGCTATCAACGTCGTTAGAATTAACAATATAAAGTAACCCATGGAAAGAAACATCATGAATATGAATGTTAATTAGTACAAACATAAACACTAGTTAAATAGGTGACTTCACTAATCATCTTTTCATTGGCCAATTAGATGTCAAACGCTATCAGTAGACAGAGGAGAACGGGCGTCTTTTATTTATAGTAAAAAGTCACAATTGTCAAAAAGTGAACACAGGCATTTCTCATTGGTCAGGGATGATATATACATACAGATAGAGAGAGATGCAGCTCTGGAAAAAAATAAGAGACCACTCTCTATTTTTTTAAAATCTGCATTTTTAAATACTGGTTCTGCTGGCAGAGGCTACACTGAGCTGCAGGCTGCTTCCAGGTTCAACGTTTGTAAGACAGCAGTACAGAAGAATAAGGTGAAGCAGGAGACACTGGGAACGAGCAGAAACCAGCCAGGCAGAGCGCAGAAGCAACATTATAATGGCGGAGATGACTATCAATTTACCTGGCAGTGCCTCATAAATCAGAGGATGACCTCAAGTGACCTTCAAAAAGAATGGGAAACATTAATTGGTGTGAAGTGCACTGCTAGGACAATTTGTATCAGGTTCCTTAAGCATGACTGAAGACCTATAAAGCAAGGAAGAAGCCCTTCATTAATGAGAAGCAGGGAAGGGCCAGGCTGCAGTTTGCAGAAAATGTACATCTGAGACAGGTGCACACCCATAAATTGGGAAATGAGTGAAACTAAGAATTTTGCTGTGGTCTCATTTTTTTCCAGCGCTGTACATGCAGAGAAATTGTGCATGCTCACCTACTGGGGCCTTCCTTGCTGTGTCCTCCACGATAGCTGCTGGAGCCCCCAGCTGGTGAATGAAGGGGGTCACGCTCGGCTGTCTTTGGCAAGCTGACATAAAGAAGGCGGGAGCAAGGGGGTGGCTGCGGCCAGCGCACCTCCACCACACCTCCACCACACCTCCAGCGCTGCTCCAGGCTGCCGGCACAGAGCCAATCCTGCACACAGCATGTCCGGTTCCTTAAACACAGTGTAACTGATCCAGGCTGCCGTTAGCAGGTCTCTGTTAGTTAACATGCTGCATTAAAAAATACATTTTCAGCAGTTACATAAGTGACAATAATGTATAAATGATCTTTATCCATCGGTCTTTCAAAAGCATTTACTCAGTATAGGGTTGGTGGTGTTGTCATGACCCCTGAAAAAATGTCACCTTGGGCTACCCTGTTAGGGTTGCCACTTTCAATCTGAAGAAACATGGGACTCCTCCCCCCTCCATTAAAGTTAGGGCTGGGTAGGGGTTAAGGTTGTCATAGTTGGGATTAGGGTTTTTCCCATGGAAATTAATGGATTGACATGAATAAAAGGTGTGTGTCTGTGTGTGTGTGTGTGTGTGTATATGTGTGTGTGTTTATGTGCACATGACTGTAGGACAGAGTTTGATATTGGACTAAGTGCCACTTAATAATTTAAATGCAAAGGTTTGTTTATTTGGGAGGCGAAATATGTGTAAGGTAACCAAACCAATGGATAATCCAGAGTGAAAGACAGCCAGCAGACAAACCCCCCCCCCCCCCCCCCCCCCCCCCCGCCTGGTGCCAGCCTCACAGCTCAGGAAAGGCAAAGAACAACCACCCCTCCTTCCACATCACCCCCCACCCCCATCTGCCCCCAACCAACACAGGAGCATTTAAAACCCATAGTATCAGCTTTATACAACAGCCAATTAATTAATGAATCAACCACAACACAACTTAGAAGCTGCAGGGGAACGAGACACGACAGTATAAAGAGGGGATGTATGAATATGTGGGGCAGACTGGTGCTCATTACTCAGGTGTGTGTGTGTGTGTGTGTGTGTGTGTGTGTGTGTGTGTGTGTGTGTGGCTCTCTGCTCGCAGACAAGTCACACCATTCCCTAGGACCCTGAGTCAGAAATAATTTGGTGGAGACTGAGATAGGGGTGACTCATATCAGTCAGTGTGCCTGCCCCGATGGCAGGAGGCATGAGAAAAAGGACAGGACAGGAATAGGGAGTGCTTCATCCGAAAACAAACGCGGACTCCACGCTCAGGGCAAACCCACCGCCCGACGAGAGGGATTTCAGAAATATTTTAGTCTTCTGAAAATGCCTTTTTGCGGACGCCTGCTGTTTCGGACTGGGCAGAATATCTGGCGTCTGCTGTCTCAGTGTTGGGTACCTCACACCTTCAGAGTCTGGGGATTTGAGTCCCACCTCCGCTTAGTGTGTGTGGAATTCTCCCAATGCTATACAAGTTTCCATCTGCATCCCAAAGACATTCATCGCTAAATCGTCTCTACTGTGTACTTGCTTGGGCCTTGTGATGGAATGGCAAGCTACTCTAGGGTCTGTTACAATCCTGTCCAGGATAAGAGTTTGGAAGATGGACGATGGTGTTATAGCAGGTTGTACTTTGTATACTATGGATTAAGATTAAGGTTATGCTGTGTTATAGTATTTTAGGACGCTCAAGGACACTGATTTCAATATCACAAACTCACTGCGTATTTAAAATACACTGCATTGTGGATTTTGTCGCAATGCTCTGCTATCCCGTCCAGCTGATAGGTTCCGAATCCAGTTTTATGACCCACAGTTTATGACCATACCAACCAATGAAAAGACAATCAGTAGCCCACCAAGCACCGTTTCAATCGAAGTGACACTCATGAGTGTAACACTAACCATCAGTCGCTGTAAGAACAGGCAGGGATTTCATGCCAGCTTGAGGGCAGCACAGAGCCTGGGACTCTTACCTCCCAGCTCCAGCACTGGGGGTTTGAATCCAGTGAGTGAAGTTCACTCCACTGGGTATGTCACAGTTGAAGGAAATCCAGCCAGGCACATTACCAACTTGCTCGTAATACATGTGCCCTACGAAGGACAGACATACTTCCATGTACCATTCAGATGCTTAGAGTCATGGAATGGGGGGGGGGTGCATGGAGTCCACCATCACCCCCACGCCACATACACATCATGATTTAATAATATGATTGTGTAGAAAATGTGTCCGGGCATATAGTATCACATTATGTTTAATATTTCTACAGGTTGCATTTCCAAAGTAGGTCTGCCCCCATCTGAAACTCCCCACCCATTTCCATGTTTTTTTTTTTTACCCTCACTTATGCCCCTCCCCCCGCAGTTCCTTCGCTCTCCACCAGTAGGGCGTGCCTCTCAGTTTCTGGTTAGGATGCCAGTCCATCGCAGGGCGCACACACATTTACGCACCCCCATACAATGATGTAGTTTAGGCCAGGGGTCACCAGCATGATACCCGCGGGCACCAGGATGCCCCCTGGCAGCACATGAGTCGCCCGTGGACCTGATCTAAAAATAGCACAACTCATCAGTGAGCAGCGTCGAAATTGAATTATATCCTCTTGCTATTCTTCTTTAATCACATTTGCGTTTATATAGATTTGAAAATGACAATATAAAAAAAGGTATTTAAAACATGTTTATTATACGAGATTTAAGAAGAGTGTATCAAACTGGTAGCTCTTTGTATCGTTCGGTGCCTGTGAAGTAGTTGGTGACCCCTGGTTTAATGTATATTCACACTTGGTGATCCGTACCATGCCTGAGTACATTTGACCCCCAAAGTCTAGTTTGTTTGACTGGTGTAATTGCTCCAGACCGTGCCCTGACATGGTCCAGTTGGACTTGGGCTAACCATGTCTGAGCGACTTGTGACGCGACTGACACACACATGGGCTCATGTACACCGTAGATGAACTGGACCCAGAAAGAATGGATCAGGAAGGCGGTACAGAGTGAGTAGCGACAAATACTTAACAAAAACTGCGGCAAAGGAATCACTTTGATCTACGGCAGAGGTGCAGTGTTTGCTGCAAATTTGAGGTGATGAGAGTATCCAGGAGAACACAACAACACCAAGATACACTATATTGCTAAAAGTATTGGGACACGCCTGCAAATCATTCAGTTCAGGTGTTCCAATCACTTCCATAGCCACAGATGCATAAAATCAAGCACCTAGGTATGCAGACTGCTTCTACAAACATTTGCGAAAGAATGGGTCGCTCTCAGGAGCTCAGTGAATTCAAGCGTAGGATGCCGCCTGTGCAATAAGTCCATTCGTGAAATTTCTTCACTACTAAATATTCCACGGTCAACTGTTAGTGGTAACAAAGTGGAAGCAATTGGGAATAACAGCAATGATGAAGTGGTAGGCCGTGTAAAAGCACAGACCAGGGACAACGCATGCTGAGGTGCACAGTGTGCAGAAGTCGCCAACTGTCTGCAGAGTCAATGGCTACAGACCTCAACTTCATGTGGCCTTCAGATTAGCTCAAGAACAGTACAGAGAGAACTTCATGGAATGGGTTTCTACGGCTGAGGAGCTGCATCCAAGCCTTACATCACCAAGTGCAATGGAAAGTCCCAGATGCAGTGGTATAAAGCATCAGATGCAGTGTTGTAAAACGTTGGATGCAGTGCTGTAAAGCACGCCGACCCTGGACTCTAGAGCAGTGGAGACATGTTCTCTGGAGTGACGAATCACATTTCTCTGTCTGGGAATCCGGTAGACGAGTCTGGGTTTGGCGGTTGCCAAGACAATGATACTTGCCTGACTGCATTGTGCCAAGTGTAAAGTTTGGTGGTGGGGGGGGATTATGGTGTGGGGTTGTTTTTCAGGGGTTGAGCTTGGCCTCTTAGTTCCAATGAAAGGAACTCTTAATGCTGCAGCATTCAAAGGCATTTTGGACAATTTCATGCTCCCAACTTTGTGGGAACAGTTTGGCCCCTTTCCTGTTCCAACATGACTGCACACCAGTGCACAAAGCAAGGTCCATAAGGACATGGATGAGCGAGTCTGGTGTGGAGGAACTTGACTGGCCTGCACAGAGCCCTGACCTTAATCCGATAGAACACCTTTGGGATTAATTCAAGTGGAGACTGTGAGCCAGGCCTTCACATCCAACATCAGTGCCTGACCTCACAAATGCTCTCCTGGAAGAATGGTCATAAATTCCCATAGTCACACTCCTAAACCTGGTGGACAGCCTTCCCAGAAGAGCTGAAGGTGTTATAGCTGTAAAAAGGGTGGGCCAACTCCATATTAAAGCCTATGTATTAAGAATGGGATATCATTAAAATTCATGTGTATGTAAAGGCAGGTGTCCCAATACTTTTGGCAATATAACGTATTTGGTCAAATACGGGACAATCACTGTGCTGCATACCTGAGAAATCACAGTGGGTCATGTGTCATTGTACCCAAAAGGACAACAAAAATGCCACAAAATCAGGGCATTAATCATAAATTCCATTGTGCTGTGCCATAGTGCTTTCCTTCCTATGTTTTCTTTGACACAAAAAGTCGCACGGTGATGACAAAAGCGAGTTTGGGCCTGGATCGTTACATCCAATGTAAGCGCAGACTAGCGGGGGAGTGGGGCAGGGGGATAGTCATTTTTGGGCACGGTATAACACAACCGGGCCGAGTATGAGCACGGCCTTGAGACGACAGACAACTTCAGCAAAATACCCTGTCGATGTGGCTATGACTTTATTAGCATAATAGTTGCAGCATTAACAGTAATACTTACTACGGATAATGTGTCACTATGTATGAAAGTGAGCAGTGACCATGCTTTGCCCGTGTCCACATTAGCATAATAACCGTCACACTCCACTACATGGGTTCCCCCCCCCCCCCCCCCTCCCATGGAGGCCGGCAGTTTGTCTTTCACTACCGTTGCATCACCCGGTTTTCGCTGCGTCCAAAGTAGCATTAGCGTGGGGTCCATCTTCAGACCCACTTTAGACAGTTTGGCAGAGACTAGTCTGTGCACCGGAATCCCCTAACTGTGACCTGTTAATAAGTGGACGTTTCCCCAATTTTCCCCTGTGCCGATACGGACAGCCACCCCGAAACATCACCGTTTACGTCCCGGCGGTCTCACTATGTGTCACTGAACGATCCGAGAGTGTGCTTTGAACCGTGCTATAAAAGCTAGAGATTTCTATTCATTAATGTCATAGTTGGGTTTTTAAATGCCTGTTATGCACCCATACTATATATGCCAATGGCTTAGTTGAGATCAAACTGCTTTAAAGGCTGTCCAAAACACATGATAACTGATGGCAGCATAAATAATTGATTGCGTTAGCTTGGCAATATAATGAAAGATTATTGTGTGCAGTAGTAAAGATGAGAATGCTTGCTACTCTTCTGAATATTATATTTCCTGCGCTGGATCAGGCCATAATGCTTTTTTTCCCCCCTCCCTGCAGCCTTGGTGAATAAAGACCCAAAAATGACTCATGACTGTAAATTTTCCAGTAGTTACGTGCACCCGAACCCGAAAAGCCATGGATAATCACGTAAAGATTTTGTGCTGTGCAAATCCATCAGAAAATCCTTAAGCATCGGATAAAGAACGGAACAGAAAGTTCTAGAATGAGGTCCTTTATATGCTGCTCCTTATTTTAGCCACATTAAAGAACATTTCATTCCCGTTTCGCCGTGGCAGAGTGATGCAGAGGGAAAGGTTCCTGGGTCCTAGTCCTTAATCTGGAAGTTCAGAGTTGAAAGCTGATGAGAGCCTCTTTATATTCGGGGGTGAATGAGTCAGCAGATTTCAACTGCTGTGCCTGAGATTCAAAGGTCGCTGGTTCGAATCCCATATTCAGAGGAGGGGTCAACTCTCTGCTGAGTCCTTATGCATGGCCCTTAACCGCCACCCCTAAAGAACCCTACTTCAGTGGTGCCAGATGGACAGCAGACCCTGCACTCAGACCCCCAGCTTTACTCTCACCTCTGTATGTCTGAGAAAAAAAGAGCATGATATGAAGTGTGAAAAGAAGCACATGCCAAGGTACCTGTCCTCATGCTACTAGGAATGACAAGTAAGAACAGCCAGTTTCACTGGATCCATAAGCACAGCCAACAAGAGAGGAACAACTTCAAAAGCTGGACTGCAAACATGGATAAAGCGTTCGTGTTTTCTGAGATAATATTGCTCTTCAAACATACTGGTTATACATTGAATTCATACCATCTATAGGTCGAAAGTATGTTGTTATCTTATTTTATTTTAATTTAATGGACTTAACGGGCGGCATGGTGGTGGTTAGCACTGTTGCCTCACACCTCTGGGACCTGGGTTCGAGTTTGCATGTTCTCCCCATGTCGTCGTGGGATTTACTCCGGTTTCCCCCCACAGTCCTAATTGGAGCTAATTGGAGTTACTAAATTGCCCGTAGGTGTGCATGTTTGAGTGAATGGTGTGTGAGTGTGCCCTGCGATGGGCTGGCCCCCCATCCTGGGTTGTTCCCTGCCTCGTGCCCATTGCCTCCGGGATAGGCCCCCCGCGACCCAGTAGGATAAGAGGTTTGGAAAATGGATGGATGGATGGATAGTGGACTTAATTGGGCTTGAATAGTTTCTCACACCCAAAATTCTGCATGTCAGGGTGGTAGATCATGGACCTTTGTAACTATCCAGACAGTCAGTGGTTCAAATCCGATAGCAGGCAGAGTAATCATGTCACCACAGTGTGTTTGAGTAAAACTTTTAATGCCAACTCTTCCCAGGGCACCGGCTGACCCTCTGCTTTTCACACCTCTACATATACATGCATTTGCATCTGACATGGAAAACAAGATCAGATTTATAAAAGCCACCCAAGCGTCCCCAAATGGATAAATAACATATTGCTATTAATGCATCGGTCTGTGAGTATAGACTTCCAAAATATGAATGTTCTATCACACACAGAGACACGGCTGTCAAGGCACCTTCATGAATGCAGATTTTCCTTTTATACTGGATTTTGTGCCTGGAAAAAAACTTTAAATAGGAATATTACTGTCATTCAAACGTGCTGCAAAAATGCAAACAAACAAACAATTAAACTCTATCACACTTTTTTTCAGAGACATTCAACACTTCAGACATCTGTCCTGAATAACTGTGGAAGAACCGTACGACTCACTGCAGGCGCAGATGCTAAATATGGGCATGTAAATAAACACGGCAGCATTAAGAAGACACCTTCGGAAGCTCCCTGGCAAGTCATCACAGTTACCTGTGGGCGGGGTATGAGGTCACCGAGGTCCAGAACCTCGGTCATTTAAGAGAAAAAAAATAAAATTTGAAGCTAAATATTCACATGAATGAAAAAATAGGCTAACTGATGTTTCACATAACTAATTACTTAATAAGAAAAAATAAACAGCTTATGAGGGGGAAGGTACCAATAATCTGACAAGATCCACCTCCCACCCCCAGGGCCTGGACTACAAACCCCAGCAGCACTCCGGGGTGTGGGGGCATTTCCAGAAGACCTTTTCCCTGGAATGTGTTTAAAGGGTCACACCTGGTGTTCTAAATGTGGCTTGCTGGCACCCCCCCCCCCCCTCATTTGGATGGACAGACAGAAGATACACATCTGGATGTAGAAGAGTTAACCTTGGGATGAAAGGGTAATGTGTATTGTGATGTTTGCAGATAAAATAGCTTTATTATGTCTTAATTAAAGACGTAGAGATGTCTGACATCCCTCCAATATGTGTGTAAAGATGCATTTAATTCAGTTGCAGCCATACTTCTGTGGCCTGTGCACTGTCCCAGTCCCCACAGTGCAGATATGCCGAATGACCCTTTGTTATTTACGGTACCCGGTGTTTAACGTCGCCGTGGCGATTTATCAGGCTGACCGAACACCCCAGAGGGGACGATTCACTGAGGCCTGTGCAGAATATTAACACCTCAGCACCCCTCCCCACCAAACAACTGGTCCCTGGGCTCTTCCAGGAATGAGGCACAAAGGCGCACGGATGATATCAGCAGCATGAGACCGGAGCAGGTCGCTGTGTGTCTGGCACCTCCTGCTGACCCGTGCCCTTCAGCCAGAGAGGCAAACACCATGCGTGACACCCGGGCACCGCCGGGCAGAGCACTCCTGCCCATCAGGCGTGGAAAGTAGCGCAGGTGTTGGACACTGTCAGAGTCTGTATTACTCACAGCTAATGAGAATTAATTCCCGTAATTAGCACTGCTATTTCGTGATAATTGCTGTAAACACAATTCGCAGGGTTAAGCCAATCGGCCCATTGACACAATGTCGGCAGCAGGCAAGAGGTAGCGGCTGTGGTGGAACCCAGTACAACAGCCCCTGCATCCCTAACCCATCATGCATGACTTTTATATATAGCAGAGATTCCCAATCCGCTCCTTGGAGACCCACGGCCGTTCCATTTTCTTTCTATCTCCAAACTCCCTACCACACAGTTCACATTTTTGCTCCCTTCCAGCTCCCTGGGAGGGAGCAAAAACGTGGACTGGCTGTGGGTCCCCGAGGACCGGATTGGGAAACACTGATGTACAGGACTGAGAATCCACAGGGACACTGAAGAGTGTAGCAGTTAAATAAATAGGCGAAGGCTGTTAAGCTTGGACAGTCTCTTCTTTTTCTCAAGTTCTTACTAAGGAAGATACATCAAGGTCAGTTGCTGCATATTAATTATTCAAATTCAGGTTTATGTGCTATATTATGCTTTCACAAGTGGAAAATGTTTCTACACCACCTGTCTCCTAAAGCCCTTAAGAGGTATGCTGAATGCAGACGGTGCACACCAAGGGCAACATTTATCCTCTCTGCATCTTCGTTTTTAAGCACATCCATGTGAGCGTCTTTCCTGACTTTCATTATCATTCAGCTCCTGAACGACCTGTCGTCGTTTCCGCCATAACTCTCCGCTGGTTCACAAGAACACGTTGATCTATGCAGTCCTCGTTTAGTCTTTCACAAGGCCATCTGACTAATTTTATCTTTAAATAATTGTATGGATCCACCTATGGTCCCATCAAATTAAAACATCTTCGAAATAACTCATTCGGTCTAATTTCGCAAAAAAACTCCATGACTTGAGTAATTTCTGAGGTAATGCAGCAGGTTTTGAAGGACGACGGAGGTTGATTCACAGCGGCTGCGTATCCTGGGAGCCGTGAACGCTGCCAGTTTGCCAAGGGTCAGAGGTCAAAAAACAGCCTGTGTCTGACCTGTATTCCCTCAGAATCGGGCCGCTGTTTAACGCCATGCAATCGCTGAGAACTCAATTCTTGGCGCAGCCCTTAGAGACGTTTACAGGTTGGCTTCTCAGAATGAGAAAATGCCTGTTCTAATCTGAACAATTATGCACTGTAAATATGGTGAGATCCAGGTGTTTTATAGGTAAACCTCGTAGTATTTATAAGCCAGTCTACAGTCCATCCATCCATCTTCTATACCCACTCATCCTATTCAGGGTTGCGGGGGGTCCAGAGCCTATCCCGGTGAAAGGCAGGGAGTAACCCAGGATGGGCAACCAACCCATCGCAGACTACACTCACACACCAGTCACTCATGCACACCTACGGACAGTTTGGTACCTCCAGTTAACCTCAGCATGTTTTTGGACTGTGGGGGGAAACCAGAGTACCTGGAGGAAACCCCACCATGACATGGGGAGAACATGCAAACTCCACACACATGGATTCATGGCGGAGATCTAACCCGGGTCCCAGAGGTGTGAGGCGACAATACTAATCACCCCCCCATACAAAAATCTGATTTATTAATTAGATTTATTAAATTTAAATACTAAATATGTCATATAATGAACATATAATAAGTCCCAGCAGGGGTAAGAGCACAAAATACATATTTGTATAAAACACAGTAATTTCTGCTGTTTTGTATACACAGTATGTCCATTACTCATCTCAACCTCATAAAAATACGATCACAGGCTCTTACATTAACCCGCATTTCCCTCAAGCCATTTAATGCTTCTTCGTAAAGCAAATACCCGACTCCTGTGTTTGTGCAGCCAAACTGCGCTTTTCCCTGTAGGGTCGGGCAGACAGGGTCACTCCCTCCTACATGGCTGAAGGCTGTCAGCCTCACTATCTACACAATGACTAAGAAAACCCAAGCCAGACTTTAAATAATTCAGCCACATGTGGGCAATTCTTACTCATATTACCCTCCAAAGACTTACTGATGCATGTAAAAATCATAAAGAGGCCAGTCGTGTATGTTTAAAATTTTTTAAATCAGTCTACTCAGTGTTATAGATCTGACACTGTACCAGAGGATCTCTTACCAAAATAGTTAACTAATTCATCTCTAATATTATAACCACTGAAGCGAATAACAGAGTTTACTTTCCTCTCAAACCCTAATTTATACAGTGCAGACAGTATTCCTGTAGCTCTCAATGACAATTATAATGACAAAGGCACATGACATGGTACCCCAGGTAGGTGAAGTATTCATTATCGGCTCAAGATGGTTTTTTCCTACCGCCGTGACACAGGTGGTCAGGGTGGTCCTGGGCTCAGCCAGATGGAACTCAGGTCCACCCAATCAGCGTCACAGCGAGTGATACAATACAATACAGTACAATACAGTACAATACAGTATGATACAGTACGATACAGTACGATACAGTACAATAGAGTGTGATACAGTACAACACAGTACAATACAGTATGATACAGTACGATACAGTACAATAGAGTGTGATACACTACAACACAGTACAATACAGTACAATACAGTATGATACAGTACGATACAGTACAATACAGTATGATACAGTACGATACAGTACAATAGAGTGTGATACAGTACAACACAGTACAATACAGTATGATACAGTACGATACAGTACGATACAGTACAATAGAGTGTGATACAGTACAACACAGTACAACACAGTACAATACAGTACAATACAGTATGATACAGTACAATACAGTATGATACAGTACGATACAGTACAATAGAGTGCGATACAGTGCAACACAGTACAATACAGCACGATACAGTACAATACAGTATGATACAGTACGATACAGTACAATAGAGTGCAATACAGTACAACACAGTATGATACAGTACAATACAGTACAATACAGTATGATACAGTACGATACAGTACAATAGAGTGCAATACAGTGCAACACAGTATGATACAGTACAATACAGTACAACACAGTATGATACAGTACAATAAGTACAATACAGTATGATACAGCACGATACAGTATGATACAGTACGATACAGTACAATAGAGTGCGATACACTACAACACAGTACAATACAGTACAATACAGTATGATACAGTACGATACAGTACAATAGTGTGTGATACAGTACAACACAGTACAATACAGTATGATACAGTACGATACAGTACAATAGAGTGCGATACAGTACAACACAGTATGATACAGTATGAAAAAGTGATCATGTCTGGCAGGTATGTGTGTGTGCGTCGTTAGATCAGTGAGAGGAAAAGTGCTGTTGAGAGGCAAACAGATTTTTTTTTGTTTGTTCATTTGGTCTTAGTAATGCCACGGGTCATTTAAAAACTGATAAAATAAAATGCAGTGGAGTCTGCTGTGTGATGTTGTCGTCTAGTGAATCGTTATGGGACTGGCCCACCTGATTTTCTGCCGGCCCACCCACGCTGTCATTTCTGGCTCCACTGTTGGTTCGACCTCAAAGCAGTGAATAGAAGTTAAAAATGTATCATTTTTCATTACCCCCTTCCCTCCAGCTCAGGTTTCGAATTGAAGGTGCTAATGGATGTGTTTCACTGGTTAACACACTAATTTGAAGTGCAATTCGATACTGAAATAGCGGAAGGATCTGGTGTAATGTTAATTATTGAGCTGGACATTTTGTTTACTCATGCATTTTTGTCTTCCACCCACCCGTAACAGAAGGCTGTGTGTCTGTGGATGGTGTTAATGTTGAAGAGCATATCAAGGGCATTACAGAGTTTCAGTGGAAATCAAATGTTTAAGAAATGAGATGATTCTCACAGGAAACCGACCGGCATTAAAAACAAAATGTGTCGCCATCTGAGGCAGCCTCGATGTCTCCAAGAGCGAATGCCTTTCTGACACTTTGTAGCCTCTTAAATATTCAAGTCACAAAGAACAGCATTATCTTGAAGCACAAATAGTAGGGTGAGCTCATTAAATTGTCAGCGAGTCAGCTGGTCCTCTAGAGCAGGGCAAGAGTGGAGAGTGTTTCACCTGGGTGCTGAGGAGTTGGCAAACTCTTAGACAAACACCGGAACAATTAATGAGCCAGTACATCTGGACAATTTGTGCAGTCATGGGCAGTGATTAAACTCTGTGACCATATCTGACTGCTTTGAATTGTGGGATTGGAGTAGAGGGTGTGACATCCACGTCTGAGCTCCACATACACAGGTTTTGGCTATAGCACAAACCCACCGGACTCTTATTGATTACAAATGCCCCACCAGAAACTGACTACAGTTGCTACAGCATTTAGGCTACGGAGAAAGCAGAGGTCACACTGCACTATGTAACTATGCCTCCATCTGGAACAGGTGAAATTTTTGTTCAAACAAATGTCTTCCCAGTGGGGACTGTGAGACACATTTCATAATCATGCTTAGGCTCCAGAGTTCAGAGCTTGGTCCAGAGATACAAGGGCTTGAGGGTATAAAACAAGGTCTTTTATAAAGCTAGGACACCCCCCACACACACACACAGAACAGCACACCCCTCCCAAATACAGAAGAGATGTGAGGATTGTGCTGAAACTAAATATGGATTTTGAATAATTTCCACTCTTGAAAATATTAAAGTAAACTAAGCAGAAACTTAAATATAGAATACATAAATTACTTAATGCATTTATAAGGCATTTTACGAAGTAACAATTTCACACCTGAACATTTCCTTAATCTACTTCTTGTTTTCCTGCCAAGAAGCATGTAATGGTCATTTCAGGTCTAACGCATGTATTAACTGATAGGTCCACGGTAAAACTGGATATAATGAAACAGTATGAACACATGAGAAATAATGGATTATAAAATGCTTTATAAAATATTTGTATGCACCATAACCTACCAAAAAACATGTAATTTCCTTATTTATCAAAAGACTGAACCGACAGTCACCAACTGGCAGTAGCAGTCATTACTCTGTGGGACATCTTCTAGGTACCAACGATTTCTTTGTAATTTCAATGATGGCTTAAAATACCTTTTAAAAATGAAATTCGTTTTAGTTTCTGGGTTTAACGAAACGAGAAACATTCATTTAGCAGTAAAACACTGCCCTCTGCCGGACGAATTTGGTGTGTAACAAAGATTGCAAGTAATCTGAAGTATATTCTTTTGTAAAAAAAAAAAAAAAATCTGTTCACTTACATTACTTCTAACTTCATTTTATTTGTGATATTATGTTTCTTTACGCTCTTTTTTTTCCAGGCTTAAGAAAATGGATGCGTGGTACAAGACGATATATGGCTAGTTAAAGGCAGGTATTGCACCTGATGAAAGATATCGAATGTTCTGTAAGTATGAAACAATGAGAAGTGTAAATTAGCACCAAGCGCTGTACAAGAAAGACTCTTCTATAAGACTTAGGTCTTGTAATTTATGTAGCAAATTACATGTTTGTTAGTTTTTTTAGTCATGTTTTATTAGTCCATAGTGGCCATGAAGTGTTCTTTTCTATGCTGTGTCTTACCTGGGAAGTGCCATTAGTTTAGGCGATACCAAACGCCTAAATCCGACCTTATGCCCACTGGCGGCAGTAGCAGAATAGAGGATGTTGGCAAAATTGGACAATATTATGAACAATGATGCCAATCCGCTGCAGGGGGCGCTATCTTTTCGTCTAATTCCTCACTCCCCATCCACAGCCGTAACACGTCAGAAAGCATTCTGTCTTGTTATAATATAATATGGTGCTTTCTGTACTAGCATGCATAATTATTTTGCACATAATTATTATTTTAATCTTCCATCCATCCATCCATTTCCCAAACGGCTTATCCTATTGGGTCGCGGGGGGTCCGGAGCCTATCCCGGAAGCAATGGGCTTATTTTAATCTTTAATTTTTTTTATTATACATTCTATTTTTACAATACTCCATCTATTTGTGTATTGTGTGCGTTTTAAATCTGCTTGCACTACGTTTACTTGTTTGCACTGTCTTTGCACGTTGTCTGTTTGGCACTACATGTATGTTAGTGTGCACTATGCTCTTGCTGCTGTGTCCACCAGAACTTCCTCCTGGAATTAATAAAGTGAATCTTAATCTTAAAAGTACGTGTGTACGCTTTCACAGTTAGGAACTAATTATTCATGTTGATGTTTCTAGTCAAACCGTAATACAACGAGCACTTGTGCAACAAAAACTTCCGGTTCTCAGTACTAATTTTGATTTCATAGAATTTTATTTTTAAAATAAAAGTCACTGAACGGTCTTTAAAATACGCATAGTTCGACATGAAAATACGTTTCTCCAATGATCATTTTGTCAACATAGTAAATATATCCTTTTAGACTCGAAATACTGAAATTAATATTTGAATCAATATAAATATGTTTTAAAATAAGTGAAATGCCAGTAAAAAATTCTTAGTTAATTAATACGTATGCTTTCATCTCTCGTTGAATACGTTGATGTCAGTTTAATATATCACGGCAATTTTTATTATTCATGCATATAATTTACATTTAAATACATTGATCAAATATTGATACCGAACTTTTATTTTGACACAATAAGTGGAAAGCAACCGGAACTCTCCCCCTTATTCTTGCCAGCTTCACACTGCTCTGAACCAGGACCTAGTTGGAATTATTTTTTTAAATGTTATGTTTCGGTCTCTGTTGTGTTCTTTTCAGCAACATCTGTTTGCAGATTCACCATGGAAGATCAGGAGATGCAGCTTAAAGTAAAGAGAGGTAATTCATAGTCAGCTACCTGTATTACAAACGTTGCTGGCTTCGTTTAAGTGTGCTGAATTTTCTGTTGCCGTAATCTTTTTATTACAGTAACCGACAAGTTTACCGAGAGTATGTATGTCCTGGCTAACGAGCCGTCCGTGGCACTTTATCGACTACAAGAACACGTCCGGAGATCTCTCCCAGAACTAGTGCAGCATAAAGTGAGTGTTTTATAATCTATATTTTAATTAGGCACCTGACCAGCTACCTGAAGCTTACACGAGACCGCGAACTGATTTTTTTTTTTGCTCCTAATGCATGTATTTGCCTGTAAGTTCCGCTGTAGGCACAAATATAAATAAGTGAAAATGTTACTGAGTTGAAAAACTAAATATTTGTTGTTTTTTTTCTAATATTACGTGACTTCGATTCTTAGACAGATATGCAAAGCTGGGAGGAACAGAGTCAAGGAGCCATCTATACTGTGGAGTATGCCTGCAGGTAAAGACACAATGAATCAGTTACACCAATGCAATTTGTAAACCTGTTCTGCTGCAGCTGATGCTCTGTGCACATATTTCCTTCTTTTGTGTGTTTAGCGCTGTCAAAAGCATGGCTAACAGCAGCTTCTACTTCAAGAGCATCGAGGGGCTGCTCCATCAAGCGATAACATTGAAAGACCACATCAGCGCAGCCCAAGGGCGCAGGTAGTGTATGCTGGGATGCTTGTCACCTGCACTGCTGATGCTCTGCAAACCGTGCCTTTGATTGTACTGTATTTAGAGCAAGTCACGCCTTTATTAGCAAATTAGATGGGTCTATCGAGCCTAGAAGTCTGGCTGATGCTGTCATCATATTTATACGCAGTTTTAATTGACACTTAGTTGTGTCGCTGATGAGTGGAAGATATTATATTTGTTTTCAGTAACATTACGGCTGTCCATCTGTTTTCTCAAAACCTAGTCCGTCAAGAGTTTCAACATACTTTTTCAGATTTATTGCAGGAATTACACGTAAATGCAGTAAGGTGTAAATTTATATCTTTGAAAGTATTTTACTTCTTTAAAGAATATGCGTATATGTACCCAGCAGAGTGGGGTGGCACAGTGGTTAGCACTCGCGCCTCATGACCAGGGTTCGAATCTCTGCCCGGGTTAGGGTTCGGGCAGCGGATTGTGCCCTGCAGTGGGTTGGCGTCCCATCCTTGGTGGTTCCCTGCCTTGCACCCGTAGCCTCCAGGTTTCACTCTGGACCCCCCATGACTCTGAATAGGACAAGCCGTTTCAGAAAATGGATGGATGTACCAGAGTATCTCATCTTTTATTTTTTTTTGTCTTTACGTAAACCATTGTGAGAACAAGCGTTGTTTTTTATGTTAACACATTTTTAATTAGTCACATTAGCCCAGTGTGTATCACAATCCATTTCCGTGTTCCTTATTCATTTATTTGTGCACTTTGTTTCAGTTACATTATGTCCCATTAGCTATTTTTTCCATTTATGCTCAGATGAACCTTTTTTGAACCAGGGACCCCCAAATGAAAACTGACCAGAACTAAGGACCTTCTACTGCTATGTAACTAAGAATTATGATCTGGGGGGTGGGGCTTCAACACTTTTTTTTTTTTCCCCCTTGAATCTTTCTCACTGTGACCAGGGGGGCCCTCTTTAGTATTTTGAGCATTGTGTGATTCAGGTGACACTGCCGGTTTTGTCAGCGCTGTCTGGGCCCCCTGGGGTCATGAACCCATGTTGAAAACCCGTTTTATAGAACAGATTATATTACATAATTGCTTAAATTACACAGAGTTACAGTCGATGCTATGTACTTGATTAGCAGTTTGGAAGTTATAGCTAATGGGGTATTCTGTGTTTGCTTATAAGTTTCATTTGTTTTTGTTTTTTTGTGTTTTTTGACACATGCAAGCTGCCGTAGTGATGTTACTCCCTCTCCCAGTCCCCTTGCCTCTCCACCCAAGTCCCCTTCCTCCTCCTGACCTCTGGGAAGCCCAGGTTAGTAAGCATTAGGGTCAATCTCCAAAGAGGTTCAGGATTCAAGCTCCCCTCTGGCATTTCAAACAGATCCAGGAACTGAAATAATGTTATAATTCCTGGACCAAGTTTATTTTACTATTGGTAGTTTGCAAGCACTGTGTTGAATAAATCGCTTCAGTAATTTGTTGTGAGATGTCTGATTTCTGCACTGATCGCCATTACCTCTGTATGCATCCTCAGGAAGCGTGCTGTGGACACCACCGTGTCAAAAGATGGAGGAGAGAGACCAAACACTGGGGTCTAGGGCTGTGATGTCACCGAAGTGTTTCACTTCTGGGGGGAATGCCATCGCCCTGAGAAGCTACAGGGTGGGAATCTCCTCGCTGTGTGGTTTTTCGCAGAGAATGCCTCAGGGTGCACCATGCAAATAACCCATAGTTCATATGCGGAGGTGGAAAGTTCAGGTCCAGAAAGTATGAATCCAGACCGAGATGTTGTTCCAACCAACCAGTTGAGTACTCTGTGAATGTGACTCTTTATGTTCAGCTGTTTGGTTGAAACAAAATCCTGGTCTAGATCTGCAGTTTCTGAACCTGAACATTCCACCCCTGCTCGTATGTAAAGAAATGAACAGTTTGAATTGTATATTAATGGTAATAAAGGTACATCTACAAAGTAACTCAGCTCATTGTTCACTGATGTATCATGTCTAGTCAGTTGTAACCTTAGTATCAGCATAGGTACAAGTAGTTACTTTTGTATTCAAAAATATGAATTTTTCACGCTTAACATTGCCTATAATCATTAAAAATGTGAGTTGTCAGAAAAGTGTGTTGTCTTGCCGTGTTAAGTTAGGAAATATTTAAGTGTCAAATAAAATTTGCGCTTTTTTTTTGACTCAAAGACTTTGGGTATGTGTTGAACTTATGACACCGCTGTAATGACACTATTTCCATTAAACATGGACTGCAGTTATTTCCGAATGTGAGAGAGAGAACATTTGATGATAAAAAAAAAAAAAAAAAACGGGTAACCTTTGCATACCTTGTTATTTCTCACGCGGAATGCTTTACCCAGGTAGCAGTGTCTGTTTAGCAAATGTTCTTGCTAAATGAGGTCTAGGATCGTGAGATGCCACATACTTATTTTAAGTCATGGCTAATATGCTCAGCACACCATCAGGTGTGGTGGATAAAGACAGATCTTCAGATTACTCTGTAGGAGCTCACAGCCAACACAGTATTCACACATGAGTCACATGTGACCAGATGGCCTATTTCAGAGACTGCCAGTACCACCGCAAGCATTGAAACGGCAAATACCCCAGTCCTCCTGAAAGCAGAAGTGAGCAGTTTCAGGGAAACAGTGTGCAATCTGAACATGCGATCTCACCTAGGGTTTTCTTAGCTCCTGCAGCTGAGAAGAAACAGGCAAGTCTTTGAACTTGGGTTCGTTTCATATTTTAAAGAGCGTTTCCTTGGGCCCCCAACCGTGACCATTAGCTGTACCCCCAGTTGTTTGTTCTGTGACAGACTGAGAAGTTCAGCGCCGTCGATAGGAAGCACAATTCGCAGAATGTTACTCATATACTTCAAAACTGGGTCAGTGCTTTATTCCCACTGCTGTTTATTCAGACCTTGTTCCTGGTTTATCACTCATTTTCATTGTTTTCCAGCTCTCTACGGAAACTACCGGCAACCTTGACCTCATCCTTCTTTGCAAATTATTTTGTGTTGAAGTGCTTAGGTCGAATGACTACATGTACTCCGGTGCATTAGAAGGATGGTCAGGAAGTAGTTCCCTAGCTAGATGTACTGGGTGTCAGTCAGTTGGTGTTAAGGATTCTCCACCAAGCAAAAGAAGGTTGGACCAAATTTGTGTTATGTCTGTGGCAGCTTCAGTAACCATGCCAAAAGTCAGTTTTTCAAGTATGACTTGTATCTACAAATACAGCGTGAGGTTTTGACTTTCCTTGTTTTGCCCACTTCAATCCAACAAATAAAAAGGTATTCAACAAAGAACAATGTTTCTTGTTATAAGCTTGAAGGTGGGGTGGGGGGGGAGATAGGCAGTATTAGGATGAGCATGGCCATAACATTTTTTTAGATTAGTCTGGATTGGAGGCCAAATATGATTTGCTTTTATGGGGTCTGAAATGTGTAGTGGCACCCCTGAGCTTCAATACTCTAGTTTAACGCAGGATATTCAAAGGTTGATAAAATCATTAAAGAAAGGAATACATTTCTAGCTAAACTTTAAAAAACAGCCTTTAAAGCCACCCCATACATGTAACTGGCTGAAAATATTTAGGCACGGATCATATAAGTAAAGAATGGACTTTTTTTTTTAGTAGTCGGAGGAAATCGGAATTAGGCCTACACCGCTGCCTACATCCACCTTTAAACTGCTTATGTGAGAAGGAAATCATGTAGGTGTAAGTTATCATAGGATTATAGTATAACAAACGAAGTCACCGTGTTTTCAACGTCTTTAACCCGAGTAAACATAGCTTTCCTGCAATGACTTACTTTAAAGAGAATTACCGAAACAACTGGAGCGCAACAGCCTACGGGAGCCTTTCCTCTGGGTAATCCTGGTTTCTACTCCCAGTACAAAAAAAGATGCAATTGTTTATTGGCGTCTCTAAATTATCCATTGTGTGTCTGTGCCCTAGGATATTCTGCAGAACATGTACTGTAATGCATTTCATGTAGAAAATAAAAGACATTTCTTAATTTGGCTTGGCTGTGAAATCTACCGCAGAGAATGACGTGAGTCTTGTGGTCAGACTTGTAATGTCCCTTTGAAGTGCGCGGAATCATGGTTCTCTTTTCAACCGATGTGACAATACGACACATGAAAATTATCAGATCGAAATCACGTTTTACACAGAAACGCGGAGAGTTTTTATGAGAATTCTTTCCCCTTCATAATTTTCATGGAATATTCTTAATTTTCGTAAAAAAAATTTAAAAAAAAGAAGCCGCAAAAAGATTTTTTGAAAGTGGTATCAAATTCAAAAGTAAAAATTACGCTAAAATTTGTACCATTATTAGTGAAAGGCAGGGTACGACATAAAGTCTGCGTAAAAATTTTCATATAATCAAGGCTTGAAAGCCTCTCAGCCAATGGGATGGCGAGCTTCGGTGATTGACAGCCCCGCCGCGCCGTCAGCAGACCTCCGCTGCTCTTTGAATTACAAGCTCGAGCACCGACGATTTTGACAGTTGATCGCTGCATCCCACAAATAACTACATGCGGGATACACACTGTTGTCTTTTAATAGGTTAGTTCTGAAGTCTTTCAGCAGTTATTACAGAAGTTTTTTTCTTATTTAGATTTTTTATATATATATCTAAAGTTAAACTTAAATTCAGGGTTGCCAGAGGACTGGGTCCAAGGAGCAGGAAGGGTGCCAAGGGAGGTCCGACGGAATTGCAACAGGTGAGGAATACTTATTATTTAATCTTAATATTTAAATAGCATGCGTAGGTAGTTCAATGTTTATGAAATGGCACGTATCATTATTAAAACTTGATTAAAAGTGTACTTAAAACACCATGGTATTCAAATAAATAACCTGTAGTTTGCGTTACTTAGTTACATATCCATATTTATGTCATATGTAATATTTTATTGAATATGCAGAGTATCTTATATGGGTTGTACAGACTTATACTCTATATACTCTAACAATAATAGATTAAGGGTAGGCCTAATTACATTTTTCAAATCATTATTTGTCTATATCTTGCTTAAATGTACTAACACAGAACAGCACCCGTGTAGTGAAAAATATTTATACGGGGACATCACTTAAAGAAGCTGTGAACATTTTTTTTCCTAAATATTATAAGTTTGTGTATGACCATCAGATGTGTCACATGTGAATTAGTTAATCTAAAGTATGAATATCTTTTTTAAAAATATCTAAATGCAGCTCCGGGTCGAAGGATTCTGATTTGCAGGAATAATTATTCATTATAGTTTATAAGTTAGCCCACACAGGGTTGATATTTTTGTAGTGTATCTAAATGCAGTTTAGACCCAGTTACACTGCTTGATAATGTAAATCTCCTAGAGTTGTTTACAGTAATATCTGGTATTTTGGAAGATTTTTTTGAAATATGAATATATTTAGGGGCAGACAAATATGCAGTCTTAAATGCAGAGGAAACACAGCTCTGAAAAAATTAAGAGACCATTCTATATTTAAAAAAAAAAAAAGAAATCTGCATTTTTTAATCCTGGTTTAATCCTGGCTCTGCTGGCTGAAGGCTACACTGAGCAGCTGGCTGCTTCCAGGCTCATAATATCTAAGACAGCAGCACACAAGAATAAGGTGAAGAAGGCAACACTGGGAACAACCAGAAACTAGCCAGGTAGAGAAGCGACTTTCTAATGCCAGTGATGGCCCTCAACTTATCCGGCAGTGCTTAATAAAAAGGAAGATGATATCAAGTGACCTTCAAAAGGAATGGAAAATATTAAGTGCAGGTGTGAGCTGAACTGCTAGGACAATTCGTATCAGGCTTCTAGAAGCAGGACTTAAGACCCATAAAACAAGGAAGAAGCCCTTCATCTACAAGAAGCAGTGAAGAGACAGGCTGGAGTTTATGGAAAAAAATGTGTACTTTACACATGCACATATGCATAAACTGAAAAATGAGTGAAACTACAAATTTGCCGTGGTGTCTTAATTTGTTCCAGAGCTGTATTTGTCACCCTTGGATAATTTACAAAAGCAAGACTGTAAGCATATAGTGCACTGACAGAGGGGTGAATACTTTGTTAAAATTTTTAAATGGTGCGTCTGACACTGGAAGTATGATTTTCCTTCACCCACACATGTCACTCTGTGGGAACTATCCAATAATGAGCTCATGAGTACATAGACACCAAATGTGTTAACCAATCAGGATCACTCCTGAAGTCATTGACAAGCAATTAGAGAATAAATCCATCATTCAGAATCCACTGCAAGGTCCCTGAAACACAGTTTGATGCTAAATTTAGGAGAGACACCTGTCCCATTGGGGGAATATTTCTGGTATCCAGTCATACATTCAGACAATATTCTTCACATCCCTGTTTAGTTGAGACGGCATTGTAATGTATTTTCTTTGACCTCTGTCCCTCTGCTTTGACATTGTGGACTATCAGTTCAGAGGTTTGAGGTTTGCTAAAAGTTGTGGTTCTGCTCTGGTGTCTTTTCTTAATATCTCTTTATTTGGGCGAAGACTTCATCCAGAGATTGCTTGTAACTCCTGTGTACAAGAAAACAAGTGCAGTTGACGGAAATAAAAACGTGATGTTGACTTCTGACGAGCTGCATTTAATAACACTTTTTTTGATCTCCGTGGGGAAATTTCTTAAATCTCTTTTCACCTACCCCATCTTGCTCGCCATGACACACAGACACATATATAGGTGACAACAAGCTTGGCGGCAAAGGGCAGCTTCCGGCAGCAGTGCCCCTGGAGCTGGGGGTTAAGGGCCTCGCTCAACGGCCCACAGACATGTGACTTTTCTGCTGACGTCAGGGTCGAACCAGCAACCAGCCAATCATGGGTACTTAGCCACACACTACCCCATTTGACTAGTCATATGCCTACAAGTTAGAATGCAAGCTTAGGAAAACATGAAAAATACAACCTTAAAAGACTAAAAACATTCTTTCTACACTGATTAAACAGAACCGTAAAATATGTTGACTGTGCAGCACACATTTGTCTATGGTTGGATAGTGAGAGGAAGAGTATTGTAGAGCTGTAGACTGGTGGCTTCTGAATGGTATTTACATTGGGATACAGAAGAATGTAGCCAGGAAGCAGGTGGATAGTTCAGGTCCAGAAAGTAAAAAATCCAGACCAAGATTTGCTTCCAACCAAGCAATTGTGTATGCTGTGACTGTGACTCTTTATACTCAACTGGTTGGTTGAAACAAAATCTTTATCTGGATTTTTACTTTCTGGATCTGAGTGTTCCACCTCTGATTAAGGGCATAGGTTTAGCTTTTCACATCGCTAGGGACCAAATCAGCCCCAAATAACGCTCTGCCCCCTCCCCACAATATTGGTAGGGACATGTTCCTACCATTCTTACCCAAGTCTATGCCCTTGAGGCTTATGGAGAGGCAACATTGTGAAAATACAGCCTATTTTAAAGTGAGACATAGAGGGAGGTGGGAGTAGGCAGTGGAAAAATAGAGTGAAGGGCTCTTACGCTGATTATAGGCTGCGATGGGGAGTCAGTTTGGAGAAGCAGTGATGAGAACATAGTGACAGCATCATTGAGCAATTGTTCATTTTGTATAACAATATTATCTGAAGGACTTAGCCATCCGCATTTGTTCCAGACTAATCTGGGTTTTCTGCATGTTTTGAATGAGTTTATGTATCTTTTTTTCTTGATTATGTACTTGAACAGTACACCATGACATGATATTTCACGATTCAAAAATATGAGGATACATGTTGTAGGGGTGTAACAATGCATTGTGGTGTAACTTAGTTACGCACAAGAGGGTGCAATATGCACAATCTCAGTTTTGCTTTGAGATTTTGATCAATTTTTGTGTTTTATACTGGAGTCTGAAAAATCAGTGTAAAAAATGAATTGTTTCAAAACAACTATTTTGGAAATGTACATGACTGAAAAGGAATTAATAATGACTGATAGATCCAGAGGTGGAGATTTCAGGTCCAGAAAGTACAAATCCAGACCAAGATTTTGTTTCAACCAACCAGTTGAGTACTCTGTGACTGTGACTCGTTATACTGAACTGGTTGGTTGACACAAAATCTTGGTCTAGATTTGTACTCTCTGGACTTGAACTGTCCACCTCTGATTAGGTCTTAGGTTGTTTTCAGTCTCTTGATAGCATAAAGGAATATTTTTGGTCCCTGGTCCTTGTAATTAACTGTAATTGAATAGCCGTTATGAAATGTACAATAAATACTGTGAAGAAACTGAGCATGTCCAGATTTTTCGTAGAATAAGAAGTTATCCCAGAAAGTGACTGATAGGACAGGAATGGGAAGGAAGAAGATAAAGATCTCACAGATTCAGGACCAGCGAAACCGACAGGTAAAGCTCCAGTCCCAGTTTGTTTTGACTGTTTGTAACTGCTTCCAGGCCTTTTGAAGATATCAAGCATGTAAAGGATTTTCCAAATCAAGTAAAGAAAGCTGCTAAACAAAACCCTGACAGGGCAAAAGGTGTGATATGCATCTGTTTGCATAGGCCTGTGTATTTGTACCCAGAAGGTTGCCAGTTCAAATCCCTTGTTTGTCTGTTTGATTTCACTGAGGGGGGCCTTGAGTAAAACCATAAACTATAATTGTTTCAGGGATCGACTGACCCTGTTTCATTGATTGTATGTTGCTTTGGATAAAAGTGTCCACTGAGT
The DNA here is from genome assembly GCF_023856365.1 of Brienomyrus brachyistius. Taxonomy (NCBI): domain Eukaryota; kingdom Metazoa; phylum Chordata; class Actinopteri; order Osteoglossiformes; family Mormyridae; genus Brienomyrus; species Brienomyrus brachyistius. The sequence goes on from NC_064553.1 coordinate 13,117,477, forward strand.
AAATGAAATTCTGGTATTTATGAAGACGGTCTAACACAAGTACAGGTACCTCAAAATGCTTCTTTGACATATTCTGTCTTGTTCTTCTTTGAGACACACACATAAATATACACACACTGTTAAGAATGAAACAGTATCTGACCATTTATCTGGCACCCCTGGATAATTGTGGGGGGTTAAGGGCCTCGCTCAAGGGCCAAACAGAGACATGTGCCACAGCTCGAGCAGACGACCTTCAGAACGTGAATAGAAAGGTGTAACCCACTTAGCCCCTCACTGCCAAAACATCACTGCTATTAGCTCTCAGTCCAACTTTCGAAATATTTTTGGATATGTTTATATTTTCCATTGTAATTTAAATATGCACAGTTGTGTATGAATGGTGTATCAAAGGGAAAGCTCCCATTGTAATACTCGCCAGGTGACCTTCACGAAGCGCAAGTTCGGTCTGATGAAGAAGGCGTACGAGCTGAGCGTGCTGTGCGACTGTGAGATCGCCCTCATCATCTTCAACCACTCAAACCACCTGTACCAGTACGCCAGCAGCAACATGGACCAGGTGCTGCTGAAGTATACGGCGTTCAGCGAGCCTCAGGAAAACCGCACCAATGCGGACATACTGCAGGTGCCACGCCCCGCATTCTGCACATTACCCAAGCGTTCATTGCGTTTTGTCTTGATGGGCGTCTTTTCTGCTGCTGAGCTCTCCCTCTCTCTCTCTCTCTCTCCCCTTCTCTCTCTCTCTGCCTTTCGCTCTCTCTCTCTCTCTCTCCCCTTCTCTCTCCTTCTCCCTCTGCCTTTCACTCTCTTTCGCTCTCTCTCTCTCTCGCTCTCCCCCCCCCTCCTTCCTCTCTCACTCCCTCTCCCCTTCTCTTTCTCTCTCTCTCCTTCTCTCTCTCGCTCCAGGGTTTCCGTGGGTCCTTAAAAAGTCCAAAATTCAATAATCTGAATTTTCGGCCTCAAAATGTCTTAAATACGATTTTGACAGGTCTTGAAAATTGATTGGAATATTAAGTCAATGTTACAGTGTGATCCGTGGTTTCAGTTATCTGCAGTTTGAAATTATAGAACGGTTCATAAGTTTTAAAATTCCGCCCCTCGTGAGGACGGGCTGCTAAGATAATTTTAAACAAATTTTTCCTATTTGAGGTTATGTACAGGTACACGATGCAGTATTTTTCATCACTCCTTCCTCCCTTCATACATATTTTTTCATTGCTCTGTCGTCTCTCGAGAATTAGTCTAAAACATCAGAATCCCTTTCATTGGAGCGAGTGCCGGACTGTACGCTACTGGATAATAATGTACAGTGTACAGTACTATCACTGCATTTAATGTCACTAATGTCTTACCATGTATGATTTATCAGTTAATCTTTACCATATGTCTGTACACAAAAATCATGTAATATGTGGGGTGAGCGGATGATTCGCTGTTATCCACAGTTTTGGCTACATATTGTCTTAGACTGTATCACTCACTGATTTTGGGGGACTACTGTACTTTTATAAAGTTGCATTAACTTAAGTATGGCATTTACATATGTTTTGTTGAAAAATGTATATATATGTATATGCTTCAACAAAACTACAGAACGAAACCAGCATGGAACTAATGACCACTACCCGCTACTCATTAACTGCAAACTGCGTAGCTTGGTCAGAGTTTTATCGCAGCACACCCAGCTCAGTGTGTTGCGATGTGGTGTGTGGGTTAACATGGTGTCTCCTCTCACCAAAAAAAAAGCTGAATGTTCATGTTGAATATCAATAAATTAATTTACTCTGCGAGCAATTCTGGGACTTTGATTTTCCTTCATATTTTTTGCCAGTGTGGATGGGAAATAGGTCTTGAATTGCAATCATAATGGTCTTAAAAAGGTCTTAAAAAGTCTTTAATTTAACTCTTCCTCTGCACCATAGACCCTGCGCCGGAAAAATCTCACCAGCAGAGGGCAGCGGGAAGAGGATGGCACACACACAAATGCCCCATGGTGCCAGGGGCTCGGTGCAGGAATGGGGACAGCGCACTGCCACTTTCACAGACGCCAGAATGTAAACACCTACCCCCAAGCTAGCTTATTAAACGCTGCTGACCCGCTCAGCATGCACTTTGAACAAAAGCAAAGGTGTTAGTTTTTAGCAAACCGCGCTAACCCAAGGCACTGCGAGGAGTATCGTTTTTGTGCTTTGATGCTAATGGTCTCAGGGGAGATCACACTTTACCGAAAAAAGAAATGCAAATCAAGTGTTTCACAAGTGGGTGAGACCAGATCACACCCACATGGCCAGGCAGACAGAGGATGTCAGGATCTACATGCATGGTGGTTTTCTCACAATCTGTTCTAAAACAGATAGAGTAAACCATTTACTGCCTGGTCTCACTGAAGAAAATGAGCTGTTTCATCAAATAAGTCATTTCTCTTTTTTTCTTCCTCTCTCTTCCATTTGCTGTTCTCTTTAAAGGTACAGGCTCTGGATAGCCCTCCAGGGGGCTCCCTGCCCACTGAGAATGGGGTTCCTTTTGTGGGGATTGCCAAACCGAGCCCAGGGTCTCAAAGACTGCCAGCCGGCGCTCACTGCTCCTTAGTGATGCCTCACTCAGGTAAGGCACATGCCTGGCCCAGTAGGGAAAAGTGCAGCCTTTTTACCGTGTTGTGAATGCTTGTCAGGGAAAATGGCTATCACTTTGCTACCTTGTCCTGTAAACGGCTAACAATTTGCTACCTTGTCCTGTAAACGGTTATCACTTTGCTACCTTGTCCTGTAAACGGCTATCACTTTGCTACCTTGTCCTGTAAACGGCTATCACTTTGCTACCTTGTCCTGCAAACGGCTATCACTTTGCTACCTTGTCCTGCAAACGGCTATCACTTTGCTACCTTGTCCTGCAAATGGCTATCACTTTGCTACCTTGTCCTATAAACGGTTATCACTTTGCTACCTTGTCTTGCAAACGGCTATCACTTTGCTACCTTGTCCTGCAAACGGCTATCACTTTGCTACCTTGTCCTGTAAACTGCACTGTGTAGTCTGGTGTTGTTTCTGTCCTTTTGTTTTTTTTGTGCACCTTGGTCCTGGAGGAACAATGTTTCGTTTCACTGCATACTTTATATATGGCTGAAATGACCAATAGACCTACTTGACTTGACTTTTTTTTTGGGGGGGGGGGGGGGGGGGGGGGTTAAAGCCCCCTAAAATAGGTCTAACTACACCACTACAACCATATTTCATATTTGTGATAATTATTTTTCATTTTTATTATGGCATCCCTTATTTAAAATTCATTGCGAAAACAGAGGCGTTTCAGAGATGTCTGAAAAATAAATGTTGCATACATTAAGGTGTTCCTCAACAGAAAGTTTTAAAAATAGTTGTTTTTCTTCTCAATGTTTGTGCTGCAAATAGTATCTTACTGATTTCACGTTTCCTGTTACACTGCTTCTCTGAATGAACTGGTTCTGCAGGCTTCCCCCATAGCAACTGGAGCCAATCCCAGGAGATGAAGATGTCTGTCCCTTTCAGCGTGGGCGACAGTAGGAGATCTCAGTCCTTCCAGCTTGAGGGGCAGCCCAGCCACAGCAGTGCAGTGAGAGAGGTTGCCCATCAAGAACTGATAAAAAAAACCTCTGTAATGTAGAGATTCTAGAATGTCGAGTCAAAGTCAAGTCAAAGTATCTTCATTATCTGTGCACAGTTACCAATTAGGAGGCACTGAAGATGTTTCTCTGTGCAAAAATGTTGTCTTCTGTTGGATGCTGGTGGCTCACAACTGGTCCCTCCTTTTTGCAGCTGGTACCAACCCAGCGAAAATTGGCCCAAGGGAAGACAGGGCTGCTGGGACACAGCCTGAGTGAATGTAGGCTCTCCTCCAAGTAGCCATCTCTCAATTATTTCTGATCATTTTATTTTATGTAGTTCTCACCCCTAGTCCTAATGGACCCCTGAATGCACAGGTCTTATGTGTGTCTGAGTTATTTAGAGCTGATCAAACTGCAGTTAAAGAACTAGAAATAAAGTTGTACCTGTACATCATGCAGATTCTATAAGGGCTCACTGAATGTCACAAATCCAGCTTTGTAAACTGAGTCCAACGATTTTCTCGGCTGTCACAGCCTACATTTACACTTTCAATTAACTTATTGTGAGACAGTTAATATGTTTTTCAAATCCCACCATTACTTTGTGTGTGTGCATTTGAAGTCAAAACAAATAACATGATACAAAAGAAAGCAAAATGTTTCTTATATCCTCCTCTCATAAAACATGCTGAGATGTTATTTTAAGTAACAGATCTTCGATATTTGTGAGGGTTGATGATCTTCCACTTGCTTGCGTCTCCTTAGACAACCTCTGCCTGAGCTCTGCAAGTCCACGAAACAGCGCGTTTGGCCCCTTGCGAGAATCACACGACCAGGAAGAGCTTATGTTGTCTAGCAGCCGGGGGGGGTAAGCCTAACTTTACGTGACTTTACATTACATGGTCTCTGTGGAAATATGGGCTATATTTTAATAAGAATGTATAAACACGGTGCAAAAAGGTTGTTTCCATCCCCTGAAATCTTTTCAACAGTCTCTCCAGTTTGTGAGTTGGGTATTTCAGTAAATTGCATCATACAACAAAAGAAAGAGCAGTTCTGAATTACAAAAGTCACAATGTATTGTAGAGTAAAAATAGCTTAGGTTCTGTTTTATTTGCTGAATTCCGGATACTGCTTGATTTAAAAAAATATCCAGTGGTGTAGTTTACTGAGCTTCACTGAATTTGACAGAGAATTCCTGCCTTATACAGCAGTGTATTTTACTAACAACTTCTTCACATGCATTTTTGGTTTGCAAGTGATAATTCTTAAAACCTCTTTTGATACATACCTGTCAATAATGTTTTTAAGTCTTATCACGCAATAGTGAAAATTAGTAGTTTTTCTAAGGCACGTCTTTGGGATTTTGTTTTGAAGGATATCCACAGGGGGGCGCCATTTCTCTGCAGTGACCTCCACAGAATCAGCGTTCCACTCCCATTTCAACCTCAGCATCAAATCAGAGCGGCTCTCACCTGAGCTTAGCTTCTCTCCACACCCACCCCACACTCGCTACCCCAGTTCGGTGACTGGGGGTGTCGCCCCCAAAGGGGCGGCTCAGCCAAACTCTCACATGTGAGAGAAACCCGGATTCCCCGAGTAGCGGCTACAGGTCGCAGGACCTTGTCCTGCACACAAGGAGTTTCCAAGCGCTGCCTGTCTGAAATAACGTCTCTACTGCCAGTCATTCTAACTGATGCCGCAGTTACATTATTGTTCTCTGGAGATCGGATTAAGGGAACTTTTATATACACTTTCGCTTTTAAAGTGCTTTTAAAGTGTTCTGTGCTGTACTTGCCGCATGATATTGTATACACATTTATAAATATATAATTTTATTCAGTTTAACTGAACAATTTTAATAATGGATTTCGGAGACATTGTTTTTACTTGACTAATTAAATATAATGTTTGCTATTATCTGTTTTTTTTTTTTTTTGTCTATTTTCCCTATAACTTTCCCTTCTATAGTCACATATCTGCATGAAAGCCCACAAGACGGCACCTTGGTCCCATTTACGGTCCCAATGCTAATGGTTATGCTAATTCTACGCAGATCAAAAGTTTGCCTTTCATTAATGATTCCTTTATTCTTGCTGACAAAAGAGACATCTAAAGGAACAGCCTGGGAAAGTTTAACAGCTCAGTGTGGCGGTATGGCGGTGTCTTATTAGCTTTAAGTAATGCACGGGCAGGATGAAACAGGCGCACAAGCAGCCCCACTGTCTTTTCTCCTGCGACAATGACGCTGCTTTTTTGCTTAGATGAAATTCGTTTTGGCTTTGTGCGCGTAATTTTGAAACACAAGCGCATTAAACATTTAATTACATAAATCAAGTAACACAATACTAGATTTTAATAAAGTATATATTAATTATTATATTATGACGTGTTTTTTTTCCCCACACATGCGCACATTCATCTTCCTAACGTGTTCTGTAAATTATTCCATTCACACATGGATGAACATCGTTTTCTCTCTCCAAATAGAAAGGAACCGGGGGGGCCGATATCGGGGCCCCTCCCCTGAGAGCCGCGCCGGTCTGCGGAGCTTCACCGTCCCTATAGCAACAGACTGGGCCTCCGAGCAGACGCACTTAATTAATGTAATTATATAGATATGTCAGTCCCGTCACCTTCAAGTTCACGAAGCCAGACGCTCTTCTCAGACACGTCGGGAGCCTCTCGATATTGTGAGAGATTTCACCGTGTCTACCTAGGGGAGCGCTACAATATGCGGGCACAATGCGCGCTGTGTGCGGGGAGGAGCGACAGCAGAGACACGCACGCTACTTACAAACAGCTGTTCCAGCCCCTTTGTTAAGAGCCCGAGCCTCTCATGGAAATTTCTCCAGTTCCCACGATTAAAAAAAGGGGGACACCCTCGAATTATGGTCTCAACTCAGAAAGCACGATTGTGCCTTATATTTATTGTTTGCCAGTATTATAACCTAAAACAAAAAGACGGCACTTTCCGTACCTCCGTCCGTGGTAATCCCGCTATTTTGCGCAAATTAATCAAACGATTTCTTTCGTAATTTGTATGAAGTTTCTTAGCATTTGCTGAAAACTCAAAAGTCTCATAAATTTTTTTTTTTTGGATAAAACAAAATTTGCCTCAGTTTGCCGTCCCTGTTGACGTGCGTTTTACTTTGAGATATTTAACTTTAGTATGTGTTATGAAGAATGTTTTGCCAAAATACAAAATTACACAGGCTGCGAAAATAGATGTGGAAAATTCTATTCGAAAGTCAAGTCGCAATCAAATATATTTCAATGTATAACTTTCCTTAATTGTAGACATTTTAATAACTCAGTGATTTCTGGCCCAATAATGGAAATTCCAGTGGACTTAGGTTCAAAAATAAAATTAATACACGGGTCTGAAATTGAGAGGCTCTCCAGATAATGGAAAATGATATTTGGGTGTCACTAGAGTGGTGTAGAGGTCACCATAACCCTGGCATTACTGATGAAGGCTTTTGCAGTGAATAGTATTCAGTGACTTTTAAAGGTCTCCAAATGCAGTGCTCCGCAGTTCATTAAGCAGCCACTCTAACTGACCTGCATTCCGAGAGCCAAAGGTCACCGTGTCACTGGACCACCTTGGCAGCAATGGAACACGTTTCTGTCGAGAAAAGGGCTTTTGTGCTTCCTTACGATCTTGTTCTGTGTGTTTGGAGAATAGCCAGCAACTGATTTGTGTTTGTGTACTGCCTGTCAGTCTCTGACACTAGTCGGGGAACACATCCTGAACTGAAACAAAGGCATGGTTTCTGTGGTTCGGAAAAACTAAAACCAGAAATGAATCCGGCAACACACACAAGGCAAGAACAAATGCACACGGGAAGCATTTACCCACATGTAGGAAAATTACATAGATCCCCTGGAGAGACTAGAGGTCCCTTCTAACCTGACGACAGAAACAAAGGCTGTTTATTCCTCCCTCTCTAGGTTTTCTAAGCTCTGCATCTTTCATTCAAAAAAAAAACTATATTTCAGACGACACACCCTCACATGTCTGCTTCTGTTTGTTTGAACTGCGCATAAGGATGATAGACCAGTAAATAATGTCATATTCCAGACAGTCACTTCACTGGCCTGGGGGGTAAAGGTCACAGGGTCCATTTAAGTAGATGGTGTTGCAGCAAAAGTGGACATAATTACTTCTCGGGGGTGGGGGGGACATCATCTGGGACACAAACCACATCCTGATGCATTTGATTCCACACGGACAGCAAAGAAATGGACTTAATCCCACCCACTGGTACCAAAGGAAGCCGTACAAAACTAAAATAACTAGAACTATAATTAGGCACCTTAATAATTATTGCTGATCCATAATCATGCAAGCCGGTTTAGGGGCGTTAAATAGTGAGATAGGGTCAGAAAGGTCACACACCCCAGACCTTATTGTGGGGTGGGGGGGGGTTGCATGTCTGGAAGGTCAAATATTATGGGGGGAAGGGGGCATACTCCGCATGGCTGCCCCAGCCATCTGTGGACAGACTTCATCTTAAACATTCCAACTACAACCTGCTCAAAATCATTTGACATGGTGCCACACATGTGGTGCAAAAATAAGTAGAAAAAAAATTGTCTCCAGAAATCCAAACATAACATTTAATTTATTTTGACCAACTCAAGCAAACATGTAAGTTTGGGACAGGGGAAAAAGAACATTGAAACATGCATGTGAATTAAATATACATTTTCCATAACAAGACCGACTGGAAAAACCATGTTTTCAGCATGTTCATATAAAGCAATCCAAAGCTAGAATTATACAAGTTAAATATCCCAATAAAGTATGTTTGTCATACTAAACGTCATATAACGTCAATAAATCAAGTTTTAATGTGGATTGTTTAAGTCATGGCAGACAAAAGGTTAAAAACAACTCAAAGTCTTCAGCGATGTTCAGTGTAATTTGGTGATTAAGTTTAATCATCTGTCAAATTGCATTAGTACTTACAAAAGAATTGAAATGTTACCAGAAATTCATAATCCCTGAGATCTTGGGTACTTTTCCTCTGCTGTACTCACTCTCACTCGCTCTCTCTCTCACACACACACACACACACACACACACACACACACACACACAGTTTAGAAAAAGGGGAAAAAAAGAAAAAGTCACACACCCACACACACCACATACATCATGAAACTTGCATGTTTTGAAAAGTAGAGTCACTTCAGCCATCAGCATAAAGGAGCTGGACTGGGGCTGCGTCACATCAAATGGGCTCTTTTGATCTTCCCATTTAAAGACACAGGATTTTCCACCCCTAAACCGTACTTGGAAACTATGTGAGACAGCTAGTCTCATGCAGCCAGAATGCACTATAGTGTTACGTCCCCGTCCCGGGCGTCTCTGCACACGCCGGCTGGAGATCCCAAGCAGGACGGGCCGCGCGGTTCCGGGTCGCGGTTCCGGGTCGCGGCTCACGCCCAGCGGCTGCGTCCTCTGTCATGGCGCGGAGCCACGCCGGGCGCCGCTCAGTTCTGCATGAGATACTGGTGGAAGTAGATGCCAAACAGGCTGCTGATGACCTGACAGGCCGCCACCCACCAGGTGAGGAAAGCGAAGAGGCCGCGGTAGAAGATGGGCGTGAGGACGCCGCGCAGGGCATTCAGCGCCTCTGTCAGCCGCACCACCGTGGCCTGGATGTCCTCCTCCATGTCCTCCACATCGTCATCCTCCCCCAGGCCCGGAGCTACGGAGGGAGCGGTGGTGGGAGGGGGCACTGCAGGTGTCATACCCGGCTCTTCTGGAAGCAGCCCCCATGAGAAGTCGCCTGAAACAAGCAGCGGGGGGGGGGGGGTCAGCATTGCCACTGCTGATGTGGGTGGGGGTCCCACATGGGCTTCCAACAGGGAGACTAGGCAGCAAAAATCTACTTTCACTGCTGTTCTGTGTGAAATGCTCCTTTGCCAAGGATCAGAGTCGTGTTTCCCAGCAGGTAGATTCAAAATCGCATACTTGCATACTATATACTCAATTTTGTGAGAAGCATGCTACTCAACTATTAATGTAGTATGTACTACATGTATGCATAAGGACAGCATGCATGCACTCAGACACACTGCGTTCGCCATTTTGCTTATTATCTGACCCGGATGTGTACCAGTGATTCTCGCAAAAAAAACTGCTAAAAACTATAGAAAACATATTCAAGTCTCTTATGTAACTGGGTATTATTTTCCAGGGAATTCACTAGGGAAGAGAATCAGCACTTCCCCCCACCATCTTGATAAAAATTTCTGAGCTCTAGTGGGCTAGTGGGATAGCGTACAGAATTTTGCAGAATGTAGTAGTAGTATCATCCAGGTATCGATGTATAAGTATACATATTATACTCGTATTTATATAGACACATTATATAGCAAAGAAGTATGCAATTTGGGATGTGTCTGATTAAGACTGAGGTCTAGTGGCTTGCTAGTGCCCTAGCAAGCAGCCCTGGTGTTATACTCAAACTGAATGAGTACAGCAAACCATCCAGTCGAATAAGCAATGAAACCTTAAGTTACTTTGGATAAAGCGATCTCCAAAGTAACTAAATGTCAAGTAAAATGTAAGGTAGAGTGGATTTTCTTTCTCGAAAACGCCTTACCCAGCGACTTCAGGGCTAGGGTGGAAAAAAGCACCAGGATGATAGGGGCCAGATACTGCAGGGTGACCACTGTCAGGTAGCAGAACACTCTGGTCACCTGAAAAGAGACCATAAACATCAACAAAAGATAAACAGGCAGATCGTAGGGCAGCCCAGACGCGAAGGACCCCACCTTCCTCTGGATGTCGATGGCGGCGATGCGACCCGCCTCCCTCTTCATGCGGTCCACCCACTTCTGAGACAGGTTGAGGTAGGCCTGCAGGTGGTAGCGGGTAAGGGCCAGACGCAGCAGACACAGGGCCACCACCGTCCACAGGCGCACCGAGCTGAAGGAGGAGCTGGAGATCCTGAGCAGCAAACAGACAGGAGGTATGACGACCATTATTATTATTATTTATCATCATCGTCAACATTATTCATACATGAAATGCAGCTCAAACTGCTTCACATGTGGTATTAAAATAAGAATCAAAGACGCTGTATAAAATAAACTGTCCATGCATAAGCAAAATACAGGACAGACAGGCAGAGACAGACAGGCAGGCAGAGACAGACAGACAGGTAGAGACAGACAGGTAGAGACAGACAGGTAGAGACAGACAGAGTGAATGGCTCACATCACCCTGCCTTACAAAGACCGGGGCGTGCTCCATAAGATTTCTCAGAAGTCATGGTTGCCCAGTAGGAACGCTCCTTACTTAAAGTTTTATGGGACAATCATTAGCCCAGCTAACTTGGAAATCCTGCCTTATGGAGCACCCAAAGGAATGGTAACGTGCTCAGGTAGATTAAACAGAGCTGGCACTATGACCCAGCAGGACCGAGGCTGAAGGCCATCGCTGTGCTGCGTCTCTGGCTGTATTCAGCTATGCTCAAGGCAGGCAGGCAGGCGGGCAGGCGGGCTCACAGGGTGACGGTGGTCTTCCCCATCGGGGCGTTCCCCAGGAAGTCCCGAGCGATGGGCTTCACCCACAGCAGCACTATGATCACTGGGGATAAGAAGCTGGCATGCAGAAGGATCCTGGGAGAAAGGACACAGGACAAAGCCAGTCAGCACCGGTGACAGAAGACTTTCCGAGAACTCCAGGGCAAACGTTAGCTGTGCCTCAAGTGTATTTCCGATGTGCTCTTCTAAGACATTTTAGTGGGATCATAGTCAAAAGTATCTCAGCTCTCATAGTCAAAGGAGTGGACTTACTGTATGAAGGGCCGGTCAGTGTTCATCTGAACCGCGTCGAGGTGAGTCTGAGCCAATCGGAGTCCAGGGAATGCCAGCAAGGCACCAATAAAAGCGCACAGCGCTGCCAGAAGGAGCTTCACCGTGAGCTTAGTCACAGGAACCCTGTGAATGGAGACTATTAACATTCCCACAAAGCATCGCCGCTGTCTTTAGGACACATGCTACAGGACTTGATCTCAGTCAGCATCAGAAATACAGCTCTGGGAAAAACTAAGAGAACCCAGCACTTCACTTATTTCTCCATTTATGGATGGGCGTCTTTGAATAATACACATTTTATTGCAAACTCCAGCCTGGTTCTTCCCTGGTTCTCATTAATGAAGGGCTTCTCCTTCTCCTCAGTCCTGCTTCCAGGAGCCTGATACACACTGTCCTAGCAGAGCACATCACGCCTGCTCTTAGTGCTTCCCGCTCCTTTTGAAGGTCACTTGATATCACCCTCCGATTCATGAACTATTAGATAAACTGACTCATCTCTGGCATTAGAAAGTCGCTTCCACCGTTTACCTGACTGGTTTCTGGTCATTCCCAGTGTCTCCTGTTTCAAACTGTTGTTAAGAACTGCCGTCTTAGAAATTTTGAACCTGGAAGCAACGTGCTGCTCAGTGTAGCCTTCTGCCATCAGAACCAGAATTAAACCAGGATTAAAAAATGCATTTTTTTTTTTTAATGTAGAGCGGTCACTTGTTTTTATCCAGAGCTGTACACGAATGGGATAAATTGGTGCTGCACAGTGGATGCGCTGGGCAGGAGATACTCACGACCACTCGTAGCCTTGCTGCTTGGCGAAAACCTCGAGGTTCTCGAAGAGATTCGCAAAGCCTGCCCAAAGATAACGAAGAGGGAAAAGAGGAGTCAGAAAATGAACGCCATATTCTCCAAGCATCAGTTTAAGATGGTGACCAGGACATGAGCATGGGGGCCGAGATTGCAGCTCATCTACACGGACTTCCTGCCATGTAGATGGAAGTGGTAGAGAGCAGAGAGACTGGGAGACACACCAGCCTCCAGTCCAAACTCCAGGTAGTCCTCGCGCACCACCAGCACCAGCATGGCCACCAGCAGGGACAGGAAGCCGAAGGCCAAGCAGACCGAGCGTTCGCCCCCCTCCTCCGAGCGGAAGTAATGGCTCATCAGTGTGTGCAGGGTCTTCCTGGGTCAGAGGTCAAGGGTCACAGCATACAGTGCGAGGGACAGCATGAAGACTCTGAACCCACTACCCCTCCCATACCACACCCCCACAGTGGGCGACCAAACAGCACCTTTCATTTACTTACCTACAACTTCAATGTCCCTAGATACACATAATATAAATTACATTTCAGCCATTCCACAAACAAGGACAATAAATGAACCCAGACATGCATCTTCTGTAACAGTGTCCTATTCAGGGTTGTGGGGGGTCTGGAGCATATCCTGGAGGCTATGGGTGCAAGGCAGGGAATAACCCAGGACTGGGCACCAACCCATCACATGCCACACTCACACACCAGTCATTTCACACGTATGCGCAATTTGTTAAATCCAATTAACCTCAGCATGCTTTTGGACTGTGGGGGGAAACCGGAGAACCCAGAGGAAACCCCACAATGACACGGGGAGAACATGCAGACTCCACACACACTGAACCCGTCACAGACATGGGAGGCGGCAACTCTAATGGCCGCACCACAGTGCTGCTCAATGAATGAGCCTCATTCAACTACAGAAGCCCAATGGATAAAACACGCATGTCTATTCCAAACGAACGACACAAAAGCCCTTCGGCTTGAAGGATACAAGCAGAAGAGTATAGTCAGCACACACCAAATGGCTCCGATGTTCACCTCCTTACTGGCATCAGCAACACAGTAATACGCCTCGGTGAAGAGAAACACTGCCAGTGTGTAGACGGCGAAGTCGAGCAGCCACTGGTACTCCAGGAAAAAGCGCAGAACTGGGGACGCAGTGAGAGGAAGATTTCAGATAACCTAGGATCTCTATAGCAAACACATTCCATTTATTTAGGAGACGCATTTTCCTTAATGCGACGTGCATTTCTGAGAAAGCAGACAACCGCCGGAGTAACTGTGGGTCAAGAACCTTGTTTAGGGGCCTGATGGTGGAATCACTCCACTGACTGTGGGACCCGAACCCACGACCATCCCATCAGAGGCAGTGTCCCAACCCGATGAAACACACACCGCCCCCAGTATAATAGTATTTCTACAACTCATCCATCCATCCATCCACACGCACTTGTCATATGCAAGGTTGCAGGGGTCCAGAGTTACATCCCAGCAGCTACATGCACGTGGTGGGGAACAACCCAGCACGAGGCTTTTACAAATGACTATCGGCAAGAATATAAGACGGGTTCTGTTTTCTCACAACGTGTCTGGAAAAAGTGGGGTCGTCTTATACTGGGGTTCTATACAAAAAAGGTAATATATGGCGCCTAATATGATATTTTATCACCACAAGTGCTTCGACTTGCCATAATATACATTTGCCGTTAGATTTCCTCCATGAGCATGAGGGTCAGACAGCGCGAGTGTCACACCAGATGCGTGTGAGCTGGCATCCCTGCCAACGCGTGTGCTTAGCGTGTAACACTGTGTCGTGTAAATTGTCGGTTCCCTGTCTGTGCTGCTGCTAGTGTTAAACCAATGGTGACTTAATAAAGACAGTAACGTTCATTTTCAAAGAGCTGTTCTGAACATTCCGCGGAATCAAGGGTTGTGGAGTTTGTAATATTCATTACTTAAACCACCCCCAAATAATATTAATAATAATAATAATAATTGATACTATATTGATCCCTATTGGGAATTTCTCTTTACTCCTCCCCCAACTTGCAAAGTGAGAGCAGTCCGGCCATGATGGTCAGCCAGCCATAGCAACACCCAGGGAGCTGGGGGTTAAGGGTCTTGCTGCAGGACCTATTGATATATTGAGGTCAGGCTTGAACCGGCGACCTTCCGATCACAGGCACAGAGGCTTAGCCCACTGAGCCACATGTTACCCAAATACATTTTTTTATTGAAATGTTTGCTGTTTAATACACTTATTATAACCTGATTGCTTTCTAAGCTGTGGTTGCTGGTTAACTTATAGTTACTGTCAAATAATATAATATTTCTTTAGAAATAGATATGATCTGTATTCCAAAAACTTTTTTTCTAATAATAGCTGAAAAAATTGTGTGTGGGGGGGGGTCATCTTATGTTGGGGCCAATACAATAGTTTTAATAAAACCTTTATGATTTAGCACCTCACTGAAAAATTGACAGTCAGTTCCCCTGCCGAGATTTAAACCTGGAACCCGTCCAGAGACCAGTGCAGGGTGCAGGTGCTGGCTGGTTGGCTGTGCTGGTTACGCGTACCGAGGGCATCCAGGACATTGACCGGGGCCGTTTCCAGCTGCAGGTTGATGTCTTTGGGCACCGTCAGTGGTTTGCTCTCGCCGGCCCCATTCTGCCTTCTGCGAAAACAGCACATAAAACGTACAGCCAACATCCACGGGCAGCAGAGCCAATAGCGGCTGGGCAGGGCCCCCACCCCCAGTCATACCTGTCTCTCCTATTGGTCTTTGGCATCTGTTTCCCAGCTAAAGCGCAAAGCTCTCCCTCCGAAGGGTGTTTAAATCTGAACAGACTGAAAGGAGAACAGCAGGGCTGACATACACAGCCATATACACTCTAAGTAGGTGCAAGTACACCAGTGTCAGCATGGCATCTATCTGGGAGATTTCCTGGGCTCCCACTCATGCACTCCATAACAGCAGCCCGCAATATACCTGCCATTGCACAGGAGCCAGCGAGCAAAGGAGCAGTGCGGAGCCATTCTCTGCATCATGCTAGCGGCCAGGAGGCTGACCACCAGCTGGATTCCCATCAGGGCCTGTCAAAGAAAGACAGCTCACATTCCAAAGACAACCCCCCCACAGGCCAGCGTGGTCGGCGTGGTCACAGTGAACACAGGCCACATGCAGTCCATGTAGCGGCTTCCAACTACTGCAAGACTGTATATTTTCATTTATATGCGCTTAATGCAACTTTAAACTAATCTACGTTTTGAATGAAAAGGCCCGAATCCCGTCTCATTCATGCCCTGTAAGTGTATTACCTTTAACCACCAAACTAATACATTCGTACTTCAAAAATAAGTCACAAATCAGTACGCTGCGTGAACTTTATCATATTATAAACTAACGCAACATCTAGATCAAACTGGCCTTAAGTTTGCACATTCATAGAAATACGACTGCGCGAAAACTTTACTAGCGGTTAGCCAGCTACCTTCATAGACAATTGCATATTTTCACATACCCAAACTCCCGACAGATAAAATGAAAATGTAGCAAAACTCACCATTTTCTTGCAGTGTTTTAATTGTGTAAAAAGAAACACGGTCAATTTTCAGTCAGTATAACATTCGGTTCTGCGCTCTAATGCTTCTTAACAGCTGTACCTGTCAAATTCGAAGGGCACGTTTCAATATGAAATCTTTAGACCAACCTATATTTTTCGTTGATTGGCTGATTTTTCGGTACTCTGCGTTGTGATTCGACAATCTCGTTAACATCCGATGGCATGAAAGGTTGCAGTTTGCAGAACCAATCGTATTTCAGCGTTAGCAACAGTTTGAGGATTGTGGGTAATGTAGTCTTATAACAAATACAGTCCGTACGTAGAAAATAAGTACAATAATGGAAAACTGATTTTGTATGATAGTCCACTGTAAACCACTGACATGATAATTATGCTATTTGTGAATGTATATTGTTTATATTCCATCCGTCTAACAAAACCACTTTCGTTTGGAAGTCATTTACCGTTACTATTTTAACTTCTTTGCACCTGTCAGTGCGGTAATCTGAGCTCAACTCCTGATATCCCCCAGTCACTTCACAGACACGCGGTAATTATTATAGCAAACATATTCTCAGCAGAATCTGGCCTAGGGCGCCAGAACACCCAGGGCCTGCCTTGCGCATTATCATATACTACGGAATATGCCCATTTATGAAAAGCAAGTTTTTGTGTGGGAAAGAAAACTGAGGTACCCAGAGAAACCCTATGTGAAAGAAAGAACACGAAAACCACACGCGCACACACACACACGCGTGTGTGCGCACATGGACAGCTTAGTTGCTGCAAGACCACAGTCCTACACTTTAATTCACCATGAAACCCAAATTAATTCATTGGGAAATGTAATTATAAGAATTTATAAGCAAGTACAATGTTTAGTAAATTCAATTCAGTTCTAATGTTTAGTGTGGTTAAGAAGCTTGATGATTAATGGTTCAATATATGATTAGAAAGATTGCATTGTCCATACATCCATCCATCCATCCATCATTGAACCACTTATGGTGGGCTGGGTTATGGGGAGGCGGGGGGTTCTAGTGACTGTGTCAGGCAGCATAGGGCACAAAGTATACCACAGGGTGTCCACTCACACACAGTCATACACTGTGAGTGAACCAGAGGCAAAACTGCACCTAACTGTGTTTTTATGGACTGGAAGCATAAGGGAGGAAGCTGCTCGACAAGCATGGATAGATGGATGGATGCACGGATGTCAGTGTAATATAAGAATGACCAAGGTGGGCTGAACATAATGAGGAGACACATGTAATTGTGAGAATAATCAATTGGGATTTCAGTGGAGAGCTGGCCAGTGATTCATTCAATGTTTGTTTAATCATTTTTGAAAAGGTCAGTGTTATGCAATTTAACGTGATGCATTGTAACCTATATTTTTTGCAGAAAACATGGTATTGGCTAATGTGTTAATCTTATACAGGGCTGTGTTCAGCCCAGAGCCCTTACCAGTTTACGCCCCCATTCCTGTGATCAGAAGACTAGGAGGCCCTTAACTCCCCCCAAAATGCTCCAATGGTGCCAGATAAACAGCTGACATTGCACTCTCAACTGCACATATGCGTGTGTCTCATAGGAGAGAAGGCAGGGTAGGTGCAAAGAAGCATCCCAATGTACCTGCACTTGTACTTGTACAACTGGAAAATAAAGTATCATTTAATTTTCTCTGTTACATTTATTTACATTTACATTCACATTTATTTAGTTTTATCTGTCATCTGCTCCAGGTATCTCAATAACCCTGGTCAGCATAAGTGTCTGGATAATGGATAAATGGATGGATGGATGGATGGATGGTTGGTTGATTGGATGGATGGATGGTTGGAGTATTAAATTACTGTTAAGTAAATTACAATTAAAGAATCTGACATAGCGAATTAGCATGAATTAAGTATTAATCAAAGAATAGGCTGCCCCCTTTCTTTGTATTCCAGCTTTCACGTCAGATGGAGACTGGCCAGGCAAATCTCTGTAGCGTGCACATGCAGCAGAAGCTGGGTCTCCATTGCAGGGGCGTCTGTTGTACTCTGCAGTGTCCCTCCACGTTCCCAGGCTCCTCTGCCAGGATGCACAAAGCAGTGGATGACCAGGGCTGGAATAGGGGCTCAATGACTGACAGACAGATTGGCTTGTCATTGTTCCAGACATGTGTGAAACTGAAGCCTTATTTTAATACATGCAAAATGCCCTGCCCCCTCTGTGATCCTCCCAGACAGACCCCTCCCACCTCTGTCCTGATTGCATATGCATGGCCTGAGAATGCTTGTGGCAGCCAGCCTGTCTAGGCACGTGCAGTGGCCTCTCTGTTCACGTTTGAGATTTCAGAAGGAGCTGTGTCTCACAGGGGCATCCTGGGACTGTCCTGGCGCTGACTGACACAGAAAGCAGGACAGAAATGAAAGACCTGACCCTCAACCTTTATCATTCCCTATAACACTAAATGCTGAATCGTTCTTACTTGTGGTCTATTCCAGTGAAAAAATTGTTTGAGACAGGATGTTCCCATCTCGCATTCACTCCAAATGACCATTAGTTACGCGATGCTTATAACCCTAGTAAGCAAAAGCTTTTTTAAGCGGTGCGCTGTGTTTCTGACGTTCTACCAAAAAATCCGAGTGGAAATCCAAGCATGCGCACATACCTAATTGGCGATGGTTCGGGTTTTTTTTTACGTTATATGACGGAAGACAAACTGCCTCCAATCACTGAAAGGAAATAGTTCGTGCAAGAAAAACGCGCGCCAATACGTGACACCTTATTACTGAATTAAATACACGAGATTCATTTGTATTACAGGCTCTGGTAACAGAAACTGGTATGTTTTTCCAGAGATCAAGTTATATATTATATTATATATTTGCTCTTTTGATATAAATGCATCAGAGGACGAACGGTGTTGGCTAAGGTGTTATACTGGGCTGTGTTCAGCCCGAAGCCCCTACCGGTTTACGCATCCACGCCTGTGATCCGAAGGCTACCAGGCCCTCAACAAAGTGCTCCAATGGCGCTAGATAAAGAGGTGACATTGCGCTCGCACCCCAAGCTCTCAGCTGTACATATGTGTGTCTCAAAGGAGGGAAGGCGTGGTAGGGTAGGTGCAAAGAAGCATCCCAATGTACCTGTACATCAGGGGGACGAATGCACGACAGCAAGAACATTTTGCTAGTTCTGGTGCCCCGATTTTTATATGTGTGAATATCCGGCCCCACAGCAAAGAGTTTTTACAATAATTCTACATAGAATCTCAATATGTATTTTCTTCATAGTATTGTTCACGCTGTCACGAAAGATTCGTTTTAGTCATGTCTATAAAACATCATACTTGGGTGACGTAATGAACTATAGTGTCAGGTTTCATTTGTATCTGTTCTTTTAATGTTTTGTTTTATCTAACGTATTATGTTGGGTTTTTCCCCCTAATCACAATATGACTGTTAGTGTAAAATTTATCATAACAAACGCGTTTACTTGTCTGCGAAGGGGGAGATCTTTATTCATCACGGTTGCCTGGGACCTGTATCTCTGCAGTAGGGCTGACTTGCTGTTTAATATTCAGTAGGCGACCAACATTCTTGAACGATGATTGTAGCCACTGCAACACTGTGCTCGTTGTTCAGCTTTCATGTCTTTAGGTTTAGCGTCGCATACAGCTTATATATGGTTATTTACAGTATTCCGTTAATGTATAGCTTAATTAGTCTTTAACATTGCCAGAAAATGGCATATGTCTCTTCTTCATTTTGATGTGTTTCAGTGTATCCAGTGAATTGCATTTAATACCATGTATCAATATCATTATGTATATTAATATTCTTACAATGTAACCCCGGATTACAGTGAAATCTGCTCAAAATTATTTATAAACATTTTAAAGCACTATTATTTAATGTTTCACTTGATAATTTAGCAAAATTATCTCATCTTTATTTGAGATTTTAAATTAGTTTGTTCACGTATGTCGAAGTGCATGCGTTTGTTTTCACAGTATTAATAACAAGTCCATTGAATTTCTTTTTTTCAATTTTGCCTTTACATGTTAATTACCATCGAGTGAAGGCGAGATTTCGATTTATTTTACATAAATTTGTTTTGGACAAGTAATAAACTTGACATTCCTTTGCGATTTGCATGTTCAGGCTGCGTCAGTTGTTGGGTGAAGATTGTTCCCTTAGCAAGTCCCGCTTTTGGAGCGGTCTGGAAGAAGATGCGTCCTGAATTGTAATTGGCGACAAGTTACTATACGGGACCACGGCGCTTGAGCTTGAACTTGACCGTCGGGACAGCATGGGAACGGAGCGCGCGAATTTGCCCTCTTCTTTTATGCGGGAGAAGTTGTTACGGCTGATGTCAACCCTGATTATCATAAGATTCAGTCCGCTTCTAATTAAAGGACAGCGCTGTTGGGAACTATTGAGCCAGACGTAGACAGATCTAACCGTACCGAAGCTCTCTCCGAGAGGACTTAAAAATGCGACCAGTTACTTTCCGTCGGTAAGTTATAAAATAAGTTATTTTGGGGCTAGAATTTAAATGGTGAGTGAGTGATTTAGATGTTTGTGGAAAGACGTCAATCGATAAGCATAAGGTGAACGGTTTCGGTGACACTTTACCATCTTATGAAAATGTTAGGTTTGGTTTGGCAAATAAAGCTTCGCGTTTTGCATTATTTGGGGCTTTACATTTTCATGAGGAAATACATTATCGAGTGGACTTTTAAAGGCGAAAAATTAGCTGAATTCCACACTTGCACTTTTGTGACGTACATGGGTCTTTTAAACTCCATATGATTGCGGTCAATTTTAAAATATTTTCTGCACGTGAAGCTGAACCTACAGCGCTGATACATCAGTATCTTGTCGCCATTTAGCAGTAAACAGTTGATTTTTTTCATGTATTCATTGTTTTTAAAGAGAAAATAATAAATGCACGCATCTTGGGAAAAGAACTAGGCCGACACTGAAACAAGGCTGATGTAAAAATAATATTTTTGAGTTTTATCCGCTCAAAATATTTTTTTAACAGTCTTTATTAACGAGATTTTTAATAAAGCTATTTTTAATAAATCAATTTCAAACTAAATATTTCATTTGCATAGAACTAACATTGAATAAAGTTCATTGAGCTTTTGTTTTGCAATGTTGGATTGATAGCATAGCTTACATATGGATTAAAACAAGATTCATGGAATATTAGCCTTTTTCGCTTGTCCAGTTTAATTTTATTTTGGTGATTTGGTGAAGAAGTCCTGTTGTCCCGCCTATTTTTCTCTCACCTGTTACATATATAAACCTGAAATGGTCCTTCCCCTGACCTAGTAGGCTGGACTTGGATGTAGTTTATAGGTACTGCCATGGTCCATTTCATGCTCCTGACTTATGATGGTATTGCTTTTCTTTCTTTCTTTCTTTCTTTCTTTCTTTCTTTCTTTCTTTCTTTCTTTCTTTCTTTCTTTCTTTCTTTCTTTCTTTCTTTCTTTCATTCCAAACCCACCCACTCACCTAACATTCCATCCATCCATCCATCCATCCATCTATCTATCTATCTATCTATCTATCTATCTATCTATCTATCTATCTATCTATCTATCTATCTATCTATCTATCTATCTATCTACCAGTCAGTTTTAATCAATAATATTGTGCAGTAATCTTTGATTAGGGCCAAAATTAGCCTCTACATTGAAACTACCCCGGGTCTATAGCACTGGCTGCTGAAGAATGAGAACAGAAGGTTTTAGTGTCAAATCCCAGCATATGGGGGTTTGTAGTGCAGTAGTTGATCTTTATTTTCTCTCTTAGCTGTCTCAGACCCTCAATAGAAGCTTGATTTCCGCAGGAAGCTGCTCTTTGCATACGCATCCATTCCAATCACACCTGAACTCCAAATATAACTCAGGTCCCCATCTCCACGATATTTGTCCCACGGTCCTATAGATCTTTTAGCCCCCACCTCCCCACTCATCATCCCCTATCCCTCAACCCATAATGTAAGCTCTTTATTGTGTCCACTGTAAAAGCCATCTATCCCTGGATGTGTGGCTCATGTGCTGTCATATAACAAAAATGCTGTTGAAAGTGACATTAATTGGAAATAATCCCTATATAACAGATATAACCTGAAGCCTATTTTAATGCCAAATTTACTGTTTTTATTTACTGCGATTGTTTATTGTCATTATCATTATTTTCATATATTAATATATTTTGCAAGTTATTTTATAAGTTTTAAATCATTTTAAATGTCATTTGAATCTTGAACCTTTATACATTTTTCGTTTCATTGATATGACTGCTCAGCGTTTGCTCTACTTTGCTCAATAGCAAATATACCGTCATACTTTTTTTAAGAGAGCATATGGGAAGGTAAAATAAACAGGCATTTTTCCAGAAATATTCAATATTTTACCACAGCAGAATCCAAAATGTCATTAAACTTGCTAAATCTTCATTTGAAATTCCAGAGTACCACTTCCAATTGAATTTCACTGAGAAACGTTGTCTAAACGTCTTCTACCCTAACTAAATTCTTATTGTTGTTCTTTTTCTTAATGTTTTCCTTATTAATTTTTATTTAATTGATTCTTATCGTTACTGTCACAGGATCATGTAGTATTTAAACAAACCATCGGGGCAGTAGTAACACGTGGAACAGGTGCGCGCTTTTCATCCTTTTCTTATTGGTGTAACTTGGTGACGCTTTTATTTACAATGAATGGAACGCAATCATTATAGTCAGATAATGAGGAATAACTAAGGACATTTTTAAACTATCAGTTAAATGTCCACTATATTTTAGAGGATATTTGTATG
Organism: Brienomyrus brachyistius; assembly: GCF_023856365.1. Lineage (NCBI taxonomy): Eukaryota > Metazoa > Chordata > Actinopteri > Osteoglossiformes > Mormyridae > Brienomyrus > Brienomyrus brachyistius. The sequence goes on from NC_064553.1 coordinate 13,140,096, forward strand.
TATGTGAATTTACACGTCTACTCACTAGAAATGAATATAAATTATTAGAATGAGAATTACTCAGAAATGAAAGACTTAACACCTTCATCTTTATAAAACGACCACGTTTACGGTTCGAAGTTTTCATCGAATGAGACATTATTAACCCAATGTGTTTTATAATACGATTCACGTAAACGATTTGTTGAAATTCTAACTTTCCGACAGCCAGTTCAAATAATTATTGGATAACGTGTTATTTGTGGAAGTGTTGTGGTAGACTTTTACATTACATCTGTCAAATCTCACAAATTATAAGCATTACGTTGTATAGTAAACACTTGTAGTTAACATTTACTTATTCTGATAGCTTTTAAGTTAAAGTAGGCCTATATTAAAATGTAAGCAAAAAAAATAAATGCTTCAATCTGCAATGACAATTTTGCGCACAGAACACTAATATTATATATTGATGACGTAAACTTAAATAAGTTTTTCATTTAGAATCACAATTTTAAAAAGACTATTTGTACGTTACCTTTGTATTGAATTGCGGCTATATCTCTTTTACCTTGAAAACCGTATGCATTTTCCTTTAAGACTAACACGACGGGGTAAGAATTCTTTTAGTCTGAACATGACGTACCGGTACCGATATTGCATCTTTGACCCTATATAAAATCGAGAGTTGAGTTTGGTTCACGGCATGTTCGTAGATTTTCAAACTTTGCCCTGAAGCGTGAAACTCTTGGTAACGAAGTAACTTTGCGAAATTTGACACAATTGAATTTATTTTTGTTTTGAACTAAAGCTATCGTTTTATTTTCTGTAGAAACAATACCAAAATATTACAAAATATGTACAATATGTAATCAGTGAATAATAATATTACAATTTATATAACTAATTCAGGATATGATTTACACTAAGCGCTTTTTTTTTACTTCAAATAGGATTTACTTTTCTATTACTGATCAACTGTTTGTTAATCATTGTACACATTAATCACATTAAACGCAAGTATCGACAGTTCGACTATTTAGAGAATGTTGTTGCTACTGAGTATTTCTAATATTTATTGTCATTCTTACTTTTAGTAATTTAGTTGTGACAGTGACGTAGGGGGGATAAGGTAACAAAGTGTTTTGAACGTCTGTGCAATAACGATCAGAGTCTGTAATTCCAGTATTCATTTCCAGATGTAGTAATGTCTTGTTTACGATGTAATCATGTGGACGTATTACGTATTACGCTGATTGTCATTAATGGTTACTACCCGAGGGAACTCATAAGGTATGAAAACACTGAATGTCTCTTCCAGATGTGCAGAAGAACGAAGACAATAACTTACCTTAAGTGAAACTTTCTGCCTATAAGTGTCGCTGTTACCGCACATTGCTGCAATGTTTCGCTGCATAAGAATGTCGTCATTAGCATCGCGCCCCTTCATTCCCATGTATTCACTGTTGTTTCTTGACGCATTCAACAAATACAGTAAATATTGCAGTTTCACGTAATAAGAAAAACATTCAATTAACGCCGCCTTTTTGTTTCTCCATTTTGTTTTCGATAACGGCTTTCTAAACAATATGTCAAAAGGGCTAGATATGTATTACTTTTGATGTTTGCTGCAGTAAAATACGTGAATAATAAGCTTGCAATCATCAGAATTACATGTAGTTTAGTACAAAAATATTTAATAATTGCTGGAGTATTTGTATATGCGATATCAATTGTGTATCATAATAACAAAATCCCCTCATATAAACGACCTGTAAGATACATTCTTCAGCCATAATATGGACATAAGTTTTATTTGATTATTATTGCAGAATTAAGTGTGAAATATAGTAAATAATACAACTGAGCTATACTATGCTACGGAAACGACCCCAGCGAACGTACCATGGTTTTAAATCAACATTTAAGTGATAATATTTATATTGCTGCATTAGTAACACTGCACTTTGACCCCAAACACAGGTCATAGTCACTTTGTGATTAGTTGTGTGTATTAATTGCTAGTTTCTCCAGTGCGTTAGGGGAAAATTTTTAAATAAATGTTGTTTCTTTAATTAATTTATAACGGTTGCAAATAACTGTATCAATGGGCCAAGCGATGAATCATCTTTAATTCTTATTCATTGTACAATTGCGATGCATTTTTTCAATAATATTTTAAATTGTAATCACAAAGATTTATCAATATTTCTAAATAGGAGTTTCGCTCTAGCTTGCTCGCAGCAGTTCAACAGGACCCAGTTCCGCCAATAGTGAGAAAATGAACTTTTTAACTCATTATTAAACAGAAGGCAGCAATGTCCCAAATAATCAATTTAAAATATATAGGTTTGGGGTCATACGCGCGTTGCGTTTTCGATATTATATAACCATATTTCTATAAAAGCTGAAGAAATCCTTCAATGCTTAAGAAATTGGTGGTTTGTATTTTTAAAGGTTTTAAAGGCTTCAGGTGTTACAATGTATATGGCCATTGTATTCAGATATTCACACGCCCCTTATTGCTTGGTTACATTCATGTTAGGTTTCATTGTTGCAGTGACATCAACGCTAAAAGATCATTTACAGTACAACAGGATAGTTCACTTTTTTATTTAAATGCATTATATTCATACTCAAAGAATACATTCTTATTAATTATGCTTGAAGTTTTTATAACTAACACAAATGGTCAGCAAACTGGTTTAGGTCTTGCAGACATGCAAATTTATATACGCACAAATGTGTTTGTACTTTTGATGTTCGAATTACTATTACATGCACCGTGAACAATTCCATCGTAAATTGCAAAATGTATCTCATCCCATCCCCCCGAGTCTGATGTTTTAAAAGATGTCTAACAACAAATAATATTTAGCTAATTTAAAAAGACACAGGAAAAATAGTTCAGTAATAAACTGTAAAAATCCCTGATTTCTTCCGGAAGAGAGAATGTTGTGTATTTATGTCTTGAGTTGCCATAACGATTGTTTAATTTGTAATGGCTATGAAAGCTTAAGAACAGCAAAATACCTCAAATATGCATAGAAATGTAGTTAGTTTATTCAAAACCCTTGCCAGTAAAATGAAAATTAGTACATTTTAACAAATACGCACAATAGTTGTCCCGACACTTGCTGCGGAAACCATGCTTTGTGTAATGCTTTTAAACACTGAAATGTACCTTAATCTCTTTTAGCGAATGTGGGGCTTTCAGTGTGGGACTAAAAGATGAATCAGGTTGACCTATCCTCTCCCGTGACGTCATGACGCATACACTCACGCAGTAAAATTTAGATCGCTCGGCTTCTTGCTATTCTTTACGTCAGTAAATAAAGGCTTATTTTAAATGCAGCGAATTTTTTAGCGTCCCGATAGAGACTTCTGCAGGTTTTGACAGCACACGATCCCAGTGTGTTCCATATCGTACTATAAATATCGTACATATAAATAACCGAGGGGGTAAATCCCACGGAAAGCGACGTGACCCACAACCTAGTTTCAGCACCAGTTTTGCATTTGCACTCCGGAGTACGAGCGTCATAGTCGTGTTCGTGCATAGTGTGTTCGCCCTCGGACTCTCCTTTATTTTTCAAGTGGGGCGCAGAGGGGGTGCACAACAGTTCAGCCCTCCATCTCTGGTTTTCTGTCACTGACGTTTTGCCTTTTTTCCTGCAGTGTGTCTGGGATTTGCAGTACGCGGATAACAGGCGCGTTCGGCTTTAGTGTTTTTGGCGTCTGCTGTGATTCCACAGAGAATACAACTAGCTCAGGTTACTTCAGACTGCAAGAATGTATACAGTAGCTTATACTGGCGCTTTTAAAATATGTGTTATAATATGTTATATACGGGGCTCGAATAATTCCAAGCCTCTGGGGAGAGCCTTTCTTAGCTGGCTGCAGTGACGGGAAAAGTTAAGACTTAGGTATATTAAATGTATCTTTAAGGGAACTTTAAAAAAAAAATACGAATTTGTAAATGGAAAACAAAAATGAAGCTTGAGTCTAATGCGCATTGTGTAGAACGTGAAAGACAATGCATGCACTGGAACTGGTGGCAGAAAACCATACGCCATATGTCGAGGCGTCTACTGCGCTTAACTGATGAATGCCTTCGTATTTTCCTGGTCGTATATCCCCTCTGCACACGTTTTTCATCCTTGTAGAATTTAATAGGTCTCTTGCTCTCTGTCGCCCCCACACACGAAGTCTCTCTTTCGCTTCTCTTTCTCTCGGCATCGACCGAGCTTGCGCCTCGTCTGCTAAAGATTGAAGAAAAAAAATATAAGACGCAAGACGGAATTTTAAAGAAAGGAAAATGTTCACGCAGATGTGGAACAATAGGCATCAATTCACAATGGATAAGGAATCAGAGATGTGTACTGTTTGGGTTTCATTGCACGTTTCGCGGTAGCCGAGCAAGCGAAGGGGACGCAAAACGGACTTCAAGAGACTGTGCGAATTTTTCGTGCTAGATTGGATGCTAACAGAATTTGGAGAAGCATCATGTCTCTGAACTTAATCTGTCAAACACGTTAAACAGATAAAACTTACGTTTTCATGAAAGGGATTATGATTAAAAAAAAACCAAAGCAGATTACGAAAAGCCGATTCGATTTTATTTTGTACTTGCCTTCCACCCCAGGATTTACCTAAATGTAAGATTCAGTCAGATATATCACACGCAGTCGTGTCGTTTGGAAGCATTACGGAATGTAAGTACTTAAGCGTAATGGTCATTATTAGGAGAATTTCTGAGTTTAATAAGACAATCGTCTTGTGAAAATATATTTATTTGACTTATCCCGTGAGGGCTAGCGTTTTGAACCAGATGTGTAAAAATTTGTTTTCATAAATTTCATATTTTCATAAATATCACAAACATTTCCCGGATTTCATTTTTTATTTGAATATGCATAATTCTATAGTAAATGTATTGCTTTGAGATAAAGGTAAAGTTGTTTTGTACACTTTTGTATTCCTAATTATAATTGATAAGACCCATATGCAAAAAATATTCGCGCTGTGCAGGGTAAATAGACATGCGTAATCATCCTTTATGCATTCTGCTAAGTCGCGAGGGGAGTTTAGTGGCCCCAGTGCTCGCGCCTAAAGCAAACAGTTGCGCGATTGTTACGCGAGCCTGGGAAAATGTAGCGGGGCCTCGGAGCTGCTGTCTTGACGCCAGACCCTCTTGTTCGGAGGACTTCTGTGTTCCCAGACGTCATTGTTATGCTAATGAGCGCCAGCGCGTTGTTGAACTTGATGTTGACTTTTTTCTTTGGGGGTAAATTTTTCTCGGTCACTTATTTGTGGGAAAATCGTCTCAGCAGCCACACTGTGAAATTAATTAATCAAGCTTCTTTTAGAGTGTGCAACAATAGAAACGAGAAGATTCCGGCACAAAAGGTTCAAAACTTGATTATCTTTAATAAACTTTATTTTACCAACCACGAAATGAGAGTGAGCGTCTAAAAAGTGCATCTATATTAGACTATATATTTAATTAATGGACCATGCTGCGTAAAATATGATTGAAAAAAAAGTTGGTTAAAATATAATATGGCTTTAAAGTATATGTATGAATTTAGTGTTTTATTCACCACAGTGATAGCGACATATGCTGGCGTCAGCCCGTTGTGCAATTCGGATGTGTAGGTGATTGTTTCGAGTACCGTGATTGCATTAGATGAATCTTAAAAACTCGGAGGAGACAGCGTGGTGCAGTTAGATCGAAAACGTCCCAGTTATTGCTGCTGACAAATACAAGGTGCGCGCGTTTATAGTCGCGCGCGCGAGTGTGTTTGTGTGTACGTAGGCCTGTATATTTGCAAGGTCTTTAAGGAGATGCTTTCGGGATTTAATATTAATATTGTTTTATGTTCAAAACATGCTGACTATTTCGTTTAAATTAAAGTATACGTGTTTTGTGAAAACCTCTGTATTTATTTGTGCAGGCCTAATTCAGTTGTACACATGCAGTAACTGAGTTGTGTCATTCTTTACGTTAAGCAGATTTTCTTTACGTTAGTTGTTTTCAAATTGGCACATTTGTAAATGTGGCCAAGCGAAATTGTCACGATAATGTTTAAATTCTTGCTGTTCCAATACATTTTAATATCTACTAGCAGACAATGTAGGCTACAATCGTATCTATAGAAGTCGTGCTTGCAGTGTGGAAATAGAAGTGCCGGAGATATCAATATTTAATGTTGCTAGAACTTTTACTGTGCAGTAGAAATAACACGCTGTCATAATATATTAAGTATTCTTGTACATGGTATTATATCGTAATTATACTGTTACATAGTAAGGATATGCACTACAAAAAATACAGGCAACAGGTGCGGAGAGTGAATGCAATAATTTCATGCTAAGCACATGGCATATATGCACATGGTAAATATTTTGGGAAAACAGGTCTTTACTAAAATATGTCTGAGTGGAAGAACGGAATAATGTCAGATTCGTGCTTTTGTTTTGTTTTGTTTGTTTTATTTTTGCACAAGCAAAGTAAGAAAATGACTGTGTGCGCACTTTGTATATAACAAACATTGTATTTTGAATGACTTAATCTATTCCTCACACTTTTTGGTATTCTAGATGAAAATCGTGTATCTGAACATAACATAGAGTAAACGTGTTTTTTTTTTCTTAAAAGAAAATAAATATTTTCATGATACGTTTTGCAAAACGTCCGGCACAGAGGAATACCTTTACGCTTTTATAAACAGATTATAATCATCTGACTGCTGAATATGGGAAGTTGCAATTCAATCACCATTTAACAACGATCGCTTTTTATACCATTTTTCTTTTGTCCTTGTTATTTTCATAGTAGCCGTCATAAGCTGTAACGCTGCAAATACCCGTTGCAATATCCAAATTTGCATTTTTGGAGGGTCCTACTGTCAGATATGCGCAATTTAATTTTAGATCAAGGCATGAAAGCTTATAAACTTTAAAATGCTAATTAAGTTTTCGAAACATACTGTTCGTCCGTCTTAATCTTATATTTACTTATCACCATTGTGCAGAGGAGGATGGTCTTTGAAATCTTTAATTTAGGCATATTTCTTTGCTTTCACGGAACCAGCTGCACAATCTCACTAAATCATCGCTTGTTCAGTAAGATCCGCTCGGCATGGAAATTGTGGTATATCCATATCCTACTCCCCGTGGAAATGTATTTGCTGTTAGCAGTGATGTCGCACATGGATAACATGTTGTAAATGTGTTGTAAAATACCGAAGTTGTGGAAAAACCTGCAGTGGAATTCAGCACCGTGGACAGAGCTCACACTCACACGCAACTACACCGCGGTGATAGTAGTGGGTTGAGAGTTAAGAAATAGGCCCCAGTTAGAGACAGCGAGTAACATCGATGAGAAATGACTTGGCGATATACCCGTATTATAATATATAGTTTAAATTTCTGTTGATTAGTTGTCGATTTTATGTATATGGAGTTTTCGAAGATTTTCTTAATAGTTATGTAATACTTTTGGGACTTCAGCTGTTAACTCTGCGCTTAACGCTTAGTAGTAACCCTCTTTCAGTCACTTCTATTTCCTGTTCGAATGTCACGTTAGTTACATCGGTTATATGTGGATCTAGATATGGCAGTTCTACTCTTTCGGAGAACATGAATTTGCAGGAATCTTCAGAAAGTATTCAAATGAAAAACAAACATCTGAGTGGATGGGGCACACACCACGGCGAGAGAGAGAGTCTGATATCGGAGGATACACAACTCAATCGTTTAAATACATAGCCCCCCCCACGCTCAATTGCTACGGCCCTGGATACACGAAGACCAATAAAAGTTCCACGTGTATGAATTTTTTAAAATAAATGTAAGGACCTCCCCCATCCCCTACATTTTTTAAGTCCCTCCTGCAGCTAGATAGTACTGCGCGCTTCAGGTTCCAATATAGATGACCCCAGTTTTACAAGAGCACGAGTTTCTCATTATAGGAAGCAGCGAGGTGCAGTATAAGGTGTGTGTTCAGTACGATGTCCAGAACATGCCTGTCAACTAAACCGGTCGCTAAAGGAAGATAGATTAGGCATTCAGCCGTGTAGCTCGAGCGGATCTACCATTAAAAGGAGTGTAGCGATAGGTCTTCGGAACGGTGTCTAAGGCCGGCTTGTCAGACCTGTCATTCCGAGGTCCAAGCACGCGCGAGTAGAGAAAGTGAGAGGGTCAGTCGGAGTATTGGCCATCACGGGATTATTTCTGTTAACTTTTCCTGGGTTGTGCCCATATAGTCATTTCAATAGTTCAATGGCAATGAAAATGCAATAAAAATATTCCTTGTGAAAAAATAGTCGTAGAGGTAAAAGTACAATATCGGCTCACATCAGGATTTGGAAAAGTAACTTCTAAATCGGTGTTTCTGTTTTAAGGTTACATTTTGGTATCCCTGGCAAGCGATGAAGCAGCTACTCTGTTTCCATATTTCAGCAAAACGGCAACCGACGGTCCTAATGTAAGAAACACTGCAACTCTGTTCCTATTTACCTCGTTGAACATAAGGATCTTACCACCCGTTTAATTTAAAGTAAAACAAGCGAAATGTACACATAGTTAAAAAAAAGTTTATTCTAAGTGAACGCAGTCTATTCCACTAACCTTTGTTACCTCTACGATGCTCCTGTCAAAACCGTACACACGACAAGACGCTCTTAAATATGTCTTGTAAACGAGCATCGCGTTTTGATGTTTTTTACATTAGCTTTTACCAGTTCGCTTGGTGTCATGCCAATTATTTTAACTAAAAAATGCAACACGAAAGCAGATCATTGTTTCAAATATGTTTATTTTAGATAATAAGTAATTATGCGTTTTGTCGTGTTCCGGTGATTTATCTTTTATATTTTACCTCTGGCCGTACCCACCTTTATTTAACACTAATGTCATTGCTATAGGAGCTACAAGCAGGCCTTCCAGATCAGTCCCGCCTCCCTGCAGCACCCGCCCAGTTAAAATCTATATGCTAATAAATTGCCGCCGCTCGTTCGCTCATAGGCTGACAGAGCACTTTTCCTGTCTTAAATTATGGTTTGAAATAAGAGGGACCAGTCTAATTCATAGACTGGGAATTGGGCTTTTAACTCAGCGAGGGTCAGATTCGACAGGATCACGCAGGATGTACAGTATGTGTATAGGATTGTCCTCGAAGTAACACATATAATCGCCATGTATGAACAAATACCTTAATTACGCGCGATTATAGTATCCGACTTTCAATGCTTATTTAAATACTGGATGAATTGTGCATTTTATGTAGGGTTCTTTATTTTTTTATGATTGAAAAGTGAGATGACATGCCAGCAAGGTGAAATAAAAATAGCAAAATATTTTGGAGTAACTTCACGGGTCAACATAGCTTATTATTTGCTACATGTTGATGATTGAATTCCGAGGTATATTTAGCAAACTTAAATAAAGGTTTGGGTTTGTTTAATCTATGTTATACTGCTGGGAAAATGTCGATATTTCCAAATAAGCATTTTATGTGTATTTATTTAGATTTTCCTTATTATAATATTCTGTGTTTCGTTAAGTCATCTAATTAAATAACAACCCTTCACAAATATATTGCGATTTAAAACCGACATTGTTTATATGTTTTGTTCTAGTGCAGTAAATTAAAACTGAAAGAATCTTCACCAATGGCATTTTATACAAATTTCTCATAAATTATGGTCAAATAGGAATCAGCTTTCATCAATCTTCACTGTAAAGAAGTGATAACGAATTAAATGTATGGTTCAGTCTGTGATACAGCATTTAGGCTTAGTGTAATATTAAGGCCAGAATCCACTGTAAATACATACTATGCTATAATAACTATAATACTTATTAAAATGTTAAGATGCGTATAAAGAAAGTATGTTAATCCCCTTCCCTAGTTCTGAAAAAAGTAACCGGTGAAATATATTGTTTAATTACATCAGAATCGTGTAATTGTTGTCTCGGATTTTTAGAAATTGTCAGCAGCTTTCGTAAGATTTGTTGTTATACCGTCTGTGGTTTACCTTTCTGGGTAAAAAAAATGCCATTTGTTGTTTATTTAAAAAATAATATTACAACTTTAACCTTCTCTTTTATATTTTAACTTTATAGCTATATAATACGATGTAATTATACACATAAGCTTGTGTTAATCAAGTGGAAGTTTATTGAAGTGGTGCAAATTCTTATCGTAGCGAGATTGCCCCGGTAGACTATACGTACATGATCTGCATTTTGTGTGCGAGGAATTGGGCGATTCCATTTTTTCATTTGAAATGGGGGAATGATGGAATAAAATGAAACGGAAAAGAACATAGGCGTTATCAGTTTAGTGCGTGCTGGTTGCATGTCGCTCTGCCTTTATGGTAGTAAAAAAATAAACAATTCCAGTTTCATGGTTATGGAAATACAAGTGAGAGACTTGTGACTCCACGTTGTTTTTATATACAGTATAATCCATGCCTATACGTTATATTGCCTTCAAAGTCCCCGAGGGAAAGCACGTGACGACTCCTAAAGACCTAATTACTTTGAAATATTAATTCAGCTGGAAATACATAAATGGCAACTCTATATGCATATCACAGACTTAAGGTGATACTCTCTTATTGTCTTGATAATTGGTATATATTCATTTTCGAGATTATTGTGTTGGAGGACTGGTCAGTTATACTTATTTATATATTAGTACTTTGTATCAGCAGTGATAGTGTAAAAAGAAGTGTTATTTACTTCGTAGTAAACTAAGTACTTTCATCGACCCAGATTAGTATGAAAAAAATGTCAAACTATTAATTGGCGCGTGTTTTACGTTATGCTTCTGTCATATCTTTCTCAGGAGTCGGAGTTCCGCCGTACAAAACAGTTGGCGACTTCATCACAAGTAAGTTTCTTTACACATGTAGCATTTCACCTACTTGTGGCATAATTGGCCTTAATATATTACATTTGGCGGGAAATTATACTGATCTTGTGTACTACTTGTACTTCCGTTTTTATGAATATTTTGGAGCTGTATTAATAATTTGTATTGACGTCGTACCACAATTAAAATAGGTGACGTCCTTGAATCTGACAAACCCTAACCGTGCACATTTAAAGCGAAGTGATTTGACTGTGATAGCGATTAGATATGCTTTCACTTATTCTCTTTGTCCGAATGTAATCACCGGTGCGTATTTGGTTTTGGGAAGTGTTTATTGCAATAGTAAAGCACAGTACAGCATTTGTTTTGTAGCAAGCATACAAAGAAGCTAGCTATGCATGTTTTAACGTACACAGCCATGTACACCCAGAACGTATATAATATTCTGTCGTATAATATTCTGTCATATAACCTCAGACGTAATTGATTTCTGTTGTGTTTTAAATTAATATATTTCTCATGTCACTGGTGGCTTTCAATAAAAACACTTTTCAGGTATACAGACTTAATTCTTATTGATTTCATTGCAATATGTAATAGTTTAACTTTAATAATGTAATTATGCTGTGCATATATCTAACCGAGCTATGTCTACGTATTAGTATATACAGGAAAAAGTGGTTTTGTTCTTTGTTCGCTTTCATTTTAATATTCATTGAGTATCTGTTCCAGTCCTTTTTTTTTATCAAGAATGTATTGTCTGTGTTTTGAGGCCATACCTGAATTTCATGTCATGAATAGTATTTTTCCTTCATGCAACATATAACGATGCTGTTTTCTGGGAAGCTGGTTGATAGTTTCGCCTCCTTCTCGCGTTTGCAGAAATGTCGCCTAAAATAATGCGCTTTATTGTGCTTGTATGTTCAAGATTGCTCACGCATGTAGATCAATAAGCATAGCTAATGCCAGTGACATCACAATTCAGTCGGCTGTGTGACCTCCATGGCCTCGTAGAGTTGGTCCCAGCCCATCAGAGAGCCGTTGTCCCTTTTACTAGACCATTGGTTTATTTTTTTTGTCTTTCTGGAACACCCAAAGCCGTTTTTTTGGGGACACGTAAAAAATGACTTAAAACTTATGCAGAGAGTGTGCGTGTGTGACAGAGAGCGACTGTGTGTGTGTGTGTGTGTGTGTGTATGCGATCGCGTACGAACGTGCTTGTATGTGTGTGTGTGCGTGTGTGTGAGAGAGTCTTTGAGTGCGTGTGGTTTGTCTGCTGTGGGAGGGGGCGTGGGTTTGGGTACCAGTGTTTGGAACAGATTGTGAGCTACAGACGTATGGCGCTTCCACAGGCGTCGGCGTAAGCTGGTGTGTGCTGTACGGAACAGCGGTGTAACAGAAGGATATCTCCTTTAGCCCTTACTGCTTTTGCGTTCTGCTTTCACGAGACTTGTAGTTTTACACATTTTGGAAGGTTTTTTTTTTTTAAAGGAATGGAACATATCGTATTAACCTGGACTTGAAACTGCGGCCATTGCAGCTGATGCCTCTGTCAGTAAGTTCTATTTAAAATATTTCTTAGACTATCGAAAATAGGCCCGCAAAGTTTAGTTCCAGGCTCTGTGGTAAAACAGAAATCAAAATTTATAAATTGACAGAAATATTTTGCACGTGACAGATTTGCTGTATAAATTGTCTCATCGTTATGTGCTTAAAGTTTATAAACGGAGATGGTATATGTAAGCAGCCTTCTCATTAATGTTTCTGTGTACGTATAAATTATAAAGCCTAGTATCATTTGTGCCGTATAATTTTGTTATCGCACCAAAACAATACGAAAAGGAGGCCACTAATATCACAATACACGTGTTTTAAGTATAATTCTCTAATGTGTCTTAATGCGTAAATCATTCAGTTAATTTTACGTGTCCATGACAGATAGCTGTTTATAGGCTATTTCGTAAACTGACTTTGTAGTAAGTGAGAATTAAATTATATCCATCCATCCATTTTCCAAACCGCTTATCCTACTTATCCTCGCGGGAAATTATATAATATATATTATTGTTTAATAATTTACTGAATTTGTACAACTTTGCAGTAATTCATAAGACTATATGAAAAAATACCACAATAAAATATTGCGTTTATTTTTATGTCTGTTTATCTTCCCGGTCAATTTTTAAAGTTTATTGTAAATGAAGTAGTATGGCGCGATGTATTTTGATATAAATAACGAGGAGGTTATAGAAGTCCTATTTATTATCCTTAAAACTTAACAGTGGTAGATATTCAAGTGGCCTTTCAGTAGAAGCGCCGGCCTATAGCCAGTCTGCGGTTGACCTCTGACTGACGTAATTAATGAGAAGCGGTCTGTCTATAGTCTGGCCGAGTGAGGTTCAACTGCAAAGGAAACTAACAGAATGTGACTGTGTGTGTGAAGGGCGGTGGGGGGGGGGGGGCAGCCAGCCCATAGTCAATTAAGCATATGTCCAGCATGCATTTACAAGCGCAATAAGACCCAATCATTTAGTAAATACAAACCGTGAATGATATACTTTACTTAACATTTAAACAAATGTCGGGGATTAACCAGCAACTGCACCAAGTCATTGATATATATGGGCAAGTAAACAAATAAACGTACTGTCATTAGCTTATTCATACATACATACATACATACATACATACATACATACATACATACATAAGCAGCCAGGCAAGCTCCAGTAAGCTCCACGACAGTGTGTGTGGGCTACAGCTGGAGAGGCACGAGCAAGTGCAATGGCTCCATGTGACCACAACAGAAGCATCATCTGGCGCGGCGGTCCCTTTAAGAGACGTGGGTTAGTTTTTCTCTTTGGTTATCTAGCTGTATGAGTTTATGTAATATCATAAAGCTAGAGAACCGAATGTATAAACTAATTCCGAGGACTTCAGGAACCGCCAATGGAGCCCGGAGATTTCAGGACGCGACGAAGGGGGAAGAGGGCGCTGGAAGCTGCGAAAGACGCGTTCGCTCGGAACAACCTAAAAATGCCGAGGAGCAGATTTCACTGGGAGAGATTGCAATGGAATTAATGCTGCCGAGTATCAAGGATAAATAGCCGGGACTTTCTTTGTGAAATAAAATTGTGGAAAACGGGTCAACGTCGCATCGTTTCTACCGGAGGCAGTGTCAATTCAAGCGAGATGTGAATACGCGATACTTTGCAGGAATCTTGGTCGTCTTCCCACCGGGGCCTAATGAAAGCCGTAGTATTCTGTGAACCTGTGCTTATAAACCTTGGAGAAACATATTCTTTAATAAGAGATACGCGTTACGTAACTATTGCAATCGTGGTGTTGATGTAGAATTTGGTTTATGGCCAGAAACGGTTAAAAGGGATATATCGGCTGATTGGTCTGTCACGAGAGTCACGTGTTTCAGCACGAAGCAGAATTAATTCTAAGGCATACCTTTCCAAGCAAAACGGAAAAAAAGAATGGCCTAGTTGTAATATACCGCGTTTAATCTAACCCGAACAGCGACTTCTTGTGAAAAGTTATACACCTTTCATCGTTTATTGCATTAATAACTAGTTAAAAAGTTAACTGTTAAAAAAAAAACATTTTTCTGACTAGCGAATAACAGCATAGCCATAGTTATTGCCCTTGTGTATTTTGGGTGCTGTAGGAGTGTCATAACACTGAATTCTGTTCTTCTGTAGGAAGTTAATAAATAACCGTTATGTGAGTTAAGTGGAATAACTGAACACAGAATCTAAAAACATCTGTTTATAGGGCAGGTCTTTTTATACTCTTATGATAGGACTAAGTAGAATGAATGAAACATTTTGCTGCTTGTGTGTTAGGCGTTGCATGCTAATTCTGTGGTCTATAGGAAGCTCTTTGTATTTTTTGTCTTTAGTCATTTTCAAGATTTTAAGTTGGTGACATGCACAACATGCTATAACCTATAACATACTTTAATGACTTGCTGCACACTAGTTTGGTGTAGTTTTATTCCTTGTCTCACTTCTCGATGTTACAGGATGCCTGCTGTCACTGGTTACTTTATCATGTTTGCCGAGACCGATAATGTGCGGGCCTGGTTCCTCGAAACCTTCATGCTACATTCTTCGTAAGTTCTGCGTTAAAAGATAGAACGTACAAATGACGTACTGTTAAAAGGGCTTCCAGAACCCCCGGGGCCTTGCTGTAGTAAAAATGCTCCAGTACTGATGCGATAGGGCCATGGTGGTCCATTTTCCTTGGATGTTCTCACACTGTGCTGTGACTAAGCAGAGGAGTATGACAGATTGTCAAGGTGTAGATGACCTGTTTCATGTTATGTCTAGAACCATTCTCACCGGGAACTTGGTACGGGAAGCTGGTGCATTTGAAACGTAGTTGGGTAGAAGCTAGATGCTTACTTTTGATTGGCTACTCGGCATCGGGCCTAGTTGATTTAGGCAGTGTCATTGCAGGAATACAGCTCTTCCTGGACATGTGACAGAGGCACCTAGGTTAGCTTATAAGACAAGTATTTGACCATGTAGATGGATGCAGATGGATCAGAAGGATGCAGGTTCCTACAGTAGCGTCTGTTGTCTATATGCATGAAGGTGTCTTTTGGGCCAAATTAGCATTTATATCTGTCTGCTTATTTTTATGCATATGTAATATATTTTGCCCTAGATCTGACTCTTTTGAAGTTGTGTATCGTTTAAAAAACATTATTTGTGATGTATTCTCTCTACAAAAAAAGTACACAAGTGTTTTCAGCATTAACTATTGTATACTGTTAGCCTATATTAATTAGAAAAAAATCTCAAATCACTTCCAAAAGTTTCCTTAACATGTGAAACACTACTAACTACAATGGATAGGTATAGATAGTAGATGTCGGTTATTGTGTTGCTCCTGGTGTGGGTAGGCTGTTGCTTGTATCTTTAGTGGTACTGTGAGAACGATCTTCATAACTCGAATAAGCAACATTTTTGATTGTTCTGATGACACCACCTCACAAATAACGCAGGTTTACAAGCTTGGAACGGGCATCCTTACTTTAGTGTAGTGTCTGAATCTTAAACCTCGCTGCCTTAAGCTTAAGCCTAAAGCTATTTATGTTCGCATATCTGATCAGGTTCTGGTTATAACAGGTTCATCGTCTCCAACAGGAGGCAGCGTACAGCTACCTAGCTGGTTGCTGTAGGTGGATGCATACCTCTTACACGCAGCCTTCAACGCTGTGTCACAGATGTGTGTGTGTGTGTGTGCACCTGTGATGGCCTGGCATTCCATGAAGAGTATACCTCAGCTTTGTACCCCCCCAAGTGACCCTGATCAAAATAACCAGTCGGAAGGTGGATGGTGCCCATTTCAAAAATCTGCTTCTTTTACTTGTTATTTTCCTGCTTTTATCTGCTTCATTACGGCGCCTCCAATCTCCATATGATTTCATACAGTGTACATCTCGTGTATGTTGAAAATAGTTTCTAACTGGGAGCAACAGACAACAAAACCATTAAAGGCCTTGAGTGTGACTAAGACAGTGACAGAGCTATGTGCTTTTATGTGATTGGTCATTTTTATATCATTCATAATTTCACGTTCAGAGTCAGTTTGGTTCAAAAAGATCTGATTTTTTAAAACGTACCCCTTTAAATAGCCGTTTATATCCTTTTTTTTTTTTTTTTTTAACAAAAAAAATCCTGCCTTAAAATTTGAGCTTGAGTAGATATAAGGGCTGTATCCCTCCCCGGGCAGGCTGGTGCAGGCGGCCTCGTTACCAAAACGAGCACACGGCTACAGCAGGCGTGCGGTGTTTCCATGCAGCCTGTCATACGCCGAGTGTAGCATGTGCACGGATGCGTGTCAGACCTGGTGTCTCCCTCCCCACATCGCTTGGTTCGCCCTGGTATGATCTGGGCTTGTAGGGTTTAACTTCAAGCGCAGTGTCGTCCCATAAAGCAGTGGTGAAAGGAAAATCCTCTAGCTGGTATTTGTTATTTTATGTGCATATAAACTGGATGTAATGCAGTGATGATTAGGCTCACTGTGCATCAGTATCAAAATGTATTCAGTATCAAGAGTCAGTCTGTGAATGAACATTATTATTATTGTTGTTGTTATGAGTAGTAGTAGCAACAGCCGTAATAGTTGCACTATCAATAATAATAATTCAAAGACTTACTTTGTAATAGCACTGTAGTAAATGAACATCATCAGTAATAGCAGAATTACTAAAGCCCCGCCGCTCTCGCGCGCGCACACCCACATTCCACATAACCCTTCCCAGACAGTGAGGGGCTGCTTGTTCAAGTGGTCCGTCCACCATAATTTCGTTCGTTCTAGGTCTGCATTTCAATCTGGGTGTTTTAGCACTGAAATAAAGGTAACTACTGTATTTGTGTGTATACTATTACGTAAATGATATACATGAATATCTCACTTTTAATTAGAATATAGTGCAAATAGCAGAATAACAGTGAACAAATAAAGCAAGTATATAAAAATAAGCGCCACCGACATCATTCAAGATGACCGAATTAACGCAAAGAAGAGGGAAACATCTCGCAAATATGTTTTTGTCTGAATTTTAGATGCCAGCTTGGTAGCTTAGCAACCGCCTCCGACTGATGCAATGAAATAATAGCATTAAAGCTTGGTGCGCAGCCGTGGTTTAATACCCATGTGGCAGGGCCTGTACCGGGGACGCCACCGGAATTGGTGTTATTTCATGTATAACGCACCGTTTCAAAGCATGCTAATGGATGAGATTTTAATGTTACCAACAGGAATCTCAAAAACAAAATAAAAAATATCGTGAACAAAGCGGAAGAATAACCAGTGCACGTTAAGCGTTTAATAGTGATTTGAATCGTTACAGATCATTAACATTTATTTTAGTTTGCCACATTTACCTATGTAGTTCCGAAATTTGCGTTCAATTAATGTCGCCTTGCGAAATGGTTCGGTCAAACAACGTTATTTTGCAACAAACATTTACTAAAAATATGATACTGATTTCTGATACTTGTGCAATGAGATTGATGAATTTAAATTAGCCGCGAAATGCGTAAACAATAAAAAAATGTAATGTAACATCTGCTTGAAATAAAATGTATATGAATATACATTATACTCCGTTATTGGGTGATTATGGCGTAGTAATAAATAGTATGTGCTATCTAGGCCTTTTGAGTATTTTGCCCCAACGGTTTATTTAATACAGGTAAATCATTAATAATATATTGAATTCAGATGACTTACAGTTAATTTAATGGATTTTATGCCGACATATATCAGTGATATAATAGAATAGCACGTTATATTATAATCCATTTTTTAACTACCTAAGAATTTAATTCACTTATGTGTTATATTCTTATGAGAATATATAGGCCCACCTAGCAGTAATATGAAGGACCATGCATACATAATATGGTAAATAATGGTAAATAAGACTTGACGCTTGCATCCGCGTTATAACGCCTATGAGGTCCATTACCCTGAATAAAACGCAAGACAGAAGCAGTATGCTGTGAATTGCTGTACGTTACTGAAATACATTTAATTGTGCAACTGAATGGATGAAATATGAAGCTATTTCTAAAATAAACTATTCATTGGATGCATATAGTTTGCAGAACGCTATACTTTATTATAGTCAAAGATTGCAAATACAACTTTTAACGCAACCAAAAATGTTTAAATATGAAAAATGCCTTTCATATTCTTGTTTTTCTTTCAGTTAACATTCTAATGTAAAATTTTGCCTATACACGCATGATTCTTATATTAAGTTTTTTCTTTGAGTGTATCATAATTATGTTTTGACCCCTATATGAATTAAATAGTTTTCGTTAAAACACAGTCTAATTTTATTAAACGCATCATACTGATGTTGATGAATGCGTGTCATTAACCTTACTCTTGATGTTTAATTACAAACAATTACTCAAATGAAATATAGATGGGACGAATGAAACTGCTGTACAAAACAAGAGATACAACAAATTTAGTTCGATTTCGATTTGATATTACTTTGGGGGTTTTTTGCTATATACATAATGCACGTATAATGTAATCTGTAAATATTAAGTTGATAGAAGACGCATACATAAAAAATGTGGCGAACAGGTTTACCAAACGTAATTATGACAATATCAACGTTTGGTAAGTGCCCGTAGGTTTTTTAATTTCGTTTTGGTTGCAATACGGATGATGAAAGAATAAGGGGCGGTATTTCGTTGAAATAACTTCTCCGTTGTAATACCTCATTATGGCAGAATTGTTACATTTGTTCATAAATACAGCGATGATTGTTGTGATCTTATGGGTGTTACTGTGTCTACATATCCAGCAGTATTCCGCGAATCATTCAAAGCTGTTATTTTTAAGAAAAGTAAATAATCAACAATTCACCGTGACAGTACTGTATTTGATATTGAAATAAAGGTATGAATATGTTTTAGGCAGAAAACACTCACACACGCGCACACACACAGGGCCTACATATTATAAATATACAGTCTGTCTATATACCAAAATATTAAAATAGGTGAAAGGGAAGATATGTATGAACAGTATTGTATTGTGATGAAGTGCGATTGTTCAGCCACAGCTAAAAACAATATTTACACAGTAAATATAAGTAATATTGAATGCATAATAATGTTAGTGTGAATTTACCACGATCAACCACTTCTTTGGTAAAACTGTGACTGTGACTAGGAAATGATGCCTTTTTAAAACCGGCAGAGGGAATTTTCTGAGGGGAAAAAGAACGATGAATTTTTATTCATGCTCCCATGGCAACCATAAAAGACTGTTTAGGCAGCTAGGTGATGGGTAGGCGCCTGCAGTCTCTGTGGTGTGTGTAAACTTCCTGAACAGCCGAACTGCCAGCAGTGTGTGTGTGTGCGTGTGTGTGTATGTGGCATTAGGTTTATATTACATTGTGGGGAACAAATATCCCCCATAATGTGATAAAAAAACATGTTTTCTTGACATTGTGGGGACCATTTTTTAGGTCCCCACAAAGATCTTTGAATGCAATCCAAAAAGGTACAAATGCCAAAAGCATTGTATTTTATTTGGTTAAGGTTAGGGCTGGGTAGGGGTTAAGGTCATCATGTTGGGATTAGAGTTTTTCCCCATAGAAATGAATGGAGAGTCCCCACAAAGATATAATTACAAACCTGTGTGTGTATGTGTGTGTGTATGTAGAGGGGGGGGGGGTGTAGAGGTCACATAGTTTGATAATGGTGGTGTGTGTGTTGTTTTTGGTAATGCAGGAATTCGTTATTCAGTTTTTCATCTTGTGCTCATGCCTGAGGTATTATATTCAGATTTTCCTTTGATTGCCTGGAAATCATGACACAGAGGAAACATTTAAACTCTCTGAAATGCAGGGTCTTAATTTCTGTCTCCTCTTTGGCGTTAAGCAGAGGGGCGGAGCCAAAGCAGTGCTGGAGTAAACAGCCTCATCGGCAGCCAGCCGCAGCAAGAGGCCAGCTCCCTGGTATGGAGGCTCTGTGGGGAGCCCGCCCCTCTAGCAAGCCAGCCCACCCCCCACAGAGCAGTATGATGGTACGGACTGGCAGCACATTGCCATGGTGATGCCAGCTTCTGATAATGTGATTTGAGCAGGAGGGGGATCGTACCAAAGAGAGCTAAATTTAAGGGTGGGGTATCTCGTACTTGCATGTGGAGATGCTCAGGGAATGTCTTTCGTCCAGGTTCAAAGGTTTCTAGACCATGTGGTCCCTGATCTGAGCTGCTCTGCAGGGACGGTAAACACAACACATGCTGCCTTGTTGCATAACCAGCATGCCCGCGGCTCGCGTCAGCACCCGGGTCAGGCAGCCGCACTGGTTTTGCTGCTGCTGCTCTGTCGACATGTCGTGGTTGCTTTTACATCTGCTGCATTGGGTTTTGACACTTAGGGGTGAGAAAGAGTTTTTTTCTAGCCAATCAGAACAGGCCTGTTGGGTTTGGTCCAGACAGCAGCTCTGGGAGACTCATGTTGTAGCTGGGATGTGACTCATGGTGTGGGCTGCAGGTGAGGTAGGTGGCTGCAACACAGCTGTGAGTGGCTCAGGCAGGTTAAGTTTTATTTTAGTCTGTGACAAGAGACAAGCGAAGCCTTGTCTTCCAGTATCAAGCACTGAGAACACACTCGGGGGTCAGGCCTCCTCAATCAATACAGGCCTGTTGAGTTAGGCCTCTGAAAGTGGAATGATGAATATTTCGATTGGCCCAGACTAGAGGTTGTCAGTCCTGTACCTGGAGCATATATATGAGTGTGTGTGTATGGTCCAAGTATACCTTACATTGTGGGGACCAAATGTCCCCACAATATGATTAAAATCTGTTATTCTGACATTGCTGGGACCAATTTTTTTAGGTCCCCATAAAGGGAAATAAAATTTTTATAAAAATCTGCAATCAAACACAAAATCTTTTGACTGCAATCAAAAAACTGAAAATACCAAAAGTCTTGTATTTAGTTTGGTTACTTATGCTTAAGGTTAGGGCTGGGTGGGGGTTAAGTTCGTCGTTGTTGAGATTAGGGATTTGCCCATAGAAATGAATGGACGGTCCCCACAAAGATACGAGTACTGGTCTGTGTGTGTGTATGTGTGTGTGTGTGTGTGTGTGTGTGTGTGTGTGTGCGGTTGCACATGTTTTGGAGTTTGGAAGCCTGCAGAATTCATCACTACCCAAAGGACACACAGAAAACCCCAAACAGGTTCCGTTTTGGGACGCAGAAGGTGCAGATCAGTCAGCACCCCGGCGATGTGGGGTCTTTTGCACTCAATCTCTCACTGTAAAGTGAACAAAACGTGGAGTGTGGCCTCATTTATGGAAAAATAAACACATCAGTCCTTCGTAAAGCTGCCTAAGGGAATATTTGTGCAGCTTCCGCCTAGGAGGAGCGGCTGCACATGACTTGCAGCTCATGGCGGCAGAGAGCCGGCCTGCTTCCTGCGCGACGGTCTCATGGACACAGCGCTTTGGAAACGGTGTCCTTTGTATAATCAGAAGATAATATGTCTTCCTTCAATTGTTAATGTGCCACGTAGGTTGGGGTATTAAGGAATGAAATAAAGCATTATGATTACATCAAAATAATCTATGACATTAAAAAAAGTAAATCTAACTTCTTCATGTCACAGTCTGTACAGATATATTGTGGCAGCAAATTTCCTTAATCTACACTGAGAAAATCGCTGTACTTTCAAACCCTTGATCTTCCAAAATGTTTGCACTTTTTCACACTCTTCTCCTCCCCCCTCTCTCTCTCTCTCTCTCTCTCTCTCCCACTCCTTTAAATAGTACCACCCAATTTGTCAAGAACCTTGGTTCAGCCAGATAAGATGCAAGGTAGCTGTTGGTGTAATCTACATTTCAATTCCTTTGTACCGGCTCCTTATCCCTTTAACTTACTTGGGCGACCTTGTGGAGTCTCTGTGTAAGATGTACTCATGTGGAAAAGCTGCCAAGGTGCTTGATCACATCAGCATTAATTCTGTCCTGGTGACCCTTCCCTCCATTAACTACCCCACCAACTCTCTGCCCCTAACTACAAGTCAAAATTCAATTCCCCTATTCTCTGCCTTGCGCTATACAGACACATCGGATAGGCCTCTCCCTTACTCCGCGTTTGCTCTGACACCCTTGATCAGAGCAGGAGGAGCTGTACGGTCCCTGTAGAAACCCCAGGATAGAAGCAGGCACCTTCACAGGAAGCCCGGGCAGTGCGGTTTATCTTGCGCTCCATCCTGTAGTCGTCCGTTTGTGGCTGATGTCAACGGCAGCCAATCGAAGCAGGGAGCTGGGCTGTAGTTGGGCTGGCGTGCTGTGGGTTTCTGCACTTTGTGTTCTGACCCGCATGCATAGGTTACTTTGTGCATTATGTAGAGGGGTTCGATGTTTTGCTGCAGGCAGATAGACCCAAGTATGCCCCCCCCCCAAAGGCAGCAGAGAGAACAGAAGATCAGGAAGCCAGCCTGCAGAAAGGACCTCAGTGAAACAGTTTTTTTTGGATGGGGGGGGGGGGGCGGTGGGGGTGCTTTCCTATAAGGCTAAGAGAATGTCTAGTGACATCAGCGCAGTTCTGTATCAGCATACCCAGAGGGAGAAGACTGAAAGGAGGAGATCAGAGGAGACTTTCACCCTGTGGCAATTCCTCATACTCGCCGGGGCACCTTTCAACCCGCCGCCGTTTCCGGCTCGTTCTGGGCCGGGCCCGGTGTTTTCGGCAAGCACGGTCAATAGCACAGCTGCGAGGCGCATGGATCGATGATGACGGGCTAGCGGAGGGGATGTCTCCAGTGCAAAGGCTGCTGCTAGAGAGATGAACCAGTAGACGGCACAGCGGAACAGTGAAGGCGGGACACAGCACCGCTAACACTGACTGCCATTAGCTTAAGGGCTATGAAGCAATGATGGCCAGGGGCTGATATATTGAAATGGAAATATCTGAGCAGGGCATTTTGGACATTTTGGTCTCTTGTTTTAGGTGCTTTACGGTAATGAACCCAGCAGTTTAACTTTGCGTGTCACATATCAGATGGAGTGTCTGTTCAGGGCAGCAGATAGATTCTGTTTTATGTAACAATATACCCCATCCCTCCTGTAAATAAGCAAACCCAGGTGCCACTGAACTTCCATTTGCACTGTTCCTATCCCAGCTTTGTTCAATACATTTCCACATCTCTCTCCTTCTCCGACCGCTGTCCGAAATTGAATGCCTTTATCCAGTTCGGAGAGAGAGCAGAATCACTTCTCGGTGTCACACTTCGACCGTTTTGTACGATATTGGGATCTGTAATCTTTTCGTCTTGATCGTCAGGCGTACACGATTCCAGCTGAACGTCGGCCATGCGGCCGAGCCTGTGTGTTTATGTAGTGGTGCGAGATTGATATGTATGTCGCATGCTAACAGCGAATCTGTTAGCCTTTGCCAGTACACATAGAAGCTGACGTTTATTCAGCAGCTCAACGGCTATTTAAATTTGGTAAAAAAAAAATAAAATAAAGGCCTTTGACTGGCCCGGACTTTTCCCAAGTTTTATGGATTTGTATGCATAAAATGTTCTGCATGGCTGTTCTTAGAAGTTGATTTAAATTACACCTTCTGCTTTATACAGCTTGATGGGAAATAAATCTCATTAAATAGATTCTGTGAATAGGGGGAGGCGAGTTGGGGACGTTAGGGTACCGTGAAGATGGCGAGGGGAGGAGGGGGTACAGGCATACGTTATCATAAATTAAGGTCCCTTTCTCGCACGTTTGGGTGCTGCACTTTCTGACTGCTGATTTAGTGCAGGAAATGCAGAAAACGCCGCGTTTAGCTTCAGCGGGGAACACCGGCAGTTAGGAAGCGGCTGCCGGCTGCAGCTACGCTTAGCATTAGCCGCGGGTGACGCCGGCTGAAATCAATGGCAGGTACGCTTATTGTTAGCCATCAGTAGCGACACTTAAGCAGCTGATGCCAGCAGAAAGTGGCGTTTAGCATTCGGGGCGAATTAGTGCTGGGCTAGCAGCTGTTGGCAGCGATAGACGTGTGTAGCGTTAGCCGTTAGCAGCGGTGGCGTGGGGAGAGGACGGTAAGGCCTGGGTAAGTCCCTGAGCCGGCTCCTCCGCCACAATGCTATGCGAACCGGTTACTGAATAATGAGATGTATTTATGAAAGTGGGAGGGGGGCCGTGTAGAAGCTTTCTGAAAGACAGCAGGCTGGTGAGTGAATGGGAGAAGGGGAGGGGGTTGGGATGGGTTAGGTAGTGCGGGGAAGGGGGGGTTAGGTCTTCATTGGTTCAATGCAATGGACAGAGCAGCTGTGAAAAGGGGTCTCGTCTTTTTCCCACGCCCAGCGGCCCGCAAACACTGCGGCACAGCAGCCGGGGTCAAGTCCCATCGCTAATATATACACAGGGTCAGTGTACTTACACAAAGCAGGCCCTAAGCTCCCCTTATTGTGTGTGTGGGACACACACACGGACACACACACACACGCACACACACACGGACACACACACACACGCACACACATACGCTGGCAGCCCCACACATACGCACTCACACACACACACACACACACACGCACACACACACGGACACACACACACGCACACACACACACACGCACACACACACACACTGGCACCCCCCCACACACACACACTCACACACACACACTGGCAGCCCCACATACACACACACACACACACACACACTGGCAGCCCCACATACACACACACACACGCAGACACACACACACACACTGGCAGCCCCACACACAAACACACACACACACACACACACACACACACACATGCAGACACACACACACACACTGGCAGCCCCACACACACACACACACACACGGCCACCTCGGCACAGAGACAGCTGCTTTGCTTCTCTGCTTCCACCTACAGATCCAAACAATAGAAGAACAAATATTACTGCCTACTGAGTTGTTATAAAGAAAATCAAATTATGTAGTTCATGTATTTTTTTACCAGCTATCAGAGGTTAATTGCATAGAAAAATATCACCTCTTATGTATCATATCACATTTATATTAATGATAGATTATCAATTTAATAGTCAGATGAGTATTTTAAGACTGTTTTTGGAGGTTCGTATTTACCCCAAACCTCCATCTACCCCGTACCCCTGCCAGCCCCCAGCCTCTGTCTGCCCATGCTGTCCCGCCTCATTCCGGGACGAGCTGACAGTCTTCCCCCCCACCCTCCGATTCCTTTCGGCAGCTTTAGGTGCTCGTCGCACACAGGAGGGGAACGAGCTCCACTGGCCTACCGATCTAATCCCCATGACAATGCACCCCCCCACCTCCACAAGCACTGTCTCCATAAACTTTCCCCCCAAAGGAGGGAGGTGGGGCTCGACTTGACCAGAAATTCCAGTCAAGTGTTCGAATGTTGTGTATGATACCGGGCATGTGACGCCGTTGCTGGTAGCAGCGTGACACTCAGGCTCAGCGCCGCATCATGGTGTCAGAGTGACTGGGGGGGAGGGGGGGGGGACACCGATGGTGCTTAAACCCAAGCTCTGTATGAAGGAGTCATACCTATCTCCCATCTCCCCCCCCCCAGCCCAGATCTATCAAGGAGGAGACTCCCTCTCACAGGAGCTGGGAGCACCTCCTCTGCACCTCCTCCACCAAGAAAGCGAGGAGGGGTTGCCATGGGAACAAATTGTCTGGAGTTAACCAGAGGGGAAACAAAGTGTACGGGGAGAAGGTGTGTGTGCGACCTGCAGGGATGGGTCCTTTGTGCTTGTCGCTCGCGGCTCCAGGGTGTCACGTTTGGATTTGTAAATTTCTACAGGAATTCCTGCGGCTCTGGCTGCAGAGCGGGGTGTGGGTGCAGTGCTGGTCAGTGTATACGCATTTCTGAGTGTGTGTGTGTGTGTGTGTGTGTGTGTGTGTGCAGCTCACACACCCCACCGCTTTATCAGGGATCTCCCATCCTGCTCTCTTCCCCTCATGCCCAGGGAGCTGGGATTGACACCCCCCCCCCCCCCCCAAGCCCCCGGCGGACCGATTCTCGTTCGCTATGCTGGTGGGTGGGGTTGCTGTCACGTTTGCATTAATGTGTGTCCCGCGCTGGTTGGATGCTGGGCAGAGAGGAGGAAGCTCGCCATCACACTTCCTGTTCGCCCCCCTCCCTCCCCATGATGTTCAGAGGCATGCACCACACTGCTGCACCTATATTTCCTTCGTACACCTCCCACGATCCCTGCCTATCATCTCTGTCGGTATTTGTATTTACTTAAGTATAATATTTTTATATACTGCTTCAGCTCGCTCGGCAGAAGGTCAGATGAATGCACAGTCCTCTTCTTCTGTGCCTTTCAGCTCTTGCCATCCACATCCCCCCCGTTCTCTAAAAGACAGGGAGAGCGCGGCCCAGAACCAATACTGTCACCACAGCCGTCTCAATGTCAGTGTGAGGACCCCATTGTCCCCACGTCAGACTTAACACCCATGTCTGCACTCAGATAAATGGCATTATTGAAACCCACACACATGCTACACTCACAGTTTTACACTCGCAGTTTAACACTTGCAGTTTAACACTCGGAGTTTTACACTCTGACTTTGGTTTCAGCATCTTCAGCCCTTTTCATCTCCCCATCTGTCAAGTCCCACACCTCCAAACGTATGCTTCTGTTTTATTTTAAAATGTAGAGAATTCAAATGCTGAATGTGTGTGTGTGTGTGTGTGTGTGTGCTCTCTTTCACAGTCTGAGGACACAATGGGCCCAAGGCACCAAAAAGGAATGTCCTCAAAGATATTAACATGATAAGAGGAACTGAGCACCGTTTGAATAATTTTTCATAATACATATAGTACCCTTGGAAAAAATACTTCTGACCAATCATATTTTTCCTGTCCCTGGTGTTATGCTATGAAATAGAGCCATATATTTTGAAATAGTATATGAAGTTATGTTTATTATTAAAATAAAACAAAGTTCAATAAATGTAATGAGCAGCATTACATGAACATACAACAGTTTTGGCTCATGATGAGAGATGTACTATACTTTCCAGGTCTGGGTTCAGATATTCAGAGCACATATTCTGTGTACAGATATCCATAATATTGTGAGCTTTTACATTTTATCTTGTTGTAGTATAATTCCGGTGACTCCGCCCCCGATGTGTTGTTTGGAATAGATGGGCGTGAATGAATTTCTGAAGAATCTAATTTCTTTTCGTGGTTTTCCTGTTTTTCTTCCCTCTCAGTTCAGCAGTACTGGTGAGGAGTGGTGGAGAGAAGACAGATGGGAGAAGGTGGAGGAGAGAAGACGGACGGAGTAAAGGAGAAGAAGGGGGAAGAAGGAGGAAGACAGCGTTGGAGGAGGATGGAGCTGCAGTAGTGGATCTCCGGGCCTGTTCCTGTGTCTCCTCATCCAAGACTAGCAGCAGAACTGCATGTAGGACCGTGATGGGATCTTTTCTGGCTGGGAGCCAGGCTAACCCGGACTGAAGGGGTCTGAAATGTTCCGAAACGGGCTGGACGAGCACGGCACAGCTACTGGAGGCGATGGCTCTGCTGAGCTTCATCAAACTGGGCCAAAATGTGTTTTTTTTATACAAAAGGTCTTGTCCCTCATTCTGATTATTATTCCACAGCCACCCCCCCTTTTTTCAGACTCTTTGAATGGAAATTCGCTGCAGGCATCTTCGTTCAACATTTTCTTTTTAAGTGGGACGGGTGAACTCTCTGCCTGCCCTGGCAGGCCGTGGTTACGGCAGCTTTGCACAAATGCCTCCCACACAGAGCTCTGAACCTGCCTGCCTTAACCCTGCTGGGCCCTGGATACACCGACGCCGTGCTGGGGGGGTGGGGGGTGGGCGTGGGGCGGCAGGCTAGGGTTAGCCAATTCAACAGGCGAGTGCATTGCTGCAGGAGGGGTTACCATCCATATTTGACCCGCAAAGTAAAAACCAGGACTGACTCCAGCCGAGAAATGATGAATCTGAGCTTATGGCCGCGTCCCAACAAATCGACCGAGTGTTAAAGGCTCAAGAGACGGCACTCCGCCCTCCTCCCCCCTCCCCTCCCCTCCCGTGCTGAACTTCTTGGAAGGAAAGTAAGCACCCAGCTACCAAGGTAAGGCCAGGTCTCCTTCGTGCGGATCTTTGCCTGGTGAAGTGGTGCGTATTGACACTGGGCAGACCTGTGGTGGCACATTGAGAAGATGGTCTCCGCTGACGATTCTGCATCCTGTGATGATTATCTTACTCTGGGTCCAAGGAACTACTGCCTATTTATTTGCTTCGTTGTTTTGTTTGTTTATAACAGAGTGGGTAAATCGTTACCACCAAACATGCAGCTCCCATAATGCACCACAAGTCCTACATGGCATACTTTCATAACACCATCCTCCCACCACCTTGCGATGCCCGATGCCTCACTGAGCTGTTGCCAGACTGTGGTGGGTGTCCAGGGGTGCTGCTAGATTTCGGCCCCCATGAAAGCATATCATACCAGGCCTTCAAACAAGACCACTTCAATTATGTTCCAAATTTCTAAGGGCCCTGGTTGGAACCGCCATAACTCCCCTCCCCCTCCCATGCTGTTGTTTCTCAAAGTGGCACAGTGTCCATGAATGATACTGCAGCTGACAAAATGGCAGCCATCCGCTTTCGCTCCCATGGGCTGTGTCTGTCGCCGGTGTGACTGGTGATTATGTGGAACCTAGGGTAGATTTATTCTGATCTGCATCATTTAGAGCTCATCAGATCTGATACATCCCTGTGTTGCAAATCACGCACACTGTCAGCAAACATGCGGCGACATGGGTAAGATTTTTGCAGCCTGAGTCTAGCTAATCCGGTGCACGGGATCCCATAGACAGTCCACGTTTTTGCTCCCGGGTAGGAAAAAAATGGGATGTCTGGCAAGGAGCTGGGAGGGAGCAAAAACGTGGACCATCTGCATCATCCCTTAGGTCCGGATTGGGAAACACACTAGAGTAGCAGGGAGCTGAGCATGCCCAGAGTGGCCGTCACACAGGAATCAGGTCTGGGGGGGGGGGGGGGGGGGGTGGATTTAACTTCTTGCTGATTTCAGTGGCCTCCTGTATGCAAATCTCCTCTCTTTTGGACGATGGCGGACACACTCGGGACATGATGACCTCATTAGCATGGGCTTCACTTCGCGCCCCGGGGTTGCCGAGCTACAAAACATGCCCCCCTCCCCAACTTTAAGCACCAGCTTTTGTGCTGCGTGTCACGGGGTAAGGCCTCTGTGAATGTGGAGCGGTGTGGGCCATCAGCAGGCAGGTTGGGAATGGCGTGGTCCGCCGTCACCCCAGATGGGGGTACGATGTCTGAACCCCCCCCCCCGCCCCCCGCCACCCACCCCCAACCCTATCTGTCTTGGTGAGTCAGTGTTTGAGAATAAATCACATCCTGAAAAGAAGCTCTTCGTTTCGGCTGCCCTGTAAGCGCTGACGTTTCAGTTACGGCCACCAGGCCGTGTTTTCATAATGCTTTCATGTCAAGCAAACTCTTCCACCTTTTTTAATACATTTTTCCAGCGCCGATATTCCTGCGGCGCTTGCGCGACAGTTCTGATGGGGAATATCACTGCGCACGCCGCTTGTAAACACTCTCCCATCGGTCGTATTCACTGTGGCGAGCCACGGAACGCAGGCTTTCCGGAATTGTCAGGCAGGACCTTTTTTTGGCCAAAGGAGACAGTGTGACAGAACCCGAATGTGGCAACTGAAAAGGTCCCCGTTTGTCATCACACTGACCGGCTATCCCGCACACCTGCTGTCACCTGATCTCCTATTTGCCTCGACCCCAGCTTTTGCCCGGGGGTGATGATTTGCTGCTGATGCGTGCCGATAGGGGTGCTAAATGCATCCGCCGGCCAGCGGCGGCCAGACACTGGGCGGAACGACAAAAGGAGCGGCGCTGGGCAGCACGGAGCACCGTGACAATGTCGTAGAAAGCATTCTGTCGAGCTGACATTGGACACACAGCTCCGGGCCTGTGTCTGTATGTTAATGGAAGTGGGTCCGGTAGCTGATGGTGTCGGCACTGCTGTACCGGGTTTTTGGGCACCTGGCCAGTGCCTTGTCATGTTGGGCGCCAGACCTACTCAGAGTGTGACATCTCCATGAAAGGAAACCATCTTACTGCCATGGAAGGCTATGTGATGCACGTGTGTCTGACAGTCAGGTAGGTGGTGGTGGTGGGGGGGAACGCCTGAGGATGAAGAATCTCAGCCCTCCCCCTCCTTTTTTTTAACACGTCTGT
Organism: Brienomyrus brachyistius; assembly: GCF_023856365.1. Classification (NCBI taxonomy): domain Eukaryota; kingdom Metazoa; phylum Chordata; class Actinopteri; order Osteoglossiformes; family Mormyridae; genus Brienomyrus; species Brienomyrus brachyistius. The sequence goes on from NC_064553.1 coordinate 13,170,762, forward strand.
CTGGGACGGCTGACTGTGCTTTTAATTGAGGCGTGAGCCACAGCCCAGCCTTCTGTAGGCAAGATGGTTCTCACGACAATCACAAAGGTGTCTGTCCGTCGTTGGCGCTGGGGGGTGGGGAGGTGGGCTGGCTCCATGTGGTTGTCATATTAAGGGATGGGGGAGGTGGCTGTGGGGTGGGGTGGGGATTTAGAGGCATGGGAGGTGAGCTGTCTGACTGGGGGCAGCAGGGGAAGCCCAGACGAGGACATGTCTGGGAGGAGGCTGGTGATGCTTGCATCACTAATGATGATATTCAGAGCGGTCTGCCAGGCCATATGTTTGTAGGCAGACACAGATGAGTGATGGGCAGCTGCGGAAGCCACGCCCCTTACGCAAACACAGAAGCCACGCCCCTTATGCAAATGAACACTGAAAAGGGGAAGTCACTAGCTTTCAAAGAAGTTGCTTCCTTAAAACGCTTTAACTGTCATTACACGGCCTGTATTTTAAAGTGCATGAATTAATGTTTATATTTGTGTTTCTCTATGTCCATTTCATTATATAGGTATATTCGTGACCATTTGCTCTGTATGTGTTTATATAAATATATGTGGGCATTTGCGTGTCTGTATCTGCCCGCGTATATGTAGATGTTGGTGCCCTTGTGAATTTGAGCGTGGGACAGACAGACACACACACACACACACACACACACACGAACTGCGTGCAGTCTGCATAACATGAAACCCCCAAGCAAAGGCTGTAGGCTGTAAATCCTGTTAGCGTGTGGGCCGGCATAACCCGAGGTTGGGGGGGGGTGGGGTCCCTTATGCACTGCATAGGACAAAAACCTTAGTAGGTAGAGTAGCATCGACAGTCACATGTCTAACTCCACCCACTTTGGGGGCAGTATATGATTGACGGTCACATGTCTTACTCCGCCCACTGTGGGGGTGCTATAGCATTGACAGGCACACATCTGACCACGCCCCCCTTTCGCTCTTTTGTCAGTGAAATGTAGTTCAGTGAGACATTTTGAGAACAGAATATTCCCCGGAATCTCAGCTGCTTCCTGTTTCTGGTTCGCTTTCTTTATAATGATTTCTCAGTGGGTGGGACATGGACATTGCTCTTTCCTCCAATCAGACAGGACACCTAGGATCCAGGTGTGTGTGGGGGGGGGGCTTCTTCTCTCACTTAAAGGTTGGCGGTAAAGACTGACCTTTGTCTTGCAATACCTGTAGTCATTTACAGCCATTTTGGGCTCTAGTATCCAGATGTTGTAATGCTGACATCCATATTCAGTGTCTTCTCTGGCTTATATTCTATTATATTGTTTTTTAGAAGTTTTTTAGAATTCATTAGATTTTACACGTCATTTGAATACATTTTTTTTCTTTTGTAGTTTATTGCTTATTTGTATGAAACATTGAATCCTGCAAAAAACGTTCTAAACACTAACCCATCTTTCCACTATTTGTCTTTGGGGTGTGTGTGTGAGTGAGGGAGAACTAACTGAGACAGTACAGGACAGTGACTCCCAATCTGGTTCTTGGGGACCCCCAGACAGTCCATGTTGTCTGGCTGGGAGCTGGGAAGGGGCACAAACATGTATGGGGAAAATTCTAGTCCCAACGTGACGAATATGAGATGTTGGCATTTTTAGTTATTGAAAAATGGTCCCCACAACATTAAAATAACAGGTTTTAATTACATTGTGGGGGATATTTGGAACCCACAATGTAATATAAACTTAATCCACACACACATGCACACACACAACGGGCAAATTAAAGGTGAAATCTAACTGCATGTCTTTGGACTGTAGAAGGAAACCAATTTTGAACCCTCAGCCCTGGAAGTGTGAGACAGTACCACTACCCACCAAGTCACTATGCTGCCTGCTAAATAATCAACAACAATTCCATTTTTGCTTTTTCATCTTCCATACCGCTATATTTGTATGCCACTGTTAGATTGCGCTGGGCCGAAAGCTGTCGAGAAGGCTGCACTGTAAGAAATCTGCCATCTTTCGCCGTCCCCAATGAGCGCTACATCGCAGAGCCATTTTCAGGGCAGTGTTCGGAGGGAAAAACAGAAGAGTGGAATGAAAATGGAATGTCACAGGGCAGCCCAATAGCAAGTGGGTGTGGGGGGGGCACAGACTGGAAGCTGGCCTTTTAAGGTAGGCGGGGCATTCAGACTGGGAGAGTACACACACACAGAATTTATGTTAAGATGTTAAATATGACTGTGAAGAGCCAACCGCGATACTAGGCAGTATAACTGTAGTAAGGAGTGCCATGATGGGGCATCCCCCCGCCCTCCCCCCAAAGCTCACCCGCACACACACTATTGTGCAGCAGCAATGTGCTCGGGTCTTGGGGCCACCTCAGCGTGGGAACCCCCCGAAAGGGCGGATGGACCTGTCAGGCACTGGCTAGACGGAACAGCTGGGATGGATGTCTCCGTAGCGAGCGTGGAAGGACCCTGGAGGTCAAGGTCAAGAAGCGGGGCCTCATCTGTGAGCTTTCTGCCTGTCAGGATGTTCAATACGGCTGGTCTGCCTTCATTTGCATTCTGGCCAGCACCAGCCTGTTTGAGAGAAGCAGAAAAAGCTGTCTTAGGGGTAAAAGATCATCGTCTTCCCTCCTAACAGTCGGCTTCAGCCATCCCTACTTCATAGGACAGTACCAGCCAGGACTCTGCAGTTTCAGAAAGGTGCAAGTCATGTCCATTTTGATTAGAACATCAGTCTGTGCCTCGGTCAAACATATATAATGAATAAATTAGCCCTTTTGTATGTTTAGAGAAAAAATAAAATTGATAAAGAGAGTAATAGGCTAAAAGCAGGAAATATTTAAATCAAGTTTTTATATTATGGGTATATTACGTTTATGGGAATTGTACTTAGTGCCCCATTAATATGGACAGCTGGGGGTTGCAAGTACACAGGGGTGGCTTGGAGACCGGAGCCCTTTGCAGACTGTGCAGTTTCAGACCATGTGCGTATAAACCATTTCTCATCAGAGTGTGATCGGTTGAATTCTGGCTGTAGGTAAATTTCTATCCACAGGAGGAACCCTAATAAGTAGCCAGAACGGGAATGGGGTTGGGGGGATGTGCTGTTAAACGCAGCCACCCATGTGACGCACCTTGCCGTCCCACACGGATGTAGCGACACCCGCGCGGCACGCGGTCGTCTGTGACGGCTCTGTCCCTTTAAGAGGCGGGGCCACATCCTCGTCACGGAGGCGTGTGATTGAATAGGGAACAGGGAAAGGTGGCAGGCTCCCTCCCTGCTGTCGATCCCATTATTCGTCGCGGTGTAAGCTTCATTAGCTCAGCTGAAAGGGGCTTTCCTCCACACTGGCACAATAGCCGTGTCTGCCCCCCCCCTCCCCGCCCCAACTTTCTCACACCCCCTCTGCACCTCCCCCGGGTGTAATCGTCTCAACGCACGCTGAAATCAAGCTCAGTAGCAGCACGTTTGTGAGACCCACTCATGTCCCCCTGCTGGTGTCCCTGCCTTGGTACACACCTTCCCCGTGTTCCCTCGTGGCCCCCACCCCACTGTCTTATCACCATGTCAGCAAAAAAGCAGCCTGGCTGGGGGCATTTTCGTGCACCCCACCCCCCATAACTTGTTCTCTCAATCTGTCCTTTGTCCCACACCTGCGGAGGGGACGCTAACACTGGGATGATACCGCATTGTGCACCTGCGCTAACACCCCCCCCCCCAGATTCACATTGTACAGGGTCTTCAAGTCTGTTTGCACATTTCAGCATATAACTCTCTCAATCTCGTCTGCATTTGTATTTGATTATCTTTGACATTGTTTCACATATATTTAGGACATGCAAAATATTTTATTTTGTATGTTAATGTATTTAGATTCATTCTTGGCTACTCTTAGGAAAAGTAGTTTTGCCCTCTTTCAGAAAAGCCTATGTTTTTTTTTATCAGGCAGTTGGAGCAGACAGCCTTGGGGTCTTCCTCTCGGAGTGTGATGAGAAAACAAAATAAGGGGGCGCAGGGGAACTGCAGCTCCCGCGACTCCATGTGCCGCCGTTAGCATTTAGCCTTTAGCCACATTACCCTATATTTGCATGTGTGTGTAAATTTACATACTGTCTCTTTACAAGGTTTATGGGGGGGCAGGAGATGTTAGTTAATATCTTGGTACTTCTGCGATATCCGTGCTTTAACCCACTTGGAGGAGGAAACGAAAGCAACCTCGATGTCCTCGTTGCAGAGTCCTCCTGGGAATTATGCAACCCTCACAGTAATTGAACGAGGCCCCCCACGGTGGAAGAGGTGTCCAGGGAGATGCCTGCCGACCTGGTTTTGGAGCTGCTACCCCCCTCAGCATCTTTTCTGCCCATCAGGCTGCTAAGTAACTCCGAGGCAGGCAAAGACTGAGTAAATGTCCGGGTATCGCGCTAGCGCTGCCGTTTTTATCCATCGCGGCAGTTCCGTTCATTTCATCCATCAAGGTATTAAAATGTCAGGCCTGGAAGTCTTTCTTTTTTAAGAATTAGCATTGGCTAACAGACAGGCTCAATGACCACCCCCCGCCCCCCCCTTCGCTTTACACACACTGCCAGGAGGTGTATCCCATGGGCTGGGGGGGCCACTGTTACATCCTGTTGACGTAGCCATCTTCGGTCGCCATTCACAGTCTAGATGCAGCTCTCCTTTTCATTGGGGTTGGGGAGGGTCGTTGATTCATGCGAGGTGTGATCTACTGACATGTATTTTTAATGAGGGGCTACGTCTTTGTCGGGGAGACATAACATGGAGGCTTGGGGGGACAGGGGGCCCCTGGCAGCCCACCCTTGGCCTTACTCTCGCACCCTGGGGCTACGGGCACCCCCGCGGCAACCACTGAAAAGCAGCCCAGCAACGGCGCTGCTCTCACTTACCATGATAATGTCATCGGTAAAGAACCTTCATAGAGGGTGTGGAAAGTGTGTGTCTGCCTGTGTGTGTGTGTGGGGGGGGGATTATGCTTATATTACATTGTGGGGACCAAATGTTCCCCACAATGAAATAAAACCCTGTTATTTTGACTTTGCGGGGAACATTTTGCAGGTCCCCACAAAGATCTGTGAATGCAATAAAAAAAATATATATATATATTTTATTTGGTTACTTATGGTTAAGGTTAGGGCTGGCTAGGGGTTAAGGTTGGGATTAGAGTTTTCCCCATAAAAATGAATGGAGAGTCCCCACAAAAATATAATTACAAACCCGTGTGTGTCTGTATGTGTGTGTGTGTGTGTGTGAGAGAGAGAGAGAGAGAGAGAGAGAGAGAGAGGGAGGGAAAGATGGCTCTTGTGTCTCTGTGTACGTGTGGGTGACTGTGTCTCCATGTCCTTTAGACCTTCAGGAGACCTTTACTTTTTCATAAATTAAATACAGAAGAACAAAACTCCCACTCAGCCGACTGCACAGTCACTTTAGTTCGACTTTTCAAACTTTCTTGAATTTATTATTTAGTTCTCTCTTTGTCCGTGATCCTTCTTTTCCTGTCTGACGTCCTCGTTGGGACGAGGGCCGTTCGCCAAACCGCTCTGACAGGGTCTCGGCTCTTTCAGACGAACTCCGCCTGCTGCAGCTTCCCTCGCTTGGCGAGGCCCCCGTTCCCACGGAGAGCCTCCTTTCTCCAGGGAGGCCTATTTCTCATACTCCCCTCCCCCCTCCCCTCCTCAATTCACGTCTGGGCTGCCCAGCATTAGTATGCAGGTGACGGATCCGTCTGGATAATAAAGACTTGAACCGCCAGTCAAGCAAGGGTTAAGCACAGCCTCATTCAGGCCCCCCACCCCAACAACCCCATCCAAATCCATAATGGTACCTTAGACAGACAGTCTGAATTAAACTAGGATTACACCCTAGCTGCCCCCCCCCACACCACCCCTAAACACACACCCACAGTCTCCTCCCAGTCACCAACTGAAACCCACCCCCAATCCTAACCTGGTCCCAGGACCCCCCCCTCAGCAGATTGCAGGGGAACCTCCCCCCAACCACTGCCGTAGCAACCTGCTTCATAAATCATCAGCCCCCAATACCCACCATCACGCTACCCGCTCCGGACGCTGCTTCTTATTGACATCAGTCTGGCTCCTCCAGACAGCACTATTCCAAATGGCCGCTTCTGTTCATTTTGTAAGGGTGTCTTTAGATGATGTGTTAAACACGTTATATACAAATGGCCTGTACTCCACATAGGCGGGAGGCACAAGTGTAGAACTGCCTTTAAGGGCTCTACACAAGGAACGTGGTATTTATGAACACAGCCTGCATAGGTGTTTCTCAAATCGGTCCTCGGGGACCCCCAGAAAGTTTATGTTTTTGCTACCACTCAGGACCCGAAAAATTGTGAACTGTCTGTCAGGGAACTCGGAGGGAGCAAAAACATGGACCGAATGTGTGTCCCTGAGGACCAGGTTGAGAAACACTGGCCTACATAGTACTATTTTTTTGTTTTCTCAATCAAAACAATTTGTGGCAGACACAGACATGGACGTGGACACGTCTTGCTACAGACAGGTTGACGGTCCCTGTCGCTTTTTCCATACATCACACTCCGAAAGCCCCAGAAACGAGACGAGGGGATTGACATTCACGCCAAACACTTGTGCTTGCAACCAATGACAAAAAGTGACCCGGGTGCCGGTCAGCCCATGTGACCGAGGTGTGACCGTGTGCAATCCGGCGTCATCTGTCTGCACGGGGGGGTCTGGCGCTTAGTGTGTCTCAGCCTGAATCCCAGAGGTAATATTAGTTTGACGCACACAGCCCCCCCCCCAGCTGAACATAGTGTAGCGTACTTAGACGAGCAGTGACCTGCATCTGTCTGCTGGTTCAGGGTCATTGTCCTGGGCGATAAAGGCTTCAAGTCACACCCCCCACCCTGTGTCCCCTAACCCCAGCTCCAGACAGATGCCCCCCACCCCAGCGGGGCCAATGAGAGGGACTCCATGGTATACACGCTTCACCCGCATCTCGTGTTGTTTGAATCCTCCGTCATTTGCATTAATTAGCCAATCGCCTTAACTGATGTTTATATACAAGAAGATTTATGTAGATTAATTGACGCTGTAAACGGCCTTGTCCAGGTTTCTAACCCCTGTGCGTCCCGCTGTCCCATCTCACATGCACGGCTACAGGCCGTGCATAAAAGGCAGTCAGATAAGCAAAGGACACCCCCGCCCCCTAGACACGGGCCCCAATATGAGACCCAGAGTGGGCCAGTGGTACTACAGGGTGTCCTGACCGCTTCCTTCCTCTGTTTTGTGTCTGCAGGAGGCCCAAAAGCGGAAACTCGGGTGAAAATATCCAACTGCAGAGCTGTCTCTGGACACACGGCCCGTGGGGTCCAGAAGGGGCCCAGAACAGGGCCAGGAAGAGCGGAACGAGCAGCAGCAGTGCCGTGGGTGGCAGGACCGGCCCATTACGGCTGTCCTGCTCGTATTTTTAGAATCTCCCTTGTAAAGATCGGAGTCGGCTCCCGCGGAACTCCAAAAAAAGCCCGTAAAATCAGGCTAATTTGACGCTTCAGATTCATGTGCGAAAGTCCGTGCATTTTCCAGGACAGGTAAGTATGCTGTGAGAAAGGAAGGTAAGATTATATGTATGCCAACTGTCTTTTAAATCACTTTAAAAGTAAAAGATATGTTTATAGCCTCATGCTAGGCATTTAAGAAAAAGCTTCAAACGTAACTTAAACATGAATATCTTCATATAATACAATACGTGCCTTTAAAAATATGTAATATAGAACAATAAAATTGTACAGTGCTTGAGAGAAAAAAGTACAAGCTAATTACAATAATGAATCATCTGTATCGTATTGTATGATATTGTATTATAATGATGTTCACATTTATATGCTTATTACGGCACTGATAAGTTGCTATGCTTCGCTACTGTAAAATACAATACAACTCATTGCCTAAGAAAATCTTCGAATGAATGGTAAGAATAATTAAACACAGATTTAAACAGTCCCCAGACTAAACAGACTGTGATAATACATGACCAGGAAGATTAACAGATCCTGAAGGTTGTCAGCTGTGCTTTGCATTGATGAAAGGTTGCTTTACTTCAATACAGGCAAATTCATAGGCAGCTTTTTTAGGTCCCTAAAGGGCCCTGCGAGGTGCTTCCAGTATGGAAATCAGTAGCATAGTCAAACTGTTTGGCAGATTAAACATCTGTTAAGCTCATTTGTTTTTAGAATAGATGTGCTTTACTCTTCATATATTAGTCAAATCTGAGGGCTAAGTTAAAACTTATTACTTCTGACTGACGTTAGCAAAGGTGAGTTTTTCACAGATATTTTCATGTATTCCCTGAAAGGTTTGATGTATTTACAATTGCTTTCTTCATGTATATTTATTTTCAATAAATATTGATCGAAAATTACTTGTGTCCCAATCTTTGTTCTGTGTTGATGATAATTAGTAAGTGTTTTAAGAGGGATGCAAGGTTGCCCAAACGAGTAGAATATCCTACCGTGTGTTAAAGCCATGTTGAACTGAAACAGTCGTTCTGAGGAGGTCCATCTACAGATGAACTGATCGACGCTAATGCCAATGCTGTGAGTAGCTGGTAGGTGTGCGGCGCATGGGTTAGTGTCCTGCCATAGCCCCTTGTGTATGTGAGGTTCCATTCTCTATGGGGCTCTGGCTTGCGAGTCAAGCCCCGTCTGCCTTGACCTGGCCCAAGGGTGGGGAGGTTGTGAACAGAGGGGGGATTATTGTCTCCTGCCCAGACAGTAAGCAAAGCAGTATTGGCCCTGGGCCACCCACAGAGGGTCCAGCGAGGCATGAGATGGCTTGGTGTCCATGCTCAGTGACCATGGCAAATTCCCCCAAACTTCTGCAAATGCACCCCCACGGCCGGGGTGCCAGGCTTGCAGAAACCTCCGCTTGGTCTAATCTCTAAATCAGGATCGAAATATGATCGCAAATTGACACGTATCATCTCAGCAAAGAACAAAGCACCATTCAAGGAGAGGAGGAGAACACATTTAAATCCAGGTGAAAAGAGATCAGTGACAGAGGAATGAATCATTTGAAATATAAAACGTCCACTAAAACAATACATAATATGGCAAAGGAGTGTCTGAATATGTTTCCAGGCCAACTGTATGTTCTCCTGGTGTAATTCTGACATAATTATGGACATTAAGTGATTAGAAACCTTGTTTTTTTATCACCTGTCAGTGACAAACATGACGAACATGGATAAAGCAGCATTCTCAAAATAAAAACAATCTGTGTAACATCCAGACCATTTGAGAAACAGTTGTGATATAGATCAAAACGAATTCGAGTCTTTGAAATGTTTAATTTGTGTACAAAGTAAAATAAATGCTGAATGAGCCCTGTTAAATTCAATTGGCTATACGCATTAACATGAATACTGTTAAAATACCCAGGAAAGGGCCATTTAACATCACGGGAGAACCAGTCACTTGGCCCTGCTACAGAATCTCGTAAAAGCGCCAAAGTGCCCAAAGGTCAGTTGATGATAGCCCACTGAGGCTGGACTGACACTCCGGGGGCAACCTCAGTGTCTCTGGTCAGCGGGGGTAAATTGAATGGAAGCGTGCCAAGCGCGCGAGGATTGTAAACATTTAGGAGCCCCATTAGAATAAGCAAACGCGCAGTTTACACGCGCATTACTGCGCGGCCAGAAGAGAGATGGAGAGCCAAGGAGCTCGCTTAATGCATTTAAAACGCAATTAACACCAGAATCTCTCATGGCAATATGTATTTAATGACACCAGCTTCAGTAAAGGTTCAGTGATTTCACTGTGCTGGAGCGAAGAAATAAAGAACAACGGTCATAAAATGCTTTTATAAAAACAATTTTGTTTGTAATTAAAAAAATATATTTAGGTGTTGGCATAAAGGGGCGCAAATAATCTTCCTAATAGCATATATCGAGCGACCCGTACGATATTTATAGATGAATCAGGCCGGGGAGTCAAAGTTAAATGATCACTCTGCGTTGTATTTCTTTAGTATATGCCTACTTATAATTTATATTCTAAATTATATATTAAGATGTTTAGCTTATTGCCGCTACTCCGGTCCCCAAAATTATATATTGACAAAATGAAACAAGAAAACGTTATTTTTGATCAATTATTATAAATACAGTGTATTTCAAAAATGTAATCACAATTACTCCCGTTTAAATTCTAGTAAAACAAACTTTACCGTCTAACATCTAATTAAAAGCCTACTATATTGCAAAGTAATATTGATCATATTTTAAATTAAAATATTCTAATAGGCTATTCTTTAAATAATTACCAACTGACAAAATAGACTCTCCAGCTACCGTGTCTTTCATGGAGCTAAATACTCTGCAATAAAAAGACATCGTGCTCACATTTTGGAGTTTAAATATCTGGCCGAGAAACGAAATTCTAAGGAAGAACGTACAAGTATCAGTGTTGTAATTGTATTTTTATACTGTAAAGTGTGTGATCGCCGGTTTCTCTGCCCTACTTCAATGCTCTCCAAAAATAATTTCCCTGGACGATTTTCTAATTAAAAAATACATTTCTAAACAGAGACCAGCAAGCTAATCCAGGCAGTTTTAGAGGCTTATTGAGCAGGTACTCTTTCATTCACCTTACGGGTGATTTCTGGGAAACTAACACCTTGTGGTCAGTATTATTAGAATGGGTGGTGCCCTCCAGCGCTCCGCACTAAGAGAAATGAGGGAGGGGGGGGATAAAGATTTAAATTGGGGACGGGGATGTGGAAGAATGGAAGAGGGAGCTGCCGTAGTTTGTCATGCTAAGCATGCCGCCGCTATTGAGCGGGCTGCCATTGTAAACACAAGGAGCAGAAGGTTCACAGGACCCGGGCTTTTGTCATGTTAAGATCACGGCCACCGGCCGCCGAAAAAAAATACATATATATCTATATATGAACAGACTGTCAATGCAGCTGGCGGACACTATAGTAATTGTCCTCTGTCTTAGCGTGGCATGAAAGATGGAGTTTGGTGGGGCGCCTTGTCCTTGCGTAGCATGGCCTGCGACAGTCGGAGGGTGAAGAATGAATCCTATGGTGAGTAACCTGGGGGTGTAAAAAGAAGAGGGGAGGGGGGTCCGCGGGTGACTATTTTTAAATGGCCTTGAAGTTGGAGCAGTGGATGAATGTAAGCCAGAGCATACAGCACTAATCCAGTTAACACCAGAACCCATGCTATATTCTACTGGGATAATTTTACTGTGTCGCCTAAAATATTAGACCTCACTAGCTCACTTAATTTAAAGGCGAGGGACTGCAGTGCTTAAGGAACTTGCCTGGTGCCCAAGAACTTTCCACTTCAGTTCCTATAGCAAAGACTTGCTTTTGTATTTAACATGTTTTTCTTCGGTAAAAATACCCACCAGGATAAATGGATAAGGTCTACATTTTAGCTGCGTAAGCCACTCTGAATAAAAATGTCTGCCAAGCAACTAAATAATATATTATACATGTTATCGTCAGCCATAAGGTATGGCCAGATTTACCAGTGTAGAGCAATTCTCCAAGTCAGGCAATAATATATATATATATATATATATATATATATAAAATAAAAAAAAGAATCTTGCTTGAACGTGGATGTTTAGGGGTAGTTCTGTTATGGAAAAGGGGAATGTGGCTTTAAATGTGCTGCTATTAAATACAAACAGCAGTAAATCTGCTAGATCGATGCAGTTTCCTGAGCTGTCGTAGCACAGCCAGCTAATCGGTAATAGCATTAAAATATATAATGCATTTATATAAGGTTTATTGTAGACCTGCTTTTTCAGGAGGCACAAATAATGTAGTAGTACACTCTTACTTAACGTATTTATTAACCAGAAAGTAAGTGATGGCTACAAACTGATCCCGTGTTCGTTCATCATAATTCAATCATAAACATTCATTTATTTCATGCACACTTTACTTGTTCATGATTTGTACTTGAGTAGTTACTGAGTTAGTAAGTTACTTGTGCCCCCTCACATAAAGTGCTATCGCGTTTCCACTCCGAGCAGCTTGTAAATACTTAAAATCGAGTGCAATTCTCAGTGTTCAAGATGCATAAAATGTATGCATGCGTCTGCCTGTACTACAGCGCATGTACTTTGAATTGTACCCTGTCCATAGCATGTCTAGCTTGAGTACTACAACAAGAACTGAGAATACAACTAGACAATGTGCTCATGTTACGCGCAGTCTGTATGTACTATACACGTACCAGCTTTCATTCCAGTGCTGAATTCGAGCCACATAAAATGAACACGAGAAGCATATATGAACCAAAATACAGTGCGACCCTTGTATGCAAATGAGACAGGGGCCCATAACGCAGGAACGGGGCTCTTGCGAAGTCTCAGCGTGAGGACACTCAGAGTAATTTACCCCATTGAGAGTCGTGGCAGCTTCTGCGTCTGCATTTACTCACAATACTGTCAGTGTAGTAACAAGCGGTTAGTGTTTACCGTCCTACTACACCAGGATGTGCGCACACACATCGTGCTTTGAGTATCGACTGAGTGCAACCTGAAATCTTCCATGCAGACATCAGACGCACCACGACCCCTGGCTGATCTAGGAGAAGCTTAGTATATATATATATATATTGCCTTTACGTGGGACGTCGTTACTCATACAGCTGATTCTCTTTGCACATTTGCCACCTCAGGATCCATGAAGTCAGTCTCGGCTGGCAGTTCCTCGGACGATATTAAAGACAAAGAGCGACGGTGCTGTGCCGTCACGGATCCTACACCAAGCCTCCTCAATTCTGAGCCTAGAGGACAGAATGCAACACAGTCTGCAGATTCTCCTGCGCAAACACGCCTTAATCAGCTCATTACCAGGTTTAGTAGGTGTGTCTGAGCAGGGAAATCTGCCAACTGTGTAGGATTCTGGCCCCCCAGGACTGGAACTGGAGGGCCCTGACCTAGGCTTTGGAAGCGTCTGTCCATCCATATTATGGGTGCTTCCACAGTTTCTGATTTTAAAATTAAACCGAAAACTCATGTTTATTCATTAGCGTTGAAAGAAACCTGAGAACATTGTGAGTGGGTCGTTTGTTTTATGTGATGTGTTTCTGTATTTTATTTGATTAACTTCGTACGGCAACCTTTGTTGGCCTAAGTGCTTTATAAATAAAGTTTATATACTTGCTATACAAAGAGATTATTGTGCTGTAATTCCCCCTTAAAGTCCGATTTTATGGCTCAAGCACAAAAGCATGTAAGGTAGAATCGCACTAAATGTTTAAAAGCAGGGAGAATAACAGAACGCAGAGAGGCTCCGCTTGTGATGCTTGTGAGTGACAAAGGGACTCCGCAATCGCATTTTACCCCGGATGCGTCTGTAGTGGCACAGACCCGCCCCTCGCTGAAGGTGTTCATGCATTCTCTCACCTCTGCTTTCTGTCAGACGTGGGTGGAAGGCTACAGTTAGACGAGCACCTCAGGCGTGGTCCGTCGCTGCTTTTCCCCCCCGGGGTGTTGGCTAGAAAGACTTATAAGGCCTGAGAAGTCATTGTACCGACGACGGCGAGAGTAGAAATCGCAGATATGTGTCTGTTCTGCTGCCATTTAATAGAGAGGGAGGGGCACCGTGGGGGCAGGGGAACTTAGTACACAATCCCAGAATATTTTAACTGCGAAACAGACTAGACAAGTGTTTCCCAATCTGGTCCTCAGAGACTCAGAGACAGTACATTGTTTTGGGAGGCAGCAAAAATGTGGACTGTGGCAGGGAGCTGGGAGGGAGCAAAAACATGGGCCGTCTGTAAGTCCCCGAGGACCGGGTTGGGAAAGACTGGACTTGATGCACAAAACAGGCGGTCTGTCTAGACGGATTCAAATCAGGACCCCTTCCTCCCGGCCACCTCTTATACGTCTGGCCACCAGTCTCCATCAGCTTCTCCAGTGATCAGAGAGGTTAGGAATGAGCAGATCAAAGGTGTTATTTTGAAACGTCTATTGGCCATCAGGCTGTAAATTATTAATGAGTTATTTGAGTATATGCAAATGGGATGTTCCCTCCGTTGGCATGGTTCAAGGTCCCCATGGCAACAGCATCTCCCCCAAGCTTCCCCCTGGGCCCCCCCACCTTGCCCTTCATCAGGGCCATTTTTCCCCTCCCTGCTATTTTTTAGGCCAGGCCTAGCATTACGGTTGGTGAGGAAAAGAGACAAACATCTCCATTACAGTCAAAGGTAAAATTACTGCTGATAGTAGGGTTACAGAGAATTGCTACCAAATTCTAAACCAGCATTCATGATTACAGTACAAAACACGACCCTAATAACCTAGTAAATAATCTGTACAGCGACAATTACTCTACTGATTAAATCTACACACAATTACCATGATCTTGCTGTAGATCGTCACATTTCAACCATAACCCTTTTCTGACTTAATTTACACACTCTACACTCCTACCCCTATACTGACTGATGGTTTAAGATTCCGTAATTTACCATAAAAATCATTTCTACAGAAGCGTTATATATACACATTTCTGTTGCATTTTCCCTATAAGTTATAGTGAGCACACCTTTGTGTGATATCATATGCTAATGTATAATTGCCAACTGCTCAATTTATTTCAGAGAAACAGTAGTCCATGAAATATACTTGCATAGCTCATTTGCATATAATTGAATTAAATGCATATAAAATAATACGGTTGGACTCTTTGTGAAGCCATACACGTTTGGTTAGCTTGCAAGTTAGTGTGAGAATCCAGTTACCAGCGTGGAAATCTTAGCCCGGGCACTGGGGCAAGTCATCAAGGTCAAGTGCATCACGAAACCTTGCGAAACCTGCCACTGTTGTACAGCACTGCCATCTTGTGGCCACACATGCTCAGTACATTTTATGGCCTTGGACAACTCATGTTTTTCTCTTAAGTTATAAATAAAAATCTTTAATATAAATTACGGGCTTTTCTCAGGTTAATTGGCACCAGCACAAAACATCAATACAAATAAACCAATGTAGTCTAAAAATATTAGGGATCTCAACAAAGGTCTTTACTTAATCAGCATACAACCATTTTTTTGAGCTTTACATAATATATAAATCATTTTAATATACATTCTCTTGGCACAAATAATTAATTTACAGAAACATCAAAAATCTCCTGCATATTGTAAAAATTAGAAGTCAAAACGAATCATATTAGGAAATGAAAGCCAAATGCTTTTGTTCATTAATGACACACGCATTGCATTTCAATTGCGTAATACTCTTCAAGTATTGCACACTGGACATCTCAACAGTACCAGTTAAACCTACATAAATCTACCTGCAGACAGTCCTTGAGCCGTTACTGAATGTAACAGCTATATCCACTGGTGAGAAGGCCACAATTATTTGCATTCTGGTTTCAGTCCTTAAATGTATTTGGGAGAATTATCCAAAACATCCACCCACCACATTATTTTCAGTAAAATATTCTAATACCAAGTATACACAATGGTCTTGTATACCACACAGAACATCAGAAACATCATTTCATATATAAATCCCAGTCTGAAGAACCATCAGTTGTACTTTGGGTAAACCATTGCAAATTATAAAAGTTAAAGGAAAATAAGCTAATACTTGTGTGTTTATGCATTCAGAAGACTTGAGCTTTGGCGTATACAGATTGTCTTTCAGCCTGAATTGTAAGAGGGCAACACAGACACTCTGGGACGAGCTGGGTTTGTGCTTTCCGTAGAGACACAAATGAAGACACCCGACCACGATCGGGTTCACGTCAAACAACGCAACTCTTAACGTTCCTCGTCTGAAGGCAGGGGAAACATTTTCACATTTTGCATGTCAGACTAACAGAAAATCATGTGCTATTATACTTAAAGTACACAGAAAATACAGAGTGGAACGAGAGAGTGGACATCAGCAGAGCACAGAAGGTGGACGCTGGACTGCAATGGGGACGTCCACAGCTCATTTAGGCACTTGAGAATCAGGAGTGGCTACAAGGCGAGAACTCGCCAGGTGCCATTAAAGCGTGATGCTGTAATACAGAGGTTAAGCCATGGGCAGAACAGCTGGAAAGAGCACTGGGGGCCGTCCATGGAGATGGATCCCAGTATCTCACCCACACCCCCTTTTGCCGGTTGGCAGTACTGCACACGCGGTGTGCGGTCTGTATCAAATCATTACAATACTGCAGCGCTAAACATTCACCGTGTAAGGATCGTATAATAATGACGATTTTGAAAACTTTAAAATGACTAACACTCAGTATTTGAAGAATATTTCACAGAAGTACTCCATATACTCTAATCAATGGGAGTATATCTGGGTTTTAGAGTTTTAATCACGTATTGATTAGAATAAGTTTAGTGCCAATATATGCTAAGCTCAGTTATGTAACAGCTCAACTATATAATGACGCAAATCTGATGACCTTTAACCTTATGTAGGTAACCCCCACTGTCCCTCTGCAGCCACGTCGCTGTGTCACCTCACCGCTGCTTTTAACGCACGTCAATAGAGAAAACACTCTCACGCACACATACACACACAGCAAGTGCACCAAGGACAATACTCCGCAAAATGAACAGGGTGCTTGTGTACAATACCCCGCATGTGGTTACGCGTGTGCGAGAAAGTGCAAACGTTAAAATAGAGGTTCAGCAGCCAATCACGAGCTTCCTATCCCTTCTCGCTCCTCCTGGCCCCTGTTAAGGGGGGGGGGCTGGCTTTTCAGTGGGTTAGGCTACTGTGCCCGTGATCGGACGGTCGCCAGTTCAATTCCTGTCCTCAGCAGAGTAGTCACATCTCCATTGGGCCCTTGAGCAAGGCCCTTAACCCCCCCCCCCACCCAGAAAATGCTCCTGGGGTGCCGGATAAATGGCCTGACCCTGCAAGCTTTGCTCTATAAGTATCTGTATGTCTCAAAGGACAGAAGATGTACTTGTACTTGTGCAAATGGCAAATAAAAACATCATCTCACTTTTTTTTTTTCTCATTGTTGTAATACACCACTTATCCTATAGGGGGCTTAGACGCCCAAAACACTTAAACATCCGTGTCCCTGCCGGCTACCGAAAGTAGCCATGCCGCTGCAGCTTGCGCAGCAGGATCTGCGTGAGGTCAAAGGTGGTGAAGCTGATGCCGACGGCGAGGGGCCCTTTGACCCAGTTCATGCTGAGGCCTTTATAAAGGCCACGGATCAGTCCTTCCTCAGTCACGATTTGGTGCATGGTGCCCAAAATGGTGCTGTAGGAGTGTCCAGTCACCCCTGCCGTCTGCATGCGGCGACGCACCACATCCAAGGGGTACGATGCTGACTGGGCGATGAGACCAGCGCACGCCCCGAATGCCAGCCGCTCGTGTGTGTGCGGTTGGGACCTACCGCTCTTCTCTGTGGTTCACGGGGAAGCAGAGGGACAGACAGGGAGAGACAGACAGACAGAGCCACGGTGTGAGTGAAGGGAGCGAGGACAACGTGACCCACGCAACAGGAAATGACATCACCGCGATCGTACCCGCATGCAGCTTCTTCAGCGTCTCGTAGGTGAAGAAGCTGAGGCCGGCGTAGGGCACCACGCCCAGAATGGTGGGTGCAAATCCGCGGTACAGTGTCTTTGGGCCCTCCTCCCGCCAGATCCGTACGAACACGTCGATGATGTTGCCGTACCTGCGCATGGGGACATTGTGCGTTCCGTTACCTTATACTTCTGTTACCTAAAGGCATTATTCAGACAACAGGCGGCGCAGTAGCAAGAGAAATGGGTGATAAATCTTTACATATTCTTCAGCATTTACACGGCCCTGTCTCTGATACGGTCTGTAGTGTGAAAGGCTTGAACGTCAATTTCGGTAGGAGGTACGTACATTTCCTTGGGAGTGACAGCCATCCTGGCACGCACCAAGTCCAGAGGGTAGGTCATCATGGACGCAGTCATGCCGGCCATGGATCCCGCCACGAGGCGAGGGACAGGAGTCAGAGACCTGACAAGGACCAACAGTTCAACAGATGAGGTCATCGATGATGGAACTGAGGGGACGAAAGGCTGGAGAACCAGGAGTGGAAGATAGGGGGCGCCATTCCTACTGAGCCACTGTGTTGTTCAAGATAAGATCACGCTTTTAAGTGGATAGAGACAGTGTGCGCTGTTGAGAGAGCAGGGGGGCAGTCTTACTTTCCCTGGAAGCCGTAGTAGCTGCCCAGGATGCGCTTGTACTGCTCGTGAGCGCAGAACTGGATGGCGGCGTAGGGCATCACGCGCACCATGGTGGCTGAGTTTCCCCTCCAGAGGCTGAAGAAGCCTTGTGTCTGGTAGGTCCTGTAGATGAACTTGTAGGCCTCCTGATGGAACATCCCGTTACGCTGTAAACGCCGCGCGCACAACGCACCACAACTTTCAGCTTCCTCTACACACACGTGGCATCAGCGTACTTACCCTAGCAGAGAAGCGGTTTGAAGACACTAAAAAAAATTAAAGTAGACCTTTGTTAATATACTGGTTTTCTGTGCAGCATATCACTAAAAATAAGTTTTCGGTGGCGTTTTGCTGACTAAATGGACCTTACCTTGGAACATGATCTTAGTTCGATCAAGAGGGGCGACGGCAGTTTTGGCAACGGCACCAGCTAAGGCGCCCGAGGCCAAGGAATTCATCACTGACAGACCCTGCCTGTAGCCCTGTGGGATGAGCAGAATCAGGCCCAGTGGCCAAGCACAGTGCGGTCTCACAGATGTATACAAA
The DNA here is from genome assembly GCF_023856365.1 of Brienomyrus brachyistius. Lineage (NCBI taxonomy): Eukaryota > Metazoa > Chordata > Actinopteri > Osteoglossiformes > Mormyridae > Brienomyrus > Brienomyrus brachyistius. The sequence continues at coordinate 13,189,510 of NC_064553.1, forward strand.
TGTATAAGAGGAGTAAAATCCACCAAACACAGATAGCAGTATGATCTATGAACCCATATGTTGATCTCTGTGAACCTGGCATATTGTTTTCCAACCCCTATACTCCCTCTTTGGACCAGATTATGTCTGAAATAATGCATGACATGAAACCTGGCTTCCAGACAGTTTGCTTAGGAACTGGGGGGAGGTGCCTGATTTATGAAAACAGAGCCAAGGAGGATGTAACAGATTGTGCTGCTGCTTAGTAGGCAACATTTACCTTTCTGGGCAGTTTGTTTATTACAGAGCACTGTAATTCAGATACATTTTGAGGATTATTATATGCCTTAATTTTTTTTATTACATAATTTCACATATAGCTTCTCAATTAACTAGTTTTCTGTGGCCTGGTAAATCAGTATCCCAAAATATAACTCACAATTTTCAGTTATAAATCAAAACGAATGCATGCATGCTTCTGAAGCAAGTTATGTGAACCACTGCAAAGGGGTGGACATTTTCCGGATACTATTCCATTCCATGGGAAGTTAACCTGGTGAATTTTGGAAATATTCCAAGTTGGAAACTTTCCAGGGGAATTAACAGGAATATACGGGAATTAATTCCCAAAATGATCCAATTGTGACCTCACACTCTTCTAGCTTATAGGTTACAAAAAAAGTTTAAATATAGGGAGATATACTGTGCGTGTGTGTGTATTATATATATATATTATATATATATATATATACACATACATATACACACACACACACACACACACACACACACACACCCACCAGGAAATAAAAATGGCTAAATCTAATTTTATCAGTTACAAGAAGTAAACAAGCACTATGTGATGCTGATCTCCAGCTCAGGAATGACACTGGATGAAATACATTTAAAAGTTCGTAAAGCACATCCATCCACAGGGCACGATAACACCGGTAAACAAGGTAAATGGTCAGCCTCATCCACAACCAAACCTGAGCGATAAGAGGCTTCTGTTAAAAGTGGGTGGGGGGAGGGGCAAATAATTGACCCAGCATGTACATGGGGAGGGGTTTCCGTTTTCTGGTAGGCTGAACAGATAAAGGAAGAGCGGTTTAGATGGAAGTCAAGAGTGTCACGTGCTTCTCTTTCTCTGAAGTCTTGCTTAAGCAGGAGCCCATATTTCAAAAGAGACAAAGGCAGACATGAACATAAGCTAGTAAAGCTTAGTGAGTATGTTGTCTATGCCAGTGTTTCCCAACCCAATCCTCGGGGGAACCCCGGACAGTCCACATTTTTGCTTTCTCTCAGCTACCAGTGCACCTGTATCAGGAATTCGGTGTTGCTGATTGGCTGGGAGGGAGCAAAAACGTGGACTGTCCAGGGTTCCCCCGTGGACTGGGTTGGGAAATACAGGTCCATGCCATCCATGTCTTAACACTGAATACTAGTTACCCAAACTAGCAGCCACACATAAATGTTTCATACCATAATTTGAATGCTCTGCCTTAATGAGTCTACCCTAAATCCAGTGATGTGATTCATCTAAATACCAGGTCTGTGCGGGCGGACCTGAGGTAGGCGGGCAGTGCCACACCAGGTCCGTGCGGGTGGACCTGAGGTAGGCGGGCAGTGCCACACTCACCTCTGATTGGCTGGCAGGTGGGCTGGGCAGCACCTCGCCCTGTGTCAGTGCCCCCTGGCGTTCCTGCACACCGTTGCCCATGCCTGAAGCGGGTGGTGCCTCAGGATCATGCGGGCAAGCACTGTAGACTAGAATTGGGGGACAGACACAGACATTAGACATCCAGTATTAACGAATGCCCCGTTCACACACTCACACGGTAACGTGCTAACCAACACAGGCATGCTAGCAGAAGCGCATATACACAAGATTACAGAAAGGAAATATGAAAACACAGGACAACATGTAGTACAGTCAGGACCATATATATTTGGACAGAGACAAAGTTTTTTAATTTTTAAGTTCTGTACATCACCGCGATAAATTTTAAAAGTAACAAGTCAGATGCAGTTGAAGTGCAGACTTTCAACTAAATTACTAAAGTAATTTTTCTACACAATCCCCTCCTTTCAGGGGCTCATAAGTAATTGGACAAATTAATATAACTGCAAATAAAATTTTCAGCTCTAATACTTAGTTGAAAACCCTTTGCAGGCAATGATTGCCTGAAGTCTTGAACTCATGGACATGACCAGACGCTGGGTTTCCTCCTTTTTAATGCTCTGCCAGGCCTTTACTGCAGCAGCTTTCAGTTGCTGTTTGTCTTTCTGTCTGTAGTTTAGTCTTTAGCAAGTGAAATGCATGTTCAGTGGGGTTGAGATCAGGTGACTGACTTGGCCATTCGAGAATATTCCACTTCTTTGCTTTAATAAAGTCCTGGGTTGCTTTTGCTGTGTGTTTTGGGTCATTGTCCATCTGTATTATGAAACTCCGCCCAATCAATTTGGCTGCATTTGAGCAGACATGATGTCTCTAAACACCTCAGCATTCATTCGGCTGCTTCCATCCTGTGTGACATCATCAAGAGACACTAAAGACCCAGTGCCACTGGCAGTCATGCACGCCCAGGCCATCACACTGCCTCCACCTTGTTTTACAGATTATGCGGTGTTCTTTGGATCATAAGCTGTTCCAGCCCTTCTCCATACTTTTTTCTTTCCATCATTCCGATACAGGTTGATCTTGGTTTCATCTGTCCAAAGAATGCTGATCCAGAGCTGTGCTGGCTTTTTTAGAGGTTTTTTTTTTCCAAAATCCAATCTAGCCTTTCTATTCTTAAGGCTTATGAGTGGCTTGCATCTTGCAGTGAACCCTCTGTATTTGCTTTCATGCAGTCTTCTCTTTATGGGAGACTTGGATATTGATACGCCTACTTCCTGGAGAGTGTTGTTCACTTGGTTGGCTGTTACAAAGGGGTTTCTCTTCACCATGGAAATGATTCTGCGATCATCCACCACTGTTGTTGTCCGTGGACATCCAGGCCTTTTTGTGTTGCTGAGCTCACCAATGCTTTCTTTCTTTCTCAGGATGAACCAAACTCCTAATGTTGTGGCAATTTCACGAATTGTTTTTTTTCTGTTTTCGCAGCCTCAGGGTGGCCTGTTTCACCTGCATACTGAGTTCCTTTGACCGCATGTTGTATGTTCACACCTCAATCTTGCAAATGCAAACAAGACACCTCAAATCAACTCCAGGCCTTTTATCTGCTTAATTGATAATGAAAGAACGAAGGAATTGCCCACCCCTGTCCATGAAATAGCTTTTAAGTGAATTGTCCAATTACTTTTGGCCCCTTTAAAAAGTGGGTGGCACATGTTAACGAGCTGAAACTCCTAAACCCTTCATACAATTTGAATGTGGCTCTGAGAGTCTGCACTTTATGTTTATGCCCATTGTATAACTTCAATTGTAATATATTTCAGTAAACAGATAAAATAGTAAAACTTGTATCAGTGTCCAAATATATATGGACCTAACTGTATGGGGGTCATGGTGACCTGAATGATGTTGGGTCAAAACTCATAAGAGGCTACACTAAGGAGCTTGAATAATAAATTATTTTAATAACACTAATAAAAATTCCACTGTTACAACTGATATTACTGAGGAAACGTGTCACTACTCACTTAACGCTAAAAATACACAACTCACCTTCCTCCAGTATACCCCACAACTGCATTTCACCTGCTTTCCACTGTACAGCTACCACAAACTGACGGCCTGCTAAATCTAAAATGGGCCATGACACAAAACACAACATATAGCTCAAATTCTTAGCACTTCTTATAGAACAGAACACAACAGAATAGAATTCTCTGTTCTATTGTGTTCTATTCTATAATTTTCTATTCTATACTACACTATAAACCTAAGAGGACTTCATGTGGTAGCATCTCCCCAACTGATCCTGCCAGCCAATCAAAAAAAAGGCCCCATTCTGACGTTACTTTATCAGCTGACCTGTTTACAGCAATAGTCAACACTACCTTTGCCACATTGGCCCACAAACCAGAGCTGGGAACCTCTCGGGCATAACGGCACACTGCCACGCTCTGCTGAGGCCATGCAGTAGCTTTTGGACCAAAAGCTTCACTCCTTGTCCTACATACTCTGAGGCCAAATATCCATAAGGAAACAGGCCTGTGTACAGCATGCGCCCACCCAACCCTAATTTGCACTTTCGCCTAGTTTTCGCCTAAGTCAGGCAGGAGTGTAGATGACCGATTACATGAGGATTGACAGAAGGAATCTTGGAGAGCCCAACGGGGTAAAAATAGACGTGCTGATGGAGGGTGGCTCGGAGAAGGCCGCTGACCTTGGCGCCTACTCTAGCACTGCCGCGTTCAAGCCCGGGGCCAGGAAATCGACCCACACTCCATCCCCACCTCCGCCCAACCGTATGGGTCAGGTTACAATGGCTTGTGCTTTGTCCCATCTTGACTTCTGACGAGACTAATTTTAGCGATCGCTTTACCGGCGGCTAAACGAGAGAACATCAGAATGATTTGTTCCCAATGAAAGAACAATGCTCTTAAGGGGGATTAGGTGATGAGAAAGATTAAGCATATGCGGTGGCCTGATTTGACAGGCCATCACAATGGTGTACCGTTACACATCCTGCCAGTGGCTCCAATAAGAACACTAGAAGATGGTTAGCTCATCTTTGGAAGCCATTCATTTTCAAATTAGTTTAGTCATTTAGTCTACTCCAGGCAAGCCTGTACTGTACAAGCAACTGGAAGACGGATAAACGGTTTACCCTGCTAAATTATACAGGTAGTGCTCACTTTCCAAACTCCCGATTTATGAGTTTATATCTTTACAAGAATTTTCAGTGGCAAAAAATTTTATGAAATTTTTCTTAATTTAAAAAAAATTAGCAAATAGCTTAACGCATGCTGATCCCGTTAATACACCCCATCTGCTGAAAATCAAAGTGTCCAAAATTGCCTGTGAACGCTACAATTTTAACAATGAATTCTTCTTTTGTTTTTCTCCAAGGATTTTTTTTTGTTTAAATGTGCGTAATTACTTAAATGTTAATTCTAATAATATGTTTTGTTTCCTTTGTTTATTTGGTAAAAATTTATAACGATTTTTTTGCCTGGCAGGCACCAAAGTCATAATTTTTATAACATCTCTATGGAAAAATACCTCCTGCTTTAAAAGTTCTCCATTAACGAGTGATAATTTTGAACGAATTAACTTGTAAAGTCAAGAACTACCTTTGGTGAATGTTGAGTCTGTGTGATTTGCCACTTCGCGGACTCGGGAAAATGTCTCCGTTATAGACTGCCCAGTGGCTGAACCCACCTGAACACCTGAACCCACCACTCACACATTACAGTCTACACTGTAAACCCAATTCTGTAACCCTGGTGGACTTCTGATGTCAACTCCTTGGATACACTATGACAAGCCTAACTGAGTCAATGAGGAAGCTACACTCTATCTTCTGATCCACCTTTGCCACTCCTAAGGAGGTTTCTTTTCAATTAGCCGGCACTTTAATAAAGGTAAATGCAATAAAGTTTGTGACACCGAATCGCTTAAGTATTTGAATATCCAACTAGTTCAGTATAAAGAATCTCGTGTATACTCTTAAAATGGTGTTGAACGACCTATGAACATTTCAAGTTACGAACGGCCATTCGGAACGTAACTCATTCGTAAGCAGAGGAGGGTCTTTACTGGATTGGATTTGTACTTTTTGAACCTGAACTTTCAATCTCTGGAAAAGCTACATCGATTATACATATTAACCCACTGACATTAACAGGAGAGGTCAATATTGCTCTTCCCCCAACGCCATCATTAGTTTCATCACTCCTTTAAGTGCACTCCCCCCTGGGGCCAACAGGTGGTATAGTACTTAAGGCACTCGTGTTTGAAGGGAGTGGCTCTGCTGTTGGGCTATTAAGTACAATAATATCTGCAGCAAAAACATATAAAACAATAAAAACATATACGTGCAAGACTACCTTTGTAAGCTTCGTAATCCTAAAAATGATTTTGGCTTCCAAACAACAAGTTCCGTTAGCTGCACATTTCATTAAAAAGAGAAAAACTTTGGGGTTACGGGCCTTTTGAAGGGACATTTAGTTGAAAATTTTATTTGGGAATATTTAACCCCATACAACCCTGAATAGGGCAAGCGGTTACAGAAAATGGATGAATATTTAACCTGTGGCTTGACAGACAATTGTGTGAATGAGCTTAAACAAAGTGAATAACGAACCATAAAAGATCAAAGGTTTAAACAGTTTATGTGTCTAAGAAGTACTCAACAAATCATTCACCCATTACGTAATTTTTGCACCTATTATCCAGAATGTTAGGGGAATAATGCGTTTTTGTGGAGAAAGGGGGGCAAAAATGAAAAAATTGAGGTTATGAAAAAAATTGTACAAGCTGCTGCAAAAGCATTTAATAAAACCAAATTGCCCTAATGTGTAGCCTGTATGAAAAATAAGAGCCAGAATGCAACTGTGGTAAAAAAAAAAAAAAAAGAACGTTTAGGTAGCACACATTTTAATTGTGACGTAAAAAACAAAAAAAAAACCATAATTGCGTAAACACTGCGTGCACAGGAGGGGGCGTGGGACATGCAATTCGTTTAAGCAATTGCGATTTCCCATATTCCTTTCCGTCACAATTAATATGTTTTAATGTGTTAATATGCATAATCAATATAGCATTTTAAATACTTAAGCAATCGGGTGTCAGAAGTGGTAGTTCCAGAAATTTTGTTTTTTATTAAAGTACAGGTTAATTGAAGAGAGTCCTCCTTGTTTTCTACATGAACTAAGCCACAATTATAGTTCCCTGCATGCTTTAAGACACAAGAAATGGAAAACGGTTCAATTCAAACCCATTTCCACAATACTGGCTCACCTCGCGACACAGCCTGACCTTCTTACCAGAAGCAAACTTCAGTTTCCTTGAATGCTGTAGATCAACCGATCGATGTCAGGTCACTCGCATGAACTAACACCTTGTCGCAGGAATTCAGTTGCAAGCTCAGTGCTGTCACGCGTAGCTAATCTCAAAAAGTTAGTCGGACGTCCAGTCTGACGTGCACAAGCAATCGCAGAGGCATGTAGAATCTTAGCGCGTGCCAGGAGTTCGAAAAATACGTATGCGTTCTGTTGTGTCGTCATAGCTTACCGATATTCTGCAAAGCCAACGAATGATCGCAGGGTTTATTTTTTCTCCGCGGAAAACTTCTGTCGACCCTCTGACAGCCAATTCTTCGATGACCCCTCCTCCTTGAGTTTGGCTAACTGTTGTCTATCCCGCACACAATCCAGCTACGCACACCACCATTCCAGTACGTCAATGTTTTCTGCCCTTCAGCTCTACATGCAAGCGGTGTGAAAATCACCATGCAGCCGGCTCACACTTTCCCGTAGCCTGTCTTCCTCCCTTCCACAGGTCGACAAGCCCACGAGTTTGAAGAAGAAAATATCTGAAGCCCCACACGCTCCTTCACCCTTGCGGTGACGCTATCAACTAGCTTTCTGAAGGGAGGGGGTATAGAACTCGAGGAGAATCATGGGAAACGAAGTAACTGAGCGCTGCACGCGACGATAGGCTGTTTTGAGGGGCGTAATGGGGAAATAGATAAAAATATAGCCAAGTTCTACGTGGTTGGTGAAGTAATTTAGATAAAATGACAACAATGCTTTAAATAGTGTCTGAAATTAATTTTTTTATTTTTTATTTTTTTACAAATTGCCTACATTCTGCTGAAAGTTGTAGATGTCCAGGATGTTGTATCAGTATCAGGTAAATAAAGAATATTTTTCTATGAAGTGGATTCATTCAAGGAAAATACTCTGATGAAATTTCTACATAATGATCTTGAAATACGTTTTTTTTTTTTTTTTTACACACTTCAGCGTAAAAACATCATAACATCAGTTCAGATGGTGTTGTACACCTACCCCACTAGTCAGTCACAGGCAGACACAGGAGATACTGTGGAATGTTTATTTCGAAATATAAAAGGTGGACGGACATTCAGCCAATACAAATAACACAGCACAGTTTCACAAAGCAAAAGATGACTAAACTGAGCTGAGAAGTCACACTGCCATAAGCTGCGAACAGTCCCTAAGTTTCCAGTGGTCAACATCATGGTGGATTCTGCTGGACATTTCTGCTCAAAAAGCAATTCCTTCCACAGACATGGGATTTAAAAACATAGGCTGCATTGGTGCTTCTCAATCTGGTCCTTGGGGACCTCCAGACAGTCCACATTTTTGCTCCCTCTCAGCCCCTAGAGCAAAAACGTGGACCATTTGGGGGTCCCCAAGGACAGAGTTGAGAAACACCTGTTGTAAATCACCTTCAATCCTTGATTTATACAACAAACATTCCTGGTTTGCAATAAGGAGCATTCATTTCAATGAAAGAACCAGAGCGCTAGATAAACGCAAATTAGGGAAATGCCACAATTTAGTCACAAATTCACAAGGCTACACAAAAACTACTCATGCCAACATAAAAAAGACCCACACACACAACAATGACAAGAGGACTAGTCTTGTAAGAGTTTGTTTGTACGTGTGTGTATGTGTGCGTTTCTGTGGAATTGGGAACCCGGCCCCTCAGTTTGTCAGGCTGCCCTTTTTCCCCGTCCAAAGCTCCCGCAGCTCCACCTTGCAGCCCAGGTCACGCAAGGCGGCCCGCGCTACATCGCCGCAGTCGCGGTGCGAGGCCAGCGCCCGGGCCACGAGCTCCTCTGCCCCCATCTCCAGGATGGGCTGGCTGAAGCTCTGCGTGCGGCACACCAGGTTCCTCAGCAACATGCAGCACTGTTTCTGCAGGAGGTGCAGTTAGGGGGAAACACGTCAGTCTGCGTTAAGACACTGATCAGTAGGAACTGAGCTACTTCAAGAGTATAATTGTTTTCAATTCCATGTAGCAAATCGCAGGGCTACACCCTGGATATTTCCCATCCATCATAGTGCATATAACACACACTATACTAGACTTTGGCCAATTTACAGACGTCGGCAAGCCAAGCTGCATCTTTATGGCCTGACATGAGGAGAACATGTAAACTCCACACACATTTTTAGGTTTTTGATTGCAGCCATAGATTTCTTTTATACATTTTAGTTTCCCTTGTGGGGACTGAGAAAATGTCTCGACATCAAAAGAACAGGTTTTTAAATCACATTGTGGGGACATATGCAATATAATATATACATAACCACACACACACACATACAGCAGAGGTAAGATTTGAAACCACAACCCTCCTGTGAGGAAAGCATACACCACGCTCAAATCCCAGACATTAAACCAAGTGACAGATTAACAACAACAAAAAGGAAGGAGATAACCTGGATGGGATGCCAGTGCACAACAAGGGGCACACATACAGACACACACATACAAGGTGAATTTAAATACATCTCATAACTGCATGTGTTTGGACTGTGGAAGGAAACAAACACATAAAATTTCATTAAAAAAAAATAATCATGCTGACGAACACCCCCACCCCTGCTGTGACACTCACCTGCACGTTACCCTCTTCTGGGTGAGTCTTCATGGCCTGCAGGCCAGCCAGGGCGCCGCCACAGTCCATGATCGCCTTGCAGTTGTTCGGCTTGCGTAGAGCAAGGACGCACAAGGCCGCTGAGCCCTGCTCACAGACCTGCAGGTGAGCGGCCAATCAGAAGAGCCAATAAAAGCCGCAGGAAATAAACCGCCAATAGCAGTGGCCGTCGAGTGATATCAAACCTGTGGGCACGACATGTGTCTGTTCATGGCTAGGACTATGAGCTGAGCTCCCCCGCCGTTCACGATGGCATCTTTCACGTCGTCATTTCCAGCTATGGCCCGAAGAGCACTAAGGACTTGCTTCACCAAATCCTGAGAAGATGGTTTAAAAGCTGAGATAATGCATCCATTACCAGGAGTCCTGGGTGCCACTTTAGTGTGTGCTCTACCAACGCAGCCCACATAATAACAATGTGACTTATACCTTCCCTTTGGCTTTATTCACATACGCACAATAAAATACACGTGTCAATGGAATGTATTTATCTATGTGCCACCCAGCGGTAGAGTGTGAAAGCCGACAGAGCACATGCAGTTCTGGGCCTTCTGATATTCTGTGGTGGTACTATCAGTCTATCCTCCACTCACCTGGTGATCCAGACTCTCTGCCAATAGGGTGAGCATAAATTCCAGCCCCCCCAGGTTAACGATGTCTTGGCAAAACTCATTCCTGACAGCCAGCCGGGACAGCGTGGCACACAGTTCACTAAGGACGGCGGTGTTTTGAGGGTGAGCTGGGAAACGATACCAACAAAATGCTTCAGTAACAGGACATTTATCTGGCTTTTGCTACAAATATCCCAGTAAATAACCCCTCCATACCATAACCCTATACCCAACCCTAAGTGATAACATATACCACAATTTCGGTAAATACTATTCTCCGCAGATGTCATGCGGATGTTGATTATTTTTGCATAACGGCACAGGTCATTCCCACAACCTAATAACAGTTGTTTATTCATTTGTTGTAATGTTTTGCTGAACATGTTAATATAAAAGCCTGTCTAACTTTTTACAAACAAATCAGCAGTCATTCTTATCAGCATCATTTTCTTTGGTTTTGAAAACCCAAGCGCCTGTCTGTTGACAGTTTCCACGGTAACCTAACAGATGCACTGCTTGCAGTGACTAGCCTGACCAGGTGGTCTATCCTTACAGGGCCTATATGTTTAAAAGATGAAACATCATTAAATGTTAATTGACGTAATTCTCTTCAGAAAAGTAACGGTGCGATCATCGTGTTTTTTATTTAGTTAGCCGTGGTATAAACGGAATAAATCACTTTGAGGTGTGCAGGGTATATTACACCAAGATGTTGCCGATAATTTTCAAATAATCACACAGCCCGTCATGGTTTATCCCTTACATAATCACTGTCTTACCTTTGGCTGCTTCTATAATGATTTTCAGGCCATTATGTTCCACAACTATCATCTTAGCATGTTCGTGGGCATGGCCAAAAGGGACCCTGACATCATCGTCAAAGGTCATGACCCGCAAGGCAGCAGAGGCTTCCTTCACCAGCTCGGAATGGCTGCCATGCTCTGCCATGGTGCCTGTAAGTGACTTTAAAACTCCAGCCTTCGCTAGATCCTGCCGGTTCTGCTCGTGCTTCAGACAGCAGTGCCGCACCGTGCGCACAGCCAATCCCATCGCCGCTGGGTCCGCGTGACAGCGCCTCAGCACGCCCATCAGAAAGTCCTGCCCCTCAGCATCCAGGAGGTCAGGCTGTCCATCCATCAGCACAGACAGGGCCGAGAGGGCGGGTAACAGTGCATCTTGGTCCTTCTCGGCCTTTTTGCAGCATGCTAGGATTGCGGGGTACGCTCCTTTCTGGGCAGCCAGATGACGTTGGGCAAATCCCAGTTTGCATTGATCGGCGAAGAGCGTCAAATTACAACATACATTTTCAGATCCAGATGTGCTGGCTTCAATTTGAAGGGACTCTAGAGCCTATTAAGACAAAAGTAAAACAAATTATGTGGGAGATGATAGAATATATTAATATCGTTAACACCTTTAATTTTAGCTGAATAAATTCTGTTAAAAACATTCTTGCATAGAGAATGTCAAATGTCACTATGCGTTCCTACCTTAAGAATATCGTGCGTTTGATTCTCCTTATCCTGGTCAAACAGCGCAGTCGGCATTGCTTTTACAATATTGCTGAGATCCACGCCTGAAAACAAACGTTAATTTCATATCTTGTACCAACAATCATCCTGCATCATTATTATTGGTAACAAATTCCATTATGGTTTTAAATAATCACCTTGAGACTCGAACTGCTGAATGGCCTCATTCAGTGCTTCGTCCGGATCCATTTCAAATTCCTCAATGTTCTCCCTGACCACGGTATCGAAGGTCTCCTGGGTGATCCTGCGATTTTCCATCTCAAACGTCCGTGCCCCAAGCCAACTACAAAACAGTGATCGATTATATACTATTGCCCTTCAGAATACAACAAAAGCGAGTAAATCAATACGTCTTAATACTGATAATGAAAAAAAATATTATTCATCAAATGTCAGAAAGCACATTACCAAAATGCACAAAGATGTATCCGAGTGTATGTTACGCTGGTTAGAAGACCCTCGTGGTAAAATGTAGCATCGGCTATCCAGCACGTAACAAAAAATTGAAAAAGTCACTTGTTTTCCCCAGATAAATTTCTGAGTTCAGTTAACAATGAACCAGTCACTGCAACTTACCCACCACCCGCAACTGTCAACTGCAAACAAACGATATCCCTACCCGATACGCCGAATCCAGTACGCAACCGGCGTAAAATGACATTCTGAGCTATGTTTGCTCATCTGCCGTGGCGGTAATAGTGCATGAATGTCAATATGAAATGGTACCGGCTGCCTAACCAACTCGGGTGGTTTATGTAGCTGAACTCTAAGTTCCGCCAACTTAGTGCCTTATTTTCTAAGTTAAATCACTTAATCGTTCTCAATCCCAGTGTGGTGGTTGTGTATGTTTTACCACATGTTTCACTTTGGTAAAAGGCTGTTTGTTTATTATTCTTAATAAGAACAAATAAATAAATAATAAACTGTTTTGCAGTTAATTATTAGGCCCATCTGTGTTTTTTTGACATCTTGTTTTCATACTTCAGCTAGTATGAGGAAATAGAATACAAATTGGCTTCTTCTACTGCAGTCTGAACAAAGAGTTGAGATGCATATCTGACACAAAAATCATCAATAAAATAAGGTTTTGAGGCGTTTAAAGGCAAACCATTGAGCTGAAATAGTGCGGCATTATTCAAAGTGAAATGAAATACGGTAGAGATGTCGAGTGACCATATTTCATAAAAATGTAGTAATCATATATAACTCAAATATTCGATTAGCTGCAACGTTTTCGCCCTAGATATGGATGTTTTGAATTCATATTTAGGCGACGAGTTTTAAACTACATCTCCCAAAGAGCCATTCACCTCGGCTATCTTGTTATGTTCTCGTTGCATTAGCCGAAATCCTGCGGGGATGGAGTAAAGTGCTAAGGCTTGTTGTTGTTGTTGTCGTCGGCAAAATGGCGTCTGGCGGTGAGGCCCCGGAGTCATGGTACCTAGCTCTGCTCGGTTTTGCGGAGCATTTCCGCACCTCGAGTCCGCCCAAAATTCGTCTTTGCGTCCACTGTCTCCAAGCTGTCTTTCAGTTTAAGCCCCCGCAGCGGGTCGAGGCCCGGACTCACCTCCAGCTTGGTTCCGTACTGTATCACCATACCAAGAACAGCGAGCTTGCCCGGAACCATCTCGAAAAAGCGGTAGGGTACCGCCTGGGAAAGGCCGGGGATGTGACGGCTAGACGGGAAAAGTGTAGGCCGCGTCGGTGACAAGTAACCGGAGCAAGCAACTAACTAATCAAATAAACCGCCAAGTGTTGTCTTGTGTATTTTAACTCCTTTTCCCGGCGTGTCACGTCTAGCATCTCCATTTTATCACGTTAATCATGTTCTGTGAATTTCTCTGTATCCCGAATTGGGCATGTAAGTTAATGACTCGTATAACTGTAGGACCATTGTCATAAATTATTCTGGTAACTAACTGTCTGCTCACTGTTACTATTGTCGCATCAAGTTTGACTTTGGACGAGGTGTTTCTGTTATTTCAATAACATTTTAATTTTGACATTGCCCCTTAGGTTTGACATTTGCAATTAGCTCGGTGTGAAATAAGTTAGCAAGGCATTGCTGTAAGAAATTAAATAAGTTGGGCAGGAAACTTGCCTCGTTAGTTGAGCATCATTTAACAGCAGTATGAAGCTTCTTCATTGTGTTAATATCAACACTTTTTTTTCTTTTACAGTGGTTTATATCTCAGCAAATATCCTTTTCATTCAACGTTCCCATTGTAACTATGCGGTTGGTCAGCGACTTCTGATTATACTTTATTTTTTAGCATAACAGTTACGGATTGCAACTTGTTTAAATATTTGCACATCGTAATTAAAGCTGGTATACCTTCTGCATGAACAAAAGCAGTTAAATGTGTTTTTTTAGCATGAAGTATTCATGAGCTGTGAATTTCCTTAACCACAACATTAAGTCCCTCAGTTTGAAGATGTTAAATTTGAGGCTGCAAGTCTTCTTTCAGAACTCTATTGCCAACAGGTATGTTTTACGTGATATTTATTATGCTACCTGCTAATTGTCTCTGAGTAGATGCAGTTCCATGTAAATCTCAAACTTGCCATAGAAAAATACAGTTTAGAGCACAGGAAGAGAACTCTTTTACAAATGTTTACTTATGTATATATGTCTCATTTCATTGTTAGATTTTTCATACATACTATTTAAATTGTTTCATATATTAAAAAAAAAAAACATGCAGGCCAGGGGTTTCCATAGGACTTGTCACATCCATAACACTAGTTCTTCCTTAATTTATTTCCAACATATTTTCAATCTACACTTCTTGTGTTAATCCAAGTATCTGTCATGTGAGACACTATGCTTTCCTCAGTTGTCTTTAAAATTCAGAGTTTGTAGAAAGTCTGTAGGTTTCTATCAAAGTCTGTAAGTTTGATGTCAAGTCCATAACACCGATAAAATGCTGTATATTTCTAAGAAGTAAATTAATATATTAATATTCAGGATTTAAGGATATTCAACCCAAGAGGTTACATGAAAAGAGATGCAGATTGACTCATTGGTATTAAGCTTGTTCATGCTCTGAAGTATTTTGTTTGCCCATCACATCCACAACGCTAGAACTTCCCTGCTGCCTTTCTTCACAAGGATCTTAAATACCACAATCTTTTTTTTTTTTTTATCGAATTCAAATAACATAATGCGTGTAGTTTAAAATTTTTGTTTTTAATTTATTGAAAATTTTGTTTCTCGTTGTCTGACTCAAAGAATCTTGTGGACTCTGCCAAACCTCTTCTACGCAAGGCCATCCAGATTTCCCAGCAGACTCCATACTGGCACTGTCGACTGCTGTTTCAGCTGGCTGTAAGTACCTATCTTAACCTTTCTCTTTGAGCGTTTTGGCCATTTGAGCTGCTGGATGTATTTGAGAAGTAGCTTGCTTAAATGGGCTTAAAGCCACATGGTCGTAGGAATTGCTCCTAAACCCACTATACTCCTGGCTAGTTTGATAACTAGACAATCTATTTTTGTCAGCAACTGCACACACTGGAGAAGGACCTGGTATCTGCCTGTGACCTGCTAGGGGTTGGGGCTGAGTACGCCAGGGTGGTCGGGTCTGAGTACACCAGGTATGACCGTTTGCAGATAATCATTAACTACTTTTACATTCTACTTTATTTATTTAATACAAGTTGTAGCTTAAGATAGATGGACTCCATTGATCCTGAAGGAAATTTAGGAAAGCCAATTATATACCTAAAAGGGAATTACACTTGTGTCTTGTACTCTTCTGTAATCAAGATTTAAGCAATTTATTGTCATATGTGCCCTACACAGTGAAATTTGTATTTTGCTCTCTCCTGATGCTGCAAAATAGAAAAAGAGTAGCACAGTAGAGAGCATATAAAAGCTACATATTTAGCGTAGCTAAAAAACTGTTAAAGTGAAGAAATAAAATAAAGCTAGTTATAAAATACTAATATATATAAAATATTGTTATTAGAATTGAATGTGCAGTGTTAAGTGGCTGGTCTGTCCAACATAAATTGTATATGAGAATGTACATGCGTACTGAATAATATGCATATTCCCTTACAAGTCGTATCCATCATATAAAAATGAGCTCTTAAAAAACCATCTGGAAATTTCTGTTTTAATTTTTGCTGAATGTATGTAGAAATATTTCTAGGCCTTGGCTGTCAGTTTGCCTGCTTGAAGCTGTACCGCTGTCTTTCGGGTATGGTTTGGGTACAGCTGTGTCAGTCGTGTTTTCCAAGTAAGATTTCCATGAGTCTTTGGGCCTATGAAAAGATCAAAATTTGCTTAAAATGCAGTGAGATGCTTACACCAACGTGTAGTGTGACTGAGTTTACGCATCTAGTAAATTGAATTAAAAAAAAAAAAGGTTTGGTGCAGTAGCATAACAGAAAAGCAATTATGCATGCAGTAAATTTTCATGGAAAATCAGACAGAAGTGCCAGCAGTTTAATTCAGGACTTGTAAGACCTCTGCATTTCTGTATTATTGTTATTATTATTGGTGGTCTAACTTCTAAAAACCGTAGAGCGAGGTAATGAAACTGCTGGGGTTGACCTTTGGCACTGAAAATGGATTATATGATTCTATGTGATGTGACAGGTAAGAGAGGTTCTGCAATTAGGGTTGGGCTGATATCTGTGTATTCTTTATTGATTATAGACACACAAAATATCCAAATTACTGATAATATCAGAGACACCAAGCAGAAAGTATTACAGTCTAACACAGGTCAAGCATGTGAATCCCCTCTTATTGTGGTTTACAGCTCATGATACATATGCGACTAACTGGTGATCTGCGTAAAACCTACTCGACATAACTGAGACACTCTTTTCACGTAGTATTTTCCGCAATTGAAACAGGAGCAGGAAATATTGCCCAAATAAACAGTGCAACCAACAGTGGTTATTATTGTATAACGAAAGTAAACGATGCCCAACAGAAATTCCAGAGCGTAATAATAACAACCATCATAGTTGTTTGTGTGTTTTAGTACACTCTCATTAATGAAATATATAGGCAAACCGCTATCGCCGTATGGGAGAGGAACTTAAACAGTAACCTGTTTATGCGTTTTTAGCGAGAAACGCAGGCATGTTTATTTGGGTAGGATTTGGCTGCGCGCGCAGTGGACATGCAGTGTGTGTCATCTTTTTGGCGGCTTTTTTTTTATCACAGAGCTGCAGGTTTTTGTGTGTTTGTTTTTTGTTTTTTAATGCAATTTGATCCGATGAAAATAGTGTTAGTTGTAGCTAACAATAAAAATTCTTTACATGCTTTTTCGTGTTATATCGATGTAGTTGGGACAAAATTTGATAAGGAAAAACTATTATATTAATTCGTATTATCGATGATCTACCCAACCCTAAGTGCAACTAAAACCTGCCTTTTGGTTACGTGGCTGACCAGCAGTTCTGTGTTTCCTTACTTTGGCAAGTGTGGTAGATTGTTAGCCAGGGACGGTACTGATTCCTAGGGACAGTCACGCAGTAGTGCACTTCTGCTTACAGATTTCTTTGTATGAATCATAAATTCATTGTTCTTTTCATATTAAAAAATGTCTCTCTTTTCTCCCTTCTACAGAGCGCTGTTTCTTTTAAGTAAAGGAATGGTAAGTAATTTCAGTGGACTTGAGTAAGTATTTATTGGCTGAATCACAGTCATTGTGGGGAAAAATAGCTATTTTTTCCCCATTGTTTGGACGTTATGTGTGTGGATTGCTCGGTCGCCCCAGTTGTAGTGATGCAATACTGTTGCTATTCGCAATTGGTGCAGCTGCTGCTGATGGAGCGAAAGCTGCAGGAAGTGCACCCCCTGCTCACGCTGTGTGGCCAGATCGTGGAGAACTGGCAGGGGAACCCCATCCAGAAGGAGTCCCTGAGGGTTTTCTTCCTGGTGCTGCAGGTCACGCACTACCTGGATGCCGGTCAGGTGAGCGATTAGGGAGCATGTCTCTTCATCTAGGACGTAAAGTTAAAGGAATGGATGGATGTGGGTTAAAGTTGATGGCTAGATGGGTGCCTGGGTGGATAGGTGCATGACTCCTATGAATTTGTGATTGGTGGGCAGGAGCATCTGACTAGGTCATCGGCTTTCACAGGTTAAGAGCGTCAAGCCCTGTCTGAAGCAGCTACAACAGTGTATCCAGACCATCTCCACTCTCCATGATGATGAGATTCTCCCTAGCAACCCAGCCGACCTCTTCCACTGGCTACCTAAGGAGCACATGTGTGTACTGGTCTATCTGGTAAGCTTTGGCCTGTTCTCCGTTATAGGCTGCAGGTGTCCAGGCTCTCTCACACACTCACTCACTCACACACTCACTCACTCACACACTCACACACACACACACACACACACACCAGTGGCTTTTGTTTCTCATATGAAGTGTCCTGGTTATATCTGTACAACACCTGACCCATCCCATTGGATAATGTAATTACTGACCCCCTGCACTGGCAGCTTGATCACTGGAAACGTTTTGGGATTTAGTGCATCAGCAGCTATTAAATGTCATGACATTCTGGGGTAATTGTTAATTTACAGTTCCTCGGCACTAATCAGGTGAACCAGGTGGTGATTCACAGCTTACCTTAGGTGTGCTTTGTATGTGTTGAGTTTTTTTTTTTGTGTGTGTGCCTTGCAGGTCACTGTGATGCACTCCATGCAGGCCGGGTATCTAGAGAAGGCACAGAAATACACAGACAAAGCGCTCATGCAGTTAGAGAAGCTGAAAAGTAAGTAAGATGGGAGAACTGAAGCTGGGCATTTTCATGTAAAGGTCCCTTTGATGTCACATCCATAATGCTGATAAAACACTCAGTATAATCCTGTTAGTGGACTCGGTTATAACGGAATATCGTCTATAACGGACGAGTTCAGCTGGTCCTGGCTGTGCGCCTTTACGAACATACAGAAAAATCATCGGATGTAACGGACTGGCATATAATGGAATTTTGCTTATATTGGACAAACGATTTGATCCCCAGGGCCGCTTTTTAGCTATAGTTTTGTTCACTATAACAGACGTGCAGGCTCTGCCTGCAAGGTGTGTGGCGTGCCAGTGATATCCAGCTGTAGTTTTGTTCGCCATAACGGACATGCAGGCTCCGCCTAGAAGGCGTGTGGTGTGCCGGTGATATCCAGCACAGATATGTAGTCGGGATTATTAACAGTCACGCATCTGGTCAGGTGAAGTTGAATTGCTACCTGTACAATATAATAATCTATACCACAAGTGTGTCTGCTGGGGTGTGGCATGAGTAAATGGTGTCCTGTAGTTGTGTTCTGGGCATACAGCAGCTCTGGATATGACGGACTTTGGATATAACGGACTGTTTTGCCAGGTCCCTTGAAGTCCGGTGTAACGGGATTTTACTGTAACAGGTATTATGGAGGTTTGAGGATATTCAGCCCAAGTGGCTACTAGGGCTGTGTATTACCAGGCCTAGGGCAAGACTATCACGAGACAGTACGGCATATACACAAACCGGTCTGCAAGGCATAAAAAAGTGAAAACTTATACATAATCATTATCTTTCATTATTTTGATATTTTCAGATTTGCCGATCATTAAAATAACAGAATACTGAATGTCTTTTTCCATCAGTGTTTTAATTAAAAAATGTTTGCAAATAAATGACCACACTACTGATGTCTTTATCAAGTTCTTTAGTTTTAGTCTAAAGTTTGTGGTTCCTGCACTATATCTAAGCTCCGTAAGGCGCAGTTTACAGACAATGTGGAACTCATCCTTTGTTGAAAGTGAAACCCCAAAGTGTTTGTGTGCTTTGGATGTGTACTTTTTCTAGACTCTGAGGTTTACAGATGACAATTGTGCATCCCGAGCATATTATCTATGTACTGTCGATCGAAAAAGGTCTCGTCCTAAAATCCATTTTTAATAAAAAATTTGGCGATTAACGTTCAAATAATGACATGTTCCTTATTACATTTGTTTCACAGTCAGAAATGCCTCTTGAGTTACCGTTTTTGAACAATTGATGGCGACGTTCGGAATATATAAAACCTGTTAGCTGTGCAACGAATTAGCTCTGCAGCAAGAGAGTTTGCTGTAATGGTAGCTGCTAAAAAATAAAACAATCTATGATACAAAGTATTAACAGGCATTCACATTATGTGTCTTATTACTGAACACACTGAACATTTCTCATATAACAATCCGGATCAAACTACTTAATAGTATGCAGATTTTTATTTGGATAAACACCGAAAAAAATGTCACTAATCTCTTTACGAAATGATAAATGTTCATATTTAATCATTGATCTCCCATGGTAATTTCCTAAAAAATACTTAACGTTAAAATGATCAGAATGCTGAGGACCTGAACTGCTTGAAGGCATGCTGTCCCATCTCGCTGGCCTACATATTCTACGCCCTAGAAGACCACAGACATACATATTGTTTACTTTTGGTTTGAAACATTACATATTTGGGATAAGAACATAGACGATGTTTAGAAAACAAAATGTTTTTTGAAGATCCACATTAGATCAGTTATATTTCTAAATATCTAAATATGTTTGTGGGGGGGGGGGGGTGGTATTTGTGCTCGAATTTTAAGCACGGTTCGCAAACCCTTGAGAGTTCGGATGTTCATTACAGCAGTACAGGTTACATGAAGAATATAAATCGACTCATTGATATTAAGCTTCTCTATTTTCTGAGGTATTTTGTTTGCCAGTATGAGTCTAAATGTCACATCCGCAACGCTGCAGTCACCCAACCCGTTGTGAGTGGAATCTATGCAGTGCTTTCTGTTATTGATCTATTTAAGATACTCTCCTTTGATCACCTTACTAGACTCCTGTAACTAATGCAGATAATCCCACACGAAAACGCTGCTGCCTTCCCATGACCTCATCATTGTTTTATAGTGCATTATATCATTGCAGTGTCATCTGCTTATTTTTCTTTTTGTGTCGTTGTATCCGTTCCAGTGCTGGACTGTAGTCCCATCCTTTCTTCCTTCCAAGTCATCCTCCTTGAGCACATCATCATGTGCCGACTCGTCACTGGCCACAAGGCGACAGCATTGCAAGAGGTTGGTGTCAGGTCGCTTTCGCAGGATTCTGCCTTGTGTTTGATGCTTTCGACAAAAGGCGGGGAACTCGGTCTAAGAGACTAAGTTCATTGAAATGTTTCCATTTGTGGGTGCTTCACGCTCTGAGCTGTAGTGTTATTTTGCAGTGACTCAGCCACTGCATTTTTGATGGTGCATTACAGGCTTCTCACTTAGCCTGGGTTTGTATGTTAAATGTGTAGCTAGTTACCTTCCTCCTGTCTGGCTTCAGATCTCCCAGGTTTGCCAGTTGTGCCAGCAGTCGCCCAGGTTATTCTCCAACCATGCTGCTCAGCTCCATACCCTACTAGTGAGTTCTTTTCTTCTCTCTGCATACCTTCCAGGCATCCCTAGCTTCTAGATACAGAGAGCTGGATGTTCTTTTTTTTTTATTGTTACCGTGGTGGGAATTCCAGCAGACTTTGTCAGAAATTTTCACTTGGTTTTAGATCAGGTATTTGGTGCGTCTGTATGTATACTAGTCCTTCAGTATTTCACCAGATCTTTCCTAAAAAAAATCCTGTTTGAAACTAGCGGGTGTCTTTAAAAGGGTGGCTGACCTATCCGTGGGCGTCCTTAAGTCTAATCGCTTGGGGGTGTAGCCCTGAGTATTTATTTTACCCCTGATGCCCTGGGTGAACTTGACTTAACCCCTGATTTATTTCAAAAGTTAGAAACGCCCATGAACCCATACTGCGGTACAGTAGCATTTTTCTGGCTTCCTTACCTTCACTGGTTGTTTTGTAAATCTTGTTTCTTGCCTGCAGGGTTTGTACTGTATCTCTGTGAACTGCATGGACAATGCAGAGGCACAGTTCACAACTGCACTTCAGGTGAGTGACCACTTTCTCGTCTTGAGGATTACACAGCGCCCCCTGCAGTCTGTCGCTCTGGGCTGCGCCCTGTGGGCGCCAGCGGAAGCTGGTAGCTGAGCACTAACTCAGCGGTGTCTCCCTCAGCTGACCACGCACCAGGAGCTGTGGACCTTCATCGTGACCAACCTGGCGAGCGTCTACATCAGGGAAGGGAACCGGCAGCAGGAGGTCTGGTCTGGGGCTCCACGTTTTGTTATGACGCTGCAGGGAAAAGAAATTCCATAAACTGGCACAATGAGATCCATTATTTAAACTAGGGGAGTGGGGGCGTGTGCGAAATCCTCTGATTCCCTTTTTTCTCTGTGAAGCTTTACAGTCTTTTGGAGAGAATCAATCCCGATCGCAACTTTCCTGTAAGGTAAAGAACTTGCTGTTGTCTCACCCAGCACTCCTCTTCAGGCAGAGATCTGTGCTTAATATCTGCATCTCAGATCCATCTATGTGTTTGTCTTCCTGTGTTTTCTTTTCTTTTGCATTGGGTGAGTATAATTTTCTGTCTCCTTCACTGCAGCTCCCACTGTCTGCGAGCGGCTGCTTTCTACATCCGAGGACTCCTCTCCTTCTTCCAGGGGCGCTACAGTGAAGCTAAGTGGGTACTTTGTTCCTCGTGTTCCTCTCCTGCTGTTTATGGCTGTGAGACCCACCTTGAGTGTCCCTCTCCCGCCTTCCTCTTCAGGCGGTTCCTGCGGGAGACGCTGAAGATGTCCAATGCTGAGGACCTGAACCGCTTGACGGCGTGCTCTCTCGTCCTGCTGGGCCACATATTCTACGTGCTGGGGAACCACAGGGTGAGATATCGGCTCTTGCTTAATAGACCCTGCGGAATTTTCGTGGACATTCTGTGTGGGTTCTCCTGAAGTGCATCTTTGGTGCTCACAAAGGCTCACTCTGTTGTCCCTCTGGAAAATTTACAAAATGATAGTTTGGTGAGACCATGCATGCTGTGTTCTTCACTAATGCTGCATTTTCCTTGCTTTGTTCCGCACTGTGGTACACAGTTTTTGCCGTGGCCACACAGGTTGCATGTTCAGGTGATGTCTGGGGTGAATCTTGGAGGCAGTGATGAGGTTTCTTAATTCTTGTATTCTCGAAAGGAGCCAGACAAGCTGAGTGCTTTGGGTTGACGATTTCAGACAGGACTGATACGGCTCTGCAGATGCTGTCTTCCAGCCTTCGTTAGACTTTCCCTTTCCCTTGTAGGAGAGCAACAACATGGTCGTCCCAGCAATGCAGCTGGCAAGCAAAATCCCAGACATGTCTGTTCAGCTGTGGTCCTCGGCCCTACTGAAAGGTACATTCAAGTGTTTAGAGCTGTTTCCAGCTATGATTAATCTTGTTTGAAGGTTAAAATTTAATGTTCCAGTTCACATCCGTCATGATTACACATGTTAAGCTTTTAGAATGTTATAAATTTCCTTACTGCTTGTATCCAAGGCAAATCAATGCATTCAGTAAAAATCGATATATCGATACAGCTAGTCAGGACAGTGGACAAAACAACTTGACTTTAAAATGCTCTGTTAAGAGTTTTCAGTGTCCTAAGATTCCGCAAACTGGTTGTTCCAAACCTGACACCATCATTGCTGGGGATTTCTTCTGGTTAAGAGCTACAGCAGTGAGTTTTAATGAATGAAAAAAATAATAATGAAACTATGACAATGGTGTTCACACTCCTGCCCAGATTTGAACAAAGCCTGTGGAAACACCATGGAGGCACATGAAGCAGCCCAGATGCACCAGAACTTCTCCCAGCAGCTCCTCCAGGACCACATTGCTGCCTGCAGCCTCCCAGAACACAACCTCATCAGCGTGAGTATGGGCTGCCTGCACCCAGTACAGACCAGTGCAGGACCTGGACATACAGGCAAACCAAAAACTAGAGGCTGCTCTGATTAGAATCTAACAGCGTTTTGATAGAAGCTTCAGTTCTGCAAAGGTGGTTCTATGCTCAGTTCCAGTAACAGAGAATGAAAAACTAGTTTTGTGCTCTGCTGGTCCTTTAAGGCACGATTTGGATCCACTGCTGAAGAGGGCCGTCTCGGTCTTGTCCTAATTGTGTGTTCCAGTTCATCCCAAAGATGCTCAGTTGGGTTGAGGCCGCGACTCTGATGTGGACACACTAATGTCCCCTGTTTATCTCTAGGACCATAAAAGCATTTTTCTAGGCACAGTTCCTGCTATTGGTGTAGAGTCTATTTGAAAATACCATCCATTATCAGTCATTTGAAAAGGCCTGTTTAATAAGACTTGCCTTGCATCTGTCCTTTTTGAGATGTGATGTTTTGCAAAGCAGCGAACGTGATGCTGGGTTATAGCTTCCGGAAGAATGTAACACCTGGCCTCCTTTCTTTGTGCCCCATGTGGCAGTGGACAGACGGCCCACCACCAGTGCAGTTTCAAGCCCAGAATGGTCCCACCACCAGCCTGGCCAACCTGCTGTGAGTGCAGCCAGGGCCGGAGCCAAGCCCACACTGTGAGAGGGGGACCGGCCCACTCCTGAATCCAGTGCTTCAGGCTCGAGTGTTTTTATTGACAGTCCCATAGACGTGCTGTTAAGGTGATGTCCATGGCGGGGAATACGGGGGGGTGGGGTGGGGAGGGGTAATTTTGGCATGTGACGATGGCCTTGTGCCACGTGGGGTTTCTATAATCCAGAGAAGAACAGGCCATGGTGGGCTGCAGACAAGCCACTGAGACGGTGACAGAGAAGCCTACCTCAAGGAAAAATACGGTTGTGGGTGGGTGGAGCCTGAAGGCATTGAGGAGGGGGCGGGGCTGTGACGACCGCTCCCAGGCCAAGGCAAACACATTCCAGCTGAGTGAGGAAACGATGAGTCATCAGGGAGCCTGAACAACTTCCCGTAAGGACTCCTCCTGCACCGAGCCTGCTTCAGGCCCCAGAGTTCCTGGGAGCCCATCTCTTGGTGTTAATCCCCAGCTTGGGATGTTGAGTCAGTTCTCGAGGCTTGGGGTGGTAGTACGCCACTGAAAACTGATGTTCCTCAGAGTGCTTGTGATATTTCCTGCTCTGTTCCCACCATCGTGATAAACCTGTGAACTGGGACGTACTGATCTATCGGGCCCTTTTACAGAATGTTAGTCGAACATGCATTCCCCTTATATAGGATTTATTTGCATTTGTTACTTTTAAGGAAAATACTTTTAGAGCTTGATTTTTCCCAGAGTGTGACTGCAATGAATGCAAAAAAAATGCATGGGGTGGGGGGGTGGAGATTTAAGTTTGGTAAATGCAATTTTATTGACATCAGACTGATCTGCTGGTTCGTTTTACAATATAAAATATAAAATTTGGCATTGGATTAATTTAGCATCATATAGGCAGAAAATAGAATTTGCAGTTTTGATTTGTTTTTGATTTGATTTTTGAGCAGGTCGAGAGCAGATAAGGGGTTTGTTTTAGCTCATCTTTGTTTTTGATATATTTATTTGGGCTTAAGCGCAGGTAGACTCCTGCAAAGCCCCCTTTCACCAAGTGCAGTCCCTTAATGGACCAGCAACAGTCACCTGAGTAGCATCTGGGTAGTTTGCTGGGGAGGCAAAAGCCTTTTGTAATATTCTAAATTATTTTTTTTAAACAAATGATAGGCATTTTGTAACCTGTCATGTGTAATACTTTTTCAGGAGTATCACTTCAGTTTGTCAATTATATTTGAAACACATAATTAGTTTTTTTTTTTGTATTGTGTGTCATGCAGGTTCCTGTTTTAGCTGTACAGATCATGTTTAAACAATATTTTTGTTTATGAAGATAAACATCTTATGCTCAATCCTGTAGTTTGAACAAAAATCCATTTATTAAATTTTGTAAAGTTTGAATATTTGTATACCACAGTTAATTTTTTTTTTCCATTTGCAAATACTCAACCTTTAGTTTGTATAAATATTGCAAAATGCTGAAAAAATTGTTTAATCTTAGTTTTTCCTCAATTAGTACATTTTGTTGTATAATAACGTTTGTTATGATAAAATTATTAAACCTTTAAATGTCAGGTATGTAATGTATTTCTAACTGTCCTATATAGACAAAATCAAGAGCTATAAGAATAGCGACTCAGTGTTTATATTTTATGTCTGCATTAAAAAACCAAAATACGAAAACTTTGGTTACTGCCATGTTCTTACTCCTGTCTTTTTGAATGCGATTCGTGTTTTTTTTTTTCTCTTCAAAATATCAGGAAGTTTTTCAAATAAAACTGGCAAAAGTTTTGCGACTACCTTTGCCGTCTGTAGCTCTTAAACATCCAAGGCCTTTTTTTTACCCCCCCCCCCCCCCCCCCCCAATGTGAACAAAGCCACAGGGAGATTTGGGAATGGTTATGCTAGAGTCTCTTAATGTGCATCAAAAAGTGAAGATCAGCTGCTTGTTGCCAAGAAACACCCATAATAGAACAGTATGAACGATAGCTTCTGTATGTTCTTCATGCAGTTTGCAGTGCTTTAACGGCAGTGTTAATGCTACAGTCACGCTGGTGTGACTGCTGCGTTTACACATTGTACGTAACACAGGAGAGCATGCGATCCAATGAGTGCAAGAGTTCTTTATTTTGACGACCAGCAGTTTGAATGGGACAGTGCTGGTTAGGTTACTTCAGTATCACAACCACTGAAAGAGAAGATATTTAAGATTGTGCCCATCAGTACTAGCGAAGAGGTGTCAGGACTGTACTTACAAGTTCTGTGTTGTCTAGTTTGGTGAGAAGCAGAGGCGCTTGGAAACATGTATGTTTGATGTTTGTACTTTATGTGTGGTGTATGTTTGTGTGACTGATCACTGAACCTGTAGCAGTATTGCCAATTCCCATTCAACAACCCAGCTGGAGCCATTTGATCTAATGAGCTTTTTTAAAAATCCGTTATCAATATAATTGAAGTCACATGCAGATAAAAATGGTTGCAATAAATATCTTTAAAGTTTTCTGTGTCTCTCTTGCAAATTCCATTATTTCTTTTCATGTGGGTTCATGTGAGTTTGTCTTTTTCTGGCTGATGTGTCAGGCCCAAATTGACCAAAATGTGAAGGGGTTCTTTAATTTCATATAATACCTATAATTAAGTCTATTTCCACAGCTTGGGGGTCAGACATATTTCTCCGCAAAATTACATTGAATAACCTGTAATGAACGTGAATGATAATTATGCACCTGTTTCGAAAGACTAAAACCACAGATTCTTTTACTTGAATCACTTGTTCTGTATTAAGGGTCATACCAAAGGGTGCCTGAATGGGGGGGTGGTACCTGCTGTAAAAATATTGTTTTATGGAAGCATTAATAGGAAGCAAAATTCAACATGCACAAAGTACTATAATGTGGTCAAGAAAGTTGCCAGTATTTTTTTTTCTATGGATTACTGGAGTGTTTTAACTAGCAATATCACACATTTTAACAGTGTGCTGATTGTATCTTATCTTACAAACCGTTTAAACTGAGGTTAATCATAATCAGCATTCACTAAATGCACTGAAGATGATGTATATCAGTGAATAGTTCTATGTACAATTTTTAATCATTTACAGTAAACTCCTGGTAGAAATTTCTCAAAATAACTCAAGTTCATTAATAATCTTTCACTGGGAGCTTGTTCATTTGTCCTGAAAGAGAGACTACTTCTGTGTCTCCATTTCCGAAACTGTATAAAAGTCCCAATCGAGAGCTGCATTGGAGTTATCTGCGATGGTGAATTGCAGCGTGGAGAGCTGCCAACATTGAGGTCAGTCTTGCGGGCCTGGTCACATGATCGTCTTTATTTCCAGCCTGCTGTGCAGTAGCTGTGACATTCCTCTGATAAGACTTTCACTCAGCAGGTTTCGTGCCAAGGGTTAAAGGAAAAGAGAAGTCCTACCATTTCTATTTAAGTCACTATAGTTGTGAATAATTACCCTGAATCACTCATGAGAGGGAATTACAAATACACTAGAGAAACCATGTTCGCTAGTGATGCTTATTAGGTAATAGGTGTCACCACTGAAACTGCCTTCAGAGAATACACTTCCTGCCAAATAGTGAGTCCAGCTGATTGTGACAGGGAGGGGTACTTCCTGCATTGTTACTGTACCTTAATGGGGATTAACTCGAGGCCATTTTTTTTTTTAAATCAGCCATTACCTAGTACAGTTCAGCCAGGTACAACACTGGTATAAACCGTTGAAAGGATTTTTCTCCAAGTGTATGATTTTGATTACGCTTTGACCAACCGCTACAGATTAACAAGACTTGACAAGAATTGTTTCAGATTTGACGTAATGAGGATTATGTACATTCCATGAAAATAATGCTGTCAGTTTTTTTTATCTTTCCTCCCCCTCCCCGTCCGTCCACTAATACTCTATCACATTTAAGCATGTACATATCCACTAGAAGAAATACATATTTGTTCTTTTCCCATGTAACCCATGTGAATGATACAATGGCTGTTTTCATCCAGAGGCCTTTGAGAGAGGACTTGGGCCTCTCTCAGACACGAGCACAGAAAGGTATAAAGTACTCTGGACTGGCCATCCAGCATCCCAGAACATCCTGGGTGGGTCAGCCCACGTACCACAGATGGTCAGGTGGCCTCTGTTTTTCAGCTGCGACAAAAGCAATAAGGATCACAAGTGTAAACCATAATAACACTTCCCATTCTCCTATTTTAAACTGAAAGTAAAGCTGGCTAGATTTATGTAGCCTGATCTACTTACACCTGCGTATTTTTGATTCTGATCAAACATGAAACACTCATAGAAGTCTGAAGAGTTTTTTTTTTATTTCTCGAAAAACCATGAATTAGTAGGACTATACAGGCAAATGCAATCTTTGCTCAGCAACAAACTGTTATTTAATCCCATACTTATAAAAAAAGGAGATTTTGCAGATTGGCAGGATATTAAGCACAAAATTACAGCCTCATTATTAGTGATTTAAGTCACAAAAGGGTCTTCTCTGTTGTACCCTTAAGGAAAGTACTCATTCTAGGCTGCTCCAGTTAAATAGAGAGGAGTATAAAAAAGTTAAATCGCTTTAGATCAGTGTTTTCCAATCTGAACTCCATACAGTCCACGTTTTTGCAAAAACTTGGATCATCTGTGGGTCCCTGAAGACTGGGTTGGGTAACTGCTTTAGATCAGCATCAACCAAGTCATTCATCCTACTGCTTATCCCAGTCGGGGTCGTAGGTCAGCTGAGAAATGTCACAAAAATGAGAAAATGTTCACGTACAGTTCGGCTATTTCCTAAAACCTTTCCCAAACTTTCCGTTTCCATGCAATGTTGCATACAAGAAAATAGGCTTATTTCAAAATAATCTTATTTCTAACATTGGCATACAACATTTATTTTCCGCATTATTAAAACGCATGTTTCACTCTTGTAAATGCTTTTTAACCCATTAAGGCACTTAAACATATGAGTATTACAATCAGGGATAATAATCCAAATCCAGTGGATTTCATTTGTCTCAGTAGCGACCATTTCAAGCAAGGTGTGTGTCCAATTATGAGTGAATGAATTTTAATGCAATATGGGACGAAATACTGCTTGTACCACTTGTACATCAGGTTGACCCAATCTACCGTGTCTATGTAAATTATAATACGATGGTACAAAATCCAGCATGTTACTTCCTGGGTATGTAGGGTTAGCACTTGAGAACAAGAATGTGAAAGTGACGTTGCTTTGACACTTACTTTAAAAGTGATGATGTCAGGACTGCTTGAGTGACAACCTAGGAGCCCCGCGCTCTTGGCAGGAATTGTAATGACATATAAGTGGGTCTTGGCGCGACTAGGTCGGCTGGAGGGGACGTTGCGACCTATGGCCGTTTTGCCCCGTGGTGGTCAGTAGTTGATGTGTCTCTGGTCCCCCTATCGTGATCAAATGCGCATGCCTGGTGCGGTGACGCCGCAGCTCCATGTGTGTGAAGCGCATTATTTGGCAACCGGAGAGGCATCGGGGAGGGTTGAAAAAAAAAGGGGTATCCCCAGGATTTTTTAAAACACCGAATTACCGGAGTATATAGTAACCTACAGTGCGAGGAAGACGCGCTGAAACCCGGATCAGTGCTACTGGGACTCTGTAAGTTCGCGACGGCGCGTTAAAGTTTCTTTTTGGGGTGGTTTTACGCCGTTCTTGTTTTGAATTAGCCAGCTAGCTAGTTAGGAGGAAAAGTCTTCCTTCTGCGAGCTGTTGTGAGTGAGTGAGTAAGTGAGAGAGTGAGTGAGTGAGGAGTGAATGAATGCGTGAATACTGGAGCAGGCGGCTCGCTAATGGTCTGGGCGAATTTAATACATCTCACCGCCTACAGTAAGGAATAAAGGGAATAAAATCCTTATTTATAAGAGGGAAACAAAGTAGTCGGGATCAGTTTAAACTTATACCGGCGGTTGCTTTGAGAGCCCAGCCGTTGGCATGGATGAGCCGCTTGCGCTGCCTCGGTGTCTTTCACAGGTTTTGTTTATGGAGTAACCCATCTGCGGGTGGCTGCGCCCCGGAGCGCCTGGCCGCCGGAGCCGGGTGTCGGTGCGAGCTGGGGCTGCTTTTCGGGGAGCTCATACGATCCTGAGCCGCTTTACTTTCGGATCCCCGAAAGAGCGGCGCCGGTACGTGCCGCTAATTTCCCTCAAAGCGTCGTTGCCGAGGTCGCGTTGTTTTCTGGTCTCCATATTCGGAAACTTTGAGGCATTTTTTTAAAGTTTAAATTTTCCGCTATTTTTTGTTCCCCCCTTTCCGAAACGCGAGCTTGTTAGCCCGGTAGCCCGACGGTGAGCTAACGGCTCCGTCCCATTGGCTTGCGCCCGAAGTCGCGCAGCCAGGATGTGGTTGTTCTTTTACGACAGGAAAGTTGGTCCCTAGCAGGTATTTTGTCATTTTAGAGTCAAACCTTTTCGAAACATTTTGTGCGAGACCCGACGGCGAAGCAGATGAATGTTAATTATGTATTATGTTGCACACCGTCGGGATAAACAGATCTCGGAAAGCGCGGTTTAAGCCTGTTTGTAACCGGCTTTCTGGACATTCGAGGCTCCTGCGTGGTGTTTGTATTTTTATTTTTTTTTTGTCGGGGGTGGTGGTGGACACGACCGTCGGCACTTTCACGGCTGGGAACGGGGGGCTCGACCGTGGCATAATGGTGGACGATATTCGTGTGCCTCGGTTTAAGCCCCCAGTCGTGGCACTTAACCCGACTGGCAGCCCGTCTTCGCGAGCGGGTGTCACAATAAAAGTCCCCCCCAGCCTTCCTACTCGGCGTTTCCTCGCTTCAGCGGCCAGCCACCCTCTTCCTCCTCATCTTAAAGCGACACGCACATCTCAGATGCGGACATGGTGCCGTAAGCGCACGTAGCTGGCGGTTAAATGCGGTTTGAATTATACCTGCGGTCTGCCCCCTCCCGTGCTTCCTGCAAATGCTATAACATTTTAAATTTGCGTTAAAAAAACTCTGAATGTACAAGAATGACATAACGAAGCGCATGCTTTTGTTTTAGGGGCTTCACTACTTTGAATGTTTGTTTTTTTTTTAATTGTTCAGCATGGTATTCATTGTGCTTTTGCAAAATGTACGCCGCCGTTCCTTCGTGCACTCACTTCTGAAGAAGCTGTTTGACCTTAAATGCCCCCCCACACACCACTGACAGTACGAAGACGGTGTGAAAGTTCAACACTCCACAGGATGAGGAGACTGGTCCTGTTAAAATGATCAACTAACAATAATCTACTGTTCAAATAAGATATCAGATGCTGTTAACTTGTTTGTTTAAATGTCTGTAATGTTTTAATTCGGGCTTCATCTGTGATGCTTGATGACATCTGCGGATTAGTAAACCGTCATTCATGAGGTAACTGTAAGTGCTGGCATGTAAGATGGTGGTCTGTTTAAATCCCATGAATATAGTATTTGTGGTACATGTTAAATGTGGCATGTTGTTGGTTGAATTTAGATGTTTGTTATGGTAATTAGCTTTAATGGTAGTTGACGCAGTTTTGTAAAGTTATGGATGTTGCTGAAAGTGAAGTCAATTCGCACAATGTGGGTGAGATTTTGAAATGTTGGGTCTTGATAATGTCACTTTATTGGCATTTATCTGAGTACAGGAGTACAGGAATTCCTTAGTTTTTGTGTATTCCATCTTACACTCATGAGATAGGCAGAGATTAAGGGCCTTGCTCAAGGGCCCAACGTTGATGTGCCAACTCTGTGAGTCACAGGATTCAAAAAGATGCCCCACAGAACATGGGCTTGGGATTTTAGCCTCCAAATACCCCCCTGTCAAAGGGCTTCAGTTTTGTCTGCCCATTTGGCCGGGGGGGGGGGGGGGTGTTTAGTTCTGTATGGGAATTATGGTACTAATTACTGCTGAGGCTGTTTGTAGTATTTGTGATATTTTGCATGTTTGCCTGATCAACAATAAGCTTTTTCGGTGTTGCATTCTCTCTAGAGGCCTATAGAGGGCAGGGTGACGAGAAATACAGGCATCCTGTTACTGCATAGAGGGCAGGGGGCTTTGGTGCCTTGGAACAAAAGCATCACACTACTTTGTAACTGAAAGTGCTGGGAAAATTGTGTGTGTGTGTGTGTGTGTGTGTGGAGGGAGGGGTTGGAATCTGTCTTTTTGGGCCTGTACACATAGTGCTAGGCAGGTGACTGCAGGTGATCTGGGCAGTGTGGTCCTTAAAAATGTCATTCTAAGTCATACATTTTCTGTATCCACGTCTCCTCTGGGTCACGAGGAATCCGGAGTCTATGGGTGCAAAGCAGAGAACAACCCAGGATGGGGTGCCACCCCATCGTAGGGCACACTCACACCTATGGGCAGTTTTGTAACTCCAGTTAACCTAGGTGTGTTTTTTGGACTGTGGGGAGAATCCGAAGTACTCAGAGGAAACCCCAGAATGACACGGGGAGACCAAGGAAACTCCACACACACAGAACCCTGGCGGAGATTTGAACCCCAGTCCGCGAGGTGTGAAGCGGCAGTACTAACCACTGCACCACCATGCCACCCCTCTGAAATCTTCAACCGAAAACGGCAGAGGGTGCCGTGTATGATTGAGACGGATATATGCGCTTATAACCCATTTTTAGGGACTGGTTCAACCCACAGATGTGCAGTGTGCCTGGGGTGTTGTGCGCACAATGGGACGGCCAACCTGCTTGACTTGACAGACGAGGAGGTTGAAGACCTGGAGTTCTTGGTGTGGCGACCCACCCTGGGCACCAGGGGGTGGGATTTGCCAACTCCTGCTGCTTACTCTATAATGGCCTTGTATATAAGGCAGAGTGATTGTGCATATGAGTGATGGGTCTGATCATTAAAACATAGTTTTTAAAGAACTGGTCTCGTCAGTTCTTATTCTGACGTAATTGATCAGAAGTGTCTTAAATATCTAAATGGTGCACTTGCTTAGCGGAATGTGACACCAGTTTCCAGTGTGTGGCTTTGATTTGCATATTGTTTTCTATTTGCTGTTCTGTTTGAACCACTGTTAATATGAAGGGAGAATGGGAGCCAGTAGTTAATTGGACACCTGTGATGTCACTCATGCATGAGAGGCGGGTCCTCACACTTCGCCCTCGCAGGTGGAATTGACGTCAGTAATCTGCACTGCCCAATATGGACTCGGCCCTTGTTACCATCTGTTCTCAATCCTCTATCTCACAGATGGGGTGTTGGGGGGGCATCACTGTTTCCTGTCAGCATTACATGTGGGGGTACCTTCCTGCAGGGACTTAAGATGCATGAGATTCCATTAAAATCATGTCCCATTCTAATGATTTTGGGTGGCTGTTTAGCTGTTTAACAATATGCAAATATTGTAGTGATATGAACCTTTGTTCCCTGCTGTTCCTTAAATGTGGCTTCGAGTGCTTCCATACTAGACCAATGCTTTCTTGGTGGTGTGTAGTTCTCAGTATTGTTCAGTTTTAGCTCTGTTGTCTTGTCTTGTCCTGGGTGCTGTCATGACCAGGAGAATATGGTTCACTATGCTATCTGACCGACAGTTGTACTAGCATCAGAGCTGGAAAGCCTGGTTTACTGCATCACATAAACTCAGAGCAGCTAGTATTTTATTGTGCAGGAGTCAAGTGCTTTTAAGCACTTGTGTTTAAGATTCTCACTTTTTATAATCGAACGCTTTGTATTATTTAAGCCTGCATTTATTAGTCTGGTGGATTTGTGAACCGCATCGCAGTATTTTTGTTGTATGTTGCTGTTCTGCACAACTCAACTTTTGTTTGTGTCTTGGGGGGGGTCTTTTGGGCCCCCGGGCTATATTGTCATGTACATTCTGTGATTGTTAGGGAGCATTGTTGGTTCTGACCCAGTGAGCTTGTGCGGAATACCCACTGCGGATCCCTGCCTAAAATAGCTAGTACAGTTCACCTAGCACTTTATTGACAGTGTACTTGCTTTTTAATTGCTGTCCATTAGTTTTGTTTACCTTTCTTGTTTGGGCGCCTGTATGTTTTTGTGCTGCATGTGTGACCAGGCATTTCGTGTGTGTGTGTGTGTGTGTGTGTGTGTGTGTGTGTGTGTGTGTGTGTGTGTGTGTGTGTGTGTGGCCGTCTCGCTCAGGGGAACCTGGTCTCTCTGGCACGGCTTCCATTTTGTGAGGCAACGCCCTTAATGGACTGACAGTGGTGCTAAAATGGCAGCGCTTAACCCTTCACCTGCCAGCCTGAGTCAGCAGAGGCCTGCGGCGGGGGGAGCGTCTGTGGCTTCATTGCAAAGAACCCCCCCCCATCCCACCCCCCCCTTCCCCAGAACGCTCCGTTTGCTCGGAGTAGCGTGCGGTACTAGCTCCAGTGTGACTTGGCCTAGACAGTGCTTTGTTTACTTTTGTCTTTTTTAAAAAACTTTTCCCCACTTTTAACGCAGTTCTTTGGAGTCTGGGGGTTTCCAGTGATTTCTCCCCTACGTTCTCCCTGATTTACACTCGTGGTGCATTGACGGATGAAGTTTTGGGTATTTAGCTTTCTGTCCCGATTTTTCTCTCTTGCTGGTTTTTTTTTTTTGTGTGTCATACAGTGTTGTCATACAGAATCTTGCCTGTGGGCGTGTGGATTTGGGGTGCGGGGGGGGGGGGGGGGGCTCAGAGGGCTTGTTTTGCAGTGCACAGTCACACGCATGTACAAACCCGTCTTTTTGCTGGGTCGCCGCGTTGCAGTCCTGAAAGGGGAGGTTATTACATCGAATGCTATAAATACTGTGGGCGGAGAGAGGGGGTTGGGGGGGGG
This sequence comes from Brienomyrus brachyistius, assembly GCF_023856365.1. Classification (NCBI taxonomy): domain Eukaryota; kingdom Metazoa; phylum Chordata; class Actinopteri; order Osteoglossiformes; family Mormyridae; genus Brienomyrus; species Brienomyrus brachyistius. The sequence continues at coordinate 13,224,419 of NC_064553.1, forward strand.
GGCTTCCTGCCCACTTGAGAAAAAGGAATGGTGCTGCTGCTGTCTGCTGCCGAGCCGATGGTCTTGGCTCTCGTGGTCCTGTGTCCTTCGTGGCAGCTACGCTGGGGGCTTCAGTTTGGCTTCTGGTATTCAAGCCTCCCCCCCCGTCCCACCCTCCTTCCAAATGAGAGGTCCTGTTGTAATTTTAACCTTTTTACAAAGGTGTACACCCTCTCCAGGAACACCTGCACACAAACCTATGCACATATTTGGCTATGCAGTTTAATTTTACTGCAGGTTCATATGGCACTAGCTTAGAGTGACGCTGCTATGACATTATAAAGTGAAACTTGTTACATGGTCTGCATCTCCAGTAAGGCCCTGAACCGCAGCTGCACACCCTCTGGTGGTGATGTGTACTTCACCGATGAAACTGACTGATGAAAGTGGTGCTGTGGTGTAGAGCCTGCATGTGTAAGGATGGACCGGGTTGACAGGCCGGGGCTTAGTGATTTCCGTGGTCTTTCCGTAGGTAGAACATAGTAACGATCTAGTAAGAGCTGAACAAGGAGCATTCAGTTAAGAGTTTTGAGAAGTAACAGCAGAAATGTTCCTTTTGGGACTCATATTTCATTAAAAGCACCTAAAAGCAGAAAACAGTGACTTATGTGTAGATATTGGTACTTGTACATATAAAAGTGTTTTGGACGATTTGGGTGATCAGGTGGTAGAGGAAGCAATGGTGTTTGGGTTTTCTCTTGGTGCTTGTTCTCTTGATGACTCAACTGGTGCGGGGGGGGGGGGGGGGAGACTCTGTAAGACTTTGCCTTTAAGAGATAGAGGGTACTGGCCCTTTAAGAGTGGCCATGGTGGCTTTCCTTCCAGCTTCACCACACTGCTGCTGTGGAATGCCATGTGGCGTCGGTCACTGCTGCAGCCAGCCGAGCCCAGGCCCCCTCCCTAAAGGGGTTAAAGGGCACCCCTCCACCCCACCCATTCACAGCGCAACTGGTTTAGGCCAGTTTTCAGGGAAGTGCTTTGTGTCGTCCTCCAGCTGCATTCTGGGAAAAGTTGTGTGTAGTCCCGGTGATGTCACGTGCAGTGAGAAAGACCTTGAGTCAGCTGTCTTCGTTGGGGAGAACTGTGTGGTGCAGGATACAGGTATACTGAAACTGGGAGATGGGGGCTGGGAGGATGCTCTGCACAGAGGACAATACAGACTTTACAGCCCATAGTGGGGGGGGGACATTGTTTCTTTTTGTGCATAATACTAGCATAAAGCTTTTCTGTTGTTTTTCTGCACTGCTTCAGTGGGACGTGCAGTTTATTGGCACAGAGCCCCAGAATCTGCCAGCTCCCACCCCCCTAGCAGGCCGTCATGCCAGCAACCAAGTGAATCTGGAATGAGGTCCTTGTTTGGTGGAGGGTAGCAGGTCACACCGCAACTGGCGTGTGGGATGTAGGTGTGGATTCAGCTTCGTTTTATCATGTAAATCGTCTTAGTGTTCCCACTGTATCCCTTCACGTGGAGTCCTTTCATGGCAGTGTTTCCCAGTCCGGTCCTCAGGGACCCCCAGACAGTCCATGTTTTTGCTCCCTCGCAGCTCCTGGCAAAGGCATGGACAGTCTGAGGGTCCCTGAGGATCAGGTTGGAAAACACTGATTAATGGAATACCTTCCTGCATCTCTTAGGAAGGAATTCTGCATCACCCTCTGCATTGTATGTGGTATCTTACCTGAGGCGCCACCTGGCTGCACCATGGAAAAGGTGAAACAGGGTGTTCTCTAACGATGCAGTGTGCCTACGCCTGATCTCTGTTGGGAAGAAAGAAATTCCTTGAAATATAGCTGTTAAGGTCCTTAATGGATTAACGATTGAAGCTGACTGCGCAGTACCAGTTTTTAATAGCACTAGTTCCATTTGCATAATAAGTTTTATTCATTTGCAGTATCCATCTAGCACTTTTTTGAGATGATGGATCGGCTGAGACTTCAATTTGTCTAATACACAGTGCCCAGGTTTCAGAAAGAATTAGATATTTGCTGGTTTGACACTTGGAGGCAACTTTTCTTAGAGCTACCTGTAAGATGGATGTTTTGGAATGATACTGAGCCTGGCCCGGTGCCTTTATGGGGAAATGTGGTGTTTTTTCATGGCTGCTTGTGAAGGTCTCCTCTCAAGAAAGAGGAATTCCAGTGGCGTGCCGAAAGAGGAACGTAATGGCCTCCGTGTAAATCTCCCGCTTTCCTCCTCCAGGGCCGCCATGTCGGAGGAGGTCGTCCGTCAGACGCGGAGCCAGAAGCGGGCCCTGGAACGGGACGGACCGCCAGGACAGCAGGATGGCAAGAAAGCACGGCTGGAGAGGGGCGCTGATGCTGGTGGGGAGGTAAAGGCTACCATCAAGGTGGAGGTGCAGGCCAAGGATCAGCCTGTCGACATGAGCACCACCAAAGGGTGAGCGGTGCCTTCCATGCCTTTTTGTTTTTGTTCCTGTGAACAATATATTTGTCCTTTAGATTCTTTTAGACCAGTGTTTCCCAACCCAGTCCTCAGGGACCCCCAGAAAGTCTACATTTTTGCTCCCTCCCCGCTCCTAGCCAATCAAGACTAACTAATCAAGAACTGAGTACCTGGTACAGGTTTTTTGGGAGCTGGGAGGAAGCAAAAATGTGAGCTGTCTAGGGGGTCCTTGAGGACTGGGCTGGGAATTTTTGGGCTTGTTGAATGAGTTGCATTATCGGGTTGTATTCTTGGTTTCGACTGGTCATCAATGGTGTCAGATCCTGTGAAACCGAAACTCTGGCCAAAATAGTATTTGAGGCTTCACACCTATATGTGTGTGTCCTGGTGGCCAAACTTCTCTGACTGCACATTCCATCAGTAAGAACAAAGAGTGAAGGTTGAATTAGCAGAGCAGTAACACAGCTGTGGAGGGTAGCAGCATACTAATACATTATTGTGAGTCTAATATATTGCAGTCCCTGCCGCATAATGGGAGATATATCAGAGTTCAAAAGACCAGAGTGGCAAGTTTTTGTGGTGCATCGAGAGCCACGGTATGCAGGCTAATGTCAGCATATCACCACGAAGGATGGACCACATCCTTACTGTGGATGCAAGAGGAAGCTGTCTGATAGGGATGTTTGGGTACCAACCCAGATTGTATCCAAGAACCATAAAACCACAATGGCCCAACACACCACAGAATTATATGTACACCTTGACACCTGTTTCCACCAAAACTAATGCCAAATGTCAGTTTCAATGGTGCCATCAGAACTAATCTTGGGCTGTAGACCATGTGAAGCATATGTTGCTCTATGAGTCCATCTTCGCTGTCTTTCCCATATGCAGGAGAGTTACGGTGTGGGTAAGCCCCAATGAACGCAGCATGTGTGTAGATCAGTGATGTTTTGGGCTGCATTCCATAGGCCCCCTACTTTTTCTAGATGGGCGCATCACAGCCAAGGGCTGCTGAACCATTCTTTAGGACCATATTCACCCAATGGCTCAAAGATTGTATTCTGAGGGTGATGCCATGTATCAGAATGCTAATGCATCGATACGCGCAGTAAGACTGGTGACTAGATTGATGAACATGAAAGTGAAGCTGAACATCTCCCAGATCAGTCACCAGATCTGAATATTATTGAGCCACCTTGAGATCTTTTGGAGTAGTGAGCCAGGGAGTATTTTCCTCCACCAGCATCACGTAGTGACTAGACCACTGTTATGCGAGAGGAACGGCTCAGAATCCCTCTGGCCACTGTGCAGGACTTCTCCCTTTTTTGATGCTGTATCGGCCGCAAAAGGAGGCCCTACACCATAGTAATACATTTTAAATATACACATGAAATTATGTATGCAAGTAAACATGTATGTGTATTTATATAATGTAAAGCATATATAATACACACACACACACACACATATATATATACATATATAGCCGTGGATTTTTATCCATTTTTAAACACCTGCATTTTTAAATCCTGGTTTAATTCTGGTTCTGATGGCAGAAGGCTACACTGAGCAGCAGGTTGCTTCCAGGTTCAAAATTTCTAAGACAGCAGTTCTTAACAACAGTTTGAAACAGGAGACACTGGGAATGACCAGAAACCAGTCAGGTAAACGGTGGAAGCGACCTTCTAATGCCAGGGATGAGTCAGTTTATCCAATAGTTCATGAATCGGAGGGTGACATCAAGTGACCTTCAAAAGGAGCGGGAAGCACTAAGAGCAGGTGTGATGTGCTCTGCTAGGACAGTTTGTATCAGGCTCCTGGAAGCAGGACTGAGGTCCCATAAAGGAAGGAAGAAGCCCGTCATCAATGAGAAACAGGGAAGAGCCAGATTGGAGTTTGTGAAATTTTTTATTATATAAAAAATATCACTCACAGATGCACACCCATAAGAACTGAAACAAAAAATTGTGCTGTGGTCTCCAAATTTTTCACGTGTGTGTGTATAACATAATATAGAACAATTGGTGCAAGGCAGAAATGAATCTAGGACCATATTTCGTAAGCTGAGAGACGAGCCTTCATTTTAGCTGTGATTATCTTGCAATACAGGAATCACAGAAAGTAAATTAAGGTAAATAATGTAAGTGATGACAGTGATAGGTTAGGCTCCTCTGAGAGGCTAAAGGGCACGTAGCTTATGGCTGTCTATGGCTAACCTGGCATAATTAGGTTTGTAGATAGCTTCTCTTAATGTTATAGCATTGCAGTCATGCTGTTGTCGATATGTTGATATCTGAGTTCTGCGATACCCGCATTTCTCTTTTTTTTTTTTTGTTTTTGTTTAATACAAAGTGCTCCCACACAGCTGTAGTCTACACACCCATCTACTATACTCTGTCATATTGCCCAGTAACTAAGAAGGCGATTTTTAATCATGGCAGCCCGATAGATAATTAATGCATTTTAAAGAGCCAGCCCATGGTGAATAACTCCAGGAATGTGGAGGGACTGAGGTGGGCAGCGACGATCTTAACGTCCTGACAGCCCCGCAAGAAGCTGTCACTGACCCTGGCCGAACTGGCTTACATGCTCTTGTACCTTCTGCCAGAACGGAGCGGGAAAGAGACCCCATGGGAAGGAGGGAGGGGTCTTTGCTGTCTAAACATGATGCATGACAGCAAAAGTCACAAGAGCTCAGACTATGCTGTATCTGGAGTCCACCGGGGGTGGGTAGAGTTATCCTGTCACATCCACTCTGCAGCGAGCTGTGGCAGTTCTGTGAGACAATATAAAAAATGCATATACACGAAATGGACAAAATAACAGAAATCTGATGTATTAAGTGTGGTGCAGGCTGACGGTAGCTGACTGTCGGCACGGCGACCACCGCTGTGGCAGGTATTGGGTCCTATTATGGGAACTTCCTGGTAGTTGGTATTGAAAGTATTGCCTGATGTAAATAATGCAGACACGGTGTGACACGGTCTGATCCATGGTCTAATGCATATTAATTAGGACACCATTAAAATGTACCTTTAAAAAAAAAAAAAGTTGAAATAGTTTGAGAGTGATGGTTCTGGATGGAGCGGCTCTACGGAGCAGGGTGAGCTGGGTGGGGGGGGGCGTGCCCTCATGCAGGTGGGGTTTGGTGTGTCTCGCCTGAACAGCGACGTAGGCCCTCCCTACCCCGGGAAGCACACCTCTCCCCTTGGGGAGCCTTGGTGGCCTTTAGCCGACGAAGGCCCTGCATTGCAAACTGGTTCCAACTGGCTGTTTCCTTGGTGACCCCTTTGGAGGGAGTGGCTAGAGGAAGGAGGTGTGTGTGAGAGAGTGTGAGAGAAATGACGGCGACGAGCGGAAATGCTGACGTCATGTGACTTTAAATGATTAAACGACAGGACGTGGTTTCAGCAGAGATTGAAGACACTATCTGGAATAAACATTGGTGTAGTCTTGCAGGCTGATTTTATTCAGCTCTGAAGCTCTTTGATTAAATACTAGAGCGGCACTGTTGCGTTGCCGATCACTCTGCGGGGGAGCCTGATACACAGCGGCTGCAGTCTGGAGCATCCTCAGGGGGCTGCCAGTCACTTTCTCGGGACATGTGGTCTGTTCTGGCTTTTGCGTGGTCGTAGCCGTAGAGCGTGACTCGCAAGGTTCCTCAGGCCACTGGCTGTGCTGTTTATCATTCTATCTCGACTCTAATGTGCTTCTGTGGAAGTGCATTTATTTAAAATGTTCCCTCGCTTGAGGTATCAGATCTCACACTGGTCCAATTGACCTCTAACCCTGCAGCTGGTCTAAAGAATTGTTTGCCCCTCATGTACAGGATGTTCCGCCTCTGATCCGTCGTTCAGGCTGCATAAACAGGATAGGCACCCCCCCCCCCCCCCCTTACTTGACTCCCCCTGGTGGACAGTTTCGGTTGTCTGTCTCCTCATGCCTTTTGTGTCTTAACGGCAGCTCATGACTTCACAGCGGAATGTTCTGGAAATTGTCACAGTTATGTAATTCCAAAAAAATTAGTGAGATTCTGGTGACACTGTGTCCAGGGATAACTAAGGTAGCTATGTCACTTTCTGTTATATCTGGTGTCCTTGTCAAACTTTAGTATTTTTACTCTTGTTTCTTTGTCATTCTTTGTATATTTGGCATTTAAATAATATTGTGATGATCCTCTTTGGCAACCGAAGACTTTTTACTTAGTAAAAGTTTGGTTTTTGGTTTCCACAAAGGTCCGTTTTCTAAAGCGCGCATGCTTTTCTGTCCGCAGTTCAGTGGTTGTCATTTCCTGCCCTTGCTCTGACGTGTGTCATGATGTCATTTTGCAGTGATGTAAAACAGGAGAGGAACTCTCCGTCTCCGGACGTCATCGTGCTGTCGGACAACGAGCCGTCCAGCCCGCGTGTCAACGGGATGAACCACATTGGCAAGGGCATGGACACCGAGCTGCTGATGGTGAGCGGGCCGTGCTGCACTGTGGCCTCTGACACTTGGGGGGGGCTTTAAGCTTATTTACTTTAGATTTATCTGTAATGGTGATGGAATAATGCTGTAATGTGCCCGCAGAGGAGCACCCCCAAGGAGCGGGAGCGCATTATCAAGCAGCTGAAGGAGGAGCTTCGGTTAGAGGAAGCTCGGTTGGTGCTACTGAAGAAGCTGAGGCAGAGTCAGATCCAGAAGGAGAGCACTGCACCCAAGGTGCCCCCCCAGCCGGCCGGTCATGTGCCTCAGATGGCCCAATGCGTTGGTGTTGATGGTGCCCTTGGCTTCATGGCTTGTAACTCTGGACTGTAGTCTGACTGAATGGAAGCCAGGAGGAGCCTTCATATCTTTCTATGTGTGGTCTGTCTCCTGTCTCAGACAACAGGGCCCTCGGTGGCAACACCGCCCCCACTGGTCAGAGGCAGCATGGCGACAACCAAAGGGTCCCTCCAGGTGAGCGTTGCCTCAGACCTTTAGCCCACAGCACCATCTCATGGCTCTTGGGGGTGTGGCATTGAACGTGACGGCCAACAGGTGAGCATAGGTATCTCCGTCTCTCCTTTCAGCTGGTGTCTGGCCGCACTTCAGGGACGGTCATCCCCCCTCCGCTCGTGCGGGGCGGCCAGCAAGTCTCCTCCAAGCTGGGCCTGTCCGGCACCCAGATCGTCATGCCGCCTCTGGTCCGAGGGGCGCAGGCGAGTGCCCTTAGCATCCCTCCGCCCCCAGTGTTTCTGATTGGTGTAGGTGGGAGCACGCTGACGATAACACCTGTGTCCATGAGCAGGTGCATGGCCAGCGGCAGCAGCAGCAGCAGCATGCGACGTCGGGACCCCCGCCCCTACTGCTGGCCCCCCGTGCCACCGTGCCCAGTGTGCAGATCCAGGGCCAGAGGATCATCCAGCAGGGCCTCATCCGCGTGGCCAACGTGCCCAGTGCCAGCGTGCTGGTCAACATCCCACAGGTCAGTGGATTCTGTCATGCTCTCATGCGCTCACATACACTCTCCTCGTACACTATCCTCGTACGCTTTCTCGTGCATTCTGTCACGATTGCTCATGCTCTTACACACACTGCATTAGGCTGCTTATAGACACACGTCCTGAGTAGTTGTATTTTACATATTTCCTGTAAATCACGTTATTTGCCAAAACATTCATGCCGCACCTCACAGCCCTCTTGGGTAATTGTCCCCAGCTGCCCAGAATGATCAATGTTAAGCTTATCCATTGTCACATACATTCCTAGAGTCATGTGACTCACATTGCAAACGCCAGCTGTTTTTTATCATTGACTTGTATCTTCCACCACCCCCCACCTTCCCCAGGCCACCCCCACCAGTCTGAAGGGCTCGACCCTGACCTCCCAAGCGGGCACAGGTGTGGGGGGCGCTACGGACTCCCCCGCAAGCCGGCAGGCGGCCGCCAAGCTGGCACTGCGAAAGCAGCTGGAGAAGGCCCTACTGGAGATCCCGCCCCCAAAGCCAGCTGCGCCCGACCTCAACTTCCTGCCCTCCGCCGCCAACAATGAGTTCATCTACCTGGTGGGGCTGGAAGAGGTGGTGCAGAACCTGCTAGAAACACTGGGTAAGGGTGTCAGCTGCCCCGGTGGGGTGGGGATGCACTACTGGGGGCCTGAGGCATGTAACTGAGCTGCTTGGGATCCACACTGGAGGGTTAAATTTAATGAACACCCCCTAACCATTTCTCCGAATTGGCCCGTCAGAGCCCCTCGCTGAGCTGTGTGTAGCGTTGGCTGGTCAGACAGTAGCTGGGATAAGGTGCTGTGGCAATGTGTGTGTGCATTTTTGTAGTGGTGTTTATGATACAAGCTATATGTATTGGAGAGAAATAGCAGGACATTAGACATAAGTGTTTCCGTGATTTACGTATTGCTTTACGGTAGTTAGAGCCGTAATCAGTGAGTGGGAATTCAGCCTCTGTGGTCCAGATGACTTCCCTGGCACATGCACCGTGAGGTGTGCAGTTAGTGTATTTTTTGCATGTGCTGCTTGAACAGCCCATGACTGGGTGCTTCTGAACCTGTGGTGTGCAGAGCCTTAATTCTTTGATAATTTTGTGTACCCCTCCATCCAGGCAAGTCGCCGACAACACCCGTGTCAGCTGTCGCTAAGGAGCCATACACCTGTGCCCAGTGCAAGACGGACTTCACGTGCCGCTGGAGGCAAGAGAAGAGTGGCTCCATCCTGTGTGAGCAATGTATGGCCTCCAACCAGAAGAGGGCGCTCAAGGCAGAGCATACAAGTCGGTTGAAGGCCGCCTTCGTCAAGGCCCTGCAGCAGGAGCAGGAGATGGAGCAGCGGATCCTCCAGCAGCAGGCGGCCTCTCCCACGTCCCACCCCATCTCCACTTCTTCCTCCACACCCTCATCTTCCTCTTCCTCAGCAATGAAGGTCGACCCACAGGCCCTGGTGGCCCAGCAGATGAAGCAGGCACGCAACTCCTCCCTCCACAGCCGAGGGGTGCCGATTGAACGACAGCACTCAAACATAAAACAGGTGCATGCACACCTTAATCACTGTGCCAGTTTGGTTTGTGTCTTTGGAAGGCGGATTCTGTCTTGACGTAATGGTACCGCACAGAAGTCTTGGGCAGTCGAAGAAAATGTTTATCTGGGTAGTAAGTATATTTGCCCAGAAAACACAATTTAACATTAAACGTAAACAAATGAATAGTAACACAATAAATGTCTTATGGTCTCCAAAAAGTCACTGATGCTTTGTTTGATGGCTAGATGAACACCGCTTCAGTTCCCAAACCTCTCCTCAGGGGCACCTCAGCCTTTTGGTGTATTCATTAAATTACATGAACATTTCAGGTAGTTGGTTGAATAACTTGCTTGGAAAATCAATACTTCATCAAGGTGAGGTAGTGGTCAAGTCAAAACTATACGGTTGGTTGCTTGCAAATACTGGGGTGATTTTAGGAGTGGCCTTGAAATGGAAAAGCTGATGCACTTGGACAGGCATAAAATCATACTTGACTATTAAACACCGTTTTCTTTGACCGCCTCAGACTTTTGCACAGTGCTGTTTATTTTAGTGACTAAGATGGAGGCAGAGTGTTCGTGTTCTTCGTGCCGGTTAGCGAACGTCACCGATCCCATCTCACTTTAACAGAGCACTGGGCAGCTTTCCCGCGTGGTGCAGCCGGCTACCACGAGGGGCGTCGCCCACACGTTCCCCTCCTCCTCACAGCTGCAGAGTGCCGTCGCCGCGGCAGCGCTGGTTGGCACGCCAGGTAAGCATGCCGCGCGTGCTGGGACAAAAGCCGCCGGCAGCAGAGGCAGCCCCTCTGCCGGTACCTGGAGGAAGCAGAGAGCCCTGAGCACAGGTAGATCCCGCCCACCCCCCCCATCTCTCATTATCCTCTCTGCTAGCTTCCATGGTCCTGGGCAGAGCTTTTATTCCAAAGCATTAGATTCTGTTTTGTGCTCCGATTAGAATCCTGTGTCAGGCTACCTCAGTGAGGATTTATATTTTAAAAAATTGTACATCGAACCAAAAAAAAAAAAAACATCAGCTGCCCAACACCAGTGCTTACCAGGCGCTGCTTTGGGGTCCCTGGAATATAGATTTTCGTCCCTCTGCGTTTCTCCTTCTCATCTGTGCTGGTGGTGGGTCTGTCTCAGTTGTTGATGGTAGCTGGTTGCCCCTTGGACACCGAAAGGTTTCATTTTCTGGGCTTTTTTTTTCCATTTTTAAACCATTGGCTGATTTTTCTGAGAATAAATATGCTTAAAAATCATGTCATCTCTCTTATATTGCTTGGCGAACGTTTGAATGTACGAGCGAATAAAAATTGATTAAAATTTCATGCTGCATCTTGCATCGCCTTGTCCATAGGTGTCACCATGGCCTACGTGAACCCCAGCCTCTCTATGCACAAGGCCTCGTCGGCTGTGGAGCGTCAGAGAGAGTACCTCCTGGACATGATTCCCTCTCGTTCAATTTCCCAGACCGCCAATACATGGAAGTAACCCCAGTGCCCCTGTTATTTGACACAACCCACCCTGCTTCTCTTAATCAAGGCAAAAATAATAAATCTTTTTAAGGTACCTGACCTCTGACACGCTTGTTTCTGATTCTGTTGAGTCCTGGGTAGGGGAGATATGATAACCTAGCACTAGGTTGGGAGAGCGGGGAGTGGGACAGAGCTCACAGCACCCTGAGAGGAAGTGCTTAAAGGACCTGCTCGCTTTTCCCGCCTGTGGCCTTCCGCACGGCCTCCCCGGCAATTCCGTCGCATTGTGATGATGTCATCAGGATGCTGCAGGGATGTCTATTGGAAGTAGGAAGTGCTACAAGAGGTCTGATTCTGTGGATGGACTAGCAGGCACTGGGGTTAGGGCTTTGCGGAACTATCTTTTACCGGATACTAAACTGATTTAACATTCAACTCTGAGGGAAAGAGGTGACTCAAAGCCAAACGCCCTGGAAACATGGGCTATTGTGAATAGCTAATTTTAGTGCTGTTTTAGATGCAAAACTTTATATGCAATATTTTTCTGAACTGTTCTTGTGGAACTGGACAAAAGTTACGACAAGCTGGGCAGCTGGTTGTACATCTGCTGGTTTGGAAGTGACTTAAAATCTGGACTCTTAAGTGAAAGCGGAGTTTCACACTGTGAAGTCGGGAGAGCCAGAGGGTAAAACACAGACTGCATGATTAAAATTCTTACTGCTAGAACTGGTAAACCTTTTATTCCCAAAAACATGCTTGTGTGCGTGTGCGTTCATTTTTTCCCCCTCCACCTTTCCCACCCACCCGCAGCATATAACTGAGCAGTTAGACACATTTTGCTGAATAAACCTACATACATCTATATAGACAACTGGAACAAATAATATGTACCAATTTAAGGATATAAGTCTTTTTTTTTTTTTTTTTTTTTTTTTTAATCTGATCATTACATTTTGAATGTGACTGCATTTTTCTCCCCATGCATAAGTTGAGTGTTGGGTTCGTTCTCGCACCGCTTCCGTCATTATTGTTTTAGGAGCTCAAATAACAGGGTAAAGATTATCTGTTCAGCATGACAGCAGCATGTTTCATGTTCTGCTCAGTTGGCCGAATAGTAACCAGAATAGTACATTTTGCTCACTGGCCTTGCGGGAGAACTGGGGGCATTTCTGTGAGGACAGAAAAAAATGAATAAAACAACAGCCGCGGTTTAAAGAGGTTTTGTGATGAAACCTGCTGAAGTCGATCTTTTTTTTTATGCACACTTGCTAACGGCACAGAGAGCCACCTGTGAATGTGATGTCATGTCATATTCAGGATTCTCACCTTGACTGGTCTGTGTATAAATGAATGCACATACACATAGAGGTGCAGTTTTGTTGATGCGCACTGCAATCCCCCATCCCCCTTCTATAGCAGGTTACATTGCCCCCCTCTTCTCTGTATGGTTGTGTCTTTCTGATGGCTTCTGTTTTAGCCCCTCCTGTTCCGTTCTCACTGTCGCCCCCTACCTGCAGCTCGGGACACACACAGCTGCCTGTGACCCCTGACCAGGGGGCCTATCCTTCGCTTATGGCAAAGCAGTGTAAATCGGCACCGTGCCTTCACCTTTTGGCATTGTTTAGTTACAGTTTAATTGGTTTCATGTTTAATGTCCCCTTTGCTCTGTGAGTAAACATTTCTAACCCATGCATTTTCCATGTGTGAATATCACTGTTTAGATACAAATTGTTTCGGTTTCGTCTTACTTTGCTGTAGGTCTACTATATCAATTTAGAATTTTGATTACTTTGGGTAATTTCTGTAAATGTCTTCTCTGTGTTTGAGACGTAAATGGGTTTGTTAGCTAAATAAATGATGAACCTTGCCTGTTTCTGCATTTTTGCAAAACTGTCACACTTTTGAGAAATATAGTATAAAAACACACTGCAATCCAATACTCATGGAAAAATGTAGAGTTAATCACACAAAACCCTTGTACAGTTAAGCTTTTGGAAGATAAAATACATATCCATCTATCACATAATCGAACTCAACCATTGTTTTGTTGTAATAACTAAACGATATTAAGTCAGTCCCGGAAGTTGCTGTCAAACGCCTCCTTAACGGTTACATAAATTTGTGCCATCTATTGAAATTAGGAAATTATAGAGAGGATCTCTGCCGTTCCTGATGGCTGAAAGGTCTTATTTTCGGATATTACTGAATAACCAAAGGTGCTGGATTCGATGCTTCGTTTCATCATCGCTATTCTTGCATGAAATCGCTATCCTTTTCCACGGCACGCCAGTGGGCGGCGGTAGTGCGCTCATCGGGTTGGCTGAAAACCTTTCGAAGTCACGTGACAGACGGCGTCGGGAGCAGGAAAGATGGCGGCGTCCAAGGTGAAGCAGGACATGCCTCCATCTGGAGGTTATGGGCCGTTCGATTACAAGCGAAATCTTCCCAAAAGAGGCTTTTCTGGTTGGTGAACAGTTACTATAGTTCTCCTAATATGCACATGTTTGTTTTTAAAGGAAACAGGCGGGTAGCGGTAAAAGAGCGCAAGGGGCCTGCAAGGAACGGCTTGCGAGCCGGGGGTTCTGCGCTGTGTTTCTGAAAACATTTTATTTAGCCAGATTCTTTAATTGATTTTTTTTATGTAAATAAAGGTAGAATATGGTAAACGTGTCCCTAAATGATGACTTTATTATGGTGCTAATGTTTTTGGAGTCCTGATATCCTTTAGAGGATGAATTTCAAAGATCAAATTCAGTATTTACGATTAGCAAAAAATAACATACCTAAACGTCTTCAAATTAAATTAAAATTGGAACCCATTCATATATATACACACAAACCGTGCTCGTGTAATAGTAATATTCGAGGCTGCTCCTGATAATTGTGTGATTTGTTGTTTATTATTTTTCTCTAACCCTGACACTTATTCCTTGTTGCTGAATGGTAGAAGTTGACATTTTCTTTCAACCTGCTCACGAGTTTCACTGGCAGGTTTATAACTTAGTGTTACGCTGTTAATTAGCGAGATGCAGAAATATTACACACTTCAGTATTTACATACTGCTAGAATAGAAGTGTCTTAAATGCGCGTCATTCTTGCCAGGATACACCATGTTCGGAATCGGTATCGGGGTCATGATACTCGGCTATTGGAGGCTTTTTAAATGGAACAGAGAAAGGAGGTAAGAAGAATGGGTCTATTTTGTACAGTTTTCTAATGTAATAAACATAAGCAAAAACATATTAAATATCTTTAAATATTCATTAATGGCATTTTCATATAGTAGTATGTATAAATGGGTGACATTTATTTCCAAGCTCTCTCTAATGGATAAAGAGAACATAGAAAAGGTGATAACGCATTGCTATAGAAATGAGGGGCTGTATTCTGAATCAGGGGCATTTAAAGTCCTTTTTGTGACCTCTCCTGATGACAGCATCCCCTCAGAGTTCAGTGTTGGGGTTAGACTTTGAGTGAGCTGGTATTTGACATGCGATCTTAAGTTCAAAATAAAGAGTTTATTGATCCCAGGAGAAAGTTCTACATGTTACTGAATGAGGATTGCCAACTCTCACGCATCTGGCATGACATTCACGCTTTCATATGTGAGAAGTCTCATGGCAAATCTATATTATTCCGTTATAAACCTAAAATAAGCTGCATCAAAAGTGTTGGGGCAGTTTGCAAATCCTACTAAACATGCTTGTAAATCTGCATGCAGACTTGTCTCTAATTGAACATCTCATACCAGCCTGTTGACCAGAGTTGGCAACCCCGCTGAATGTAGGTCGAACCTAACAACACAGCCTCACTGCAGCGTGGTGCCGGTGTGATGGGCTGTAATGTGTTACAGGCGGCTGCAGATCGAGGAGCTGGAGGCCAGGATAGCTCTCCTGCCACTTCTGCAGGCCGAACACGACAGGAGGTGAGGCTGTAGCCTTATATTCACGCGTCGTTCTGTTATGAGCTCGCCTGTTCCTCGGCCAAATGATTGTTTATTATCTGCAGACGACTGTGTAGTGACAAGTGAATCAGGACCAGTTTTATTTGAAAGAATAAAGTACATGTTAGGGCTGTGAACAGTGAAGCGCGCACAACAATGATGTCACGCAATTTGTTTGAATATATTTGAATACCTGTGTCCCACCCATGCAGAAGTACTTCCTTTCCCTAAGAGGTCAGGGTGGCAAGATATTGTTTGAAATACTTCTGCATTCCCTCACAATGGTAATACTAATAATGACTATATTGTGTCCATTTAAAGCACAAAACATAAAATTAAGACTAATGAATATAAGCCTAAACGATACAGGCGCGTCCAGTTAAATTAAGCGGTTTCAGAAAATGGATGGATGGATGTAAGTTACATTTTGTGCATTGACCTCCATAGTTTAACGCTTAAAGCCTTATTTAAAGGACATGTCTGTATTATTTAGGTTTATCCCTGCTGTCACGTTGCAGCAAAGAACAACGAAATTGCAACAAACGCCGTTTTGTGTGTATACGCTACAGTAGCACTTTAACATTCGAATGGGTTAATTATCATTGAAATACGAATTTTTCACATAATGTTCGAACAATTGTTAGAATATCGGTTAAAAAGTGACAGCCCCAGTACATATTCTGAAATTATCTTATCTATGCTTATGGTGCATGTATGAAAATTGAGCGGAATTAAAGTTGAGGGGTGTATTTATGGAGCTTTGTTGAGTGAGGTTGATTACTTGTGATCGATATCACTAGTGTGAAGACTTAAGGTAAGCAGCCTTTTCAGTTTTATTTCATATGTATGTTCTCCCTATGTTGTCATGGGGTTTCTTCTGGGTACTCCGGTTTCCCCCCACAGTCCTAATTGGAGCTAATTGGAGTTACTAAATTGCCCGTAGGTGTGCATGTGTGAGTGAATGGTGTGTGAGTGTGCCCTGCGATGGGCTGGCCCCCCATCCTGGGTTGTTCCCTGCCTCGTGCCCATTGCTTCCGGGATAGGCTCCGGGCCCCCCGCGACCCAGAAGGATAAGCGGTTTGGAAAATGAATGGGTGGATGGATGGATGCTCTGGAGTTTTGTGACCGAAGAGCCGGGATAGTTGTTTTTTAGATTAATATTGAGATAGTTCTAATGCAATAATGTACCCGAAAATAAACTGTAGTCAAACTGAATGTACTTGACAGACTCTGTGAATAGTTGGCTGTGTTGTCATGAGTTGTGCCAACAGCCACAAAACGATGCTTTTGCTCAACATTGTCTCTGTGGAATCCAAAATATTTTCATACAGTGGAAGACGATTGCCTGTTGGTGGCCAGTTTTTGTTCATTTTTGTCCTCCACACTCGCTTTTCTTAAATTTCTCAAGACGTGTGACACTATGAGTGAACTAAAATGTAAAGGGCCATTAGAGAGTTCATGCAGAGCTCACGCAAAAGCAGAGGCGGTAAACTTCACATTGATACAAAGCTTCTTATGTTTAGTTTCCTATGACAGATTTAAAAAGTTTCAGCGTAACTTCTTGCCTTAACCCAGCTGACAGTTGCGGTCCTTACCATGTGACAGTTGCATGCACATAGCATATGATGTTGATATTAATATCACACATTGTGCAGCTGTAGTTTTATCATGAAAGATGAATCTACCACGGTTCCAGTCACTGTTCAGAACTTTTTGGGGGCTGTTCAGTGACTGCATTCTCCAAGAGATGCTTTCAATGTTAATGAGATGTTTCTCATTTTGAGTTTTTGTACATGTTTATCCACAGGACGCTACGGATGCTACGCGAAAACCTAGAGGAAGAGGTCAGAATCATGAAGGACGTCCCTGGCTGGAAGGTGACACTTTCTTTTGCTTAACAAACCTGTGGATTTCTCCATTTTCCCTGAGTTAATGTAGGTATCCTCACGTTGACTGTTTTGCTACGATGGATCTAGGCAAGGAGGAACTTTCTAGTTTTTGTAGACTTGGAGGTTCTGTAAGATAACAAGGTCAAAAAAGGCCTCGCTTTCCGTCTCGGAGCTGTACTGTTGGGTAGGTTTAGGTCTGGGTTTGAGGCTGGAATTTGGTCATGGTTGGCTCAGTTATACGTGGTGAATTTTACTTTTTATTTTAAGAGGTTGGTTATGTTCAGCTTGTTTCAGGCTAAAACCAAGTACATGATGCAGGTTTGGGATATCTCCCAGCCAGCCCCGGTCCCGGTCTGATTCATGGTCTTTATCCGCACAGGTGGGCGAGAATGTGTTCCACACAGAGCGCTGGGTACAGCCTGTCTCCGATGAACTCTTCAACCTTCGGCCGAAGGATGAGCTCCACCGCAAGAAGTTTGGGTTCCAGTGGTACGTGTAGGACCCGCCCAAGCTCCATCCAAGCTCCACCCCAGTCTTCCATCAAAACATCTGTCTTTGAATCCTGGAGGACAGGAGTTTGCCCACTTGTCTTGTAAATGTCAGTAATTAAATATTTTTTTCTCTACTTCACAAAGATTTCTGCCTGATTTGTTTTTCTTGTGAAACTATGTGTGTTTGAGAGGGAGAAGAGAAACTGAATGAGCTGGACAAGGCAAGAGTTCTACAATTTTCACCTTCGTGGATATTATAACCAGATGTTCAGGTCCAGAAAGTACAGATCCAGACCGAGGTTTTGTTTCAACCAACCAGTTCTGTGACTGATACTTTTTATATACAGCTGAACAAAACCTTGGTCTGAATTTGAGATTCCTAAAAGGGGGTGGGGCCTAAGAAGCCCGTAGAGTGAAATTTCATTGGCCTCCTGGTTTGGTCAGTGGTGATGTCGCTCACTGTCATTCATGTGGGACGATGTCTCTGGGCTTGAAGTGGCTTTTGTATGGTGCTGAAAACAGGATTTTTGAACACATAGAAGCCCATTCAGTGTGTTTTGAAGGCCATTAGTGATCTGCAGCAATGGCGATGCAACATGGACTGTAAACTGCAAGTGTTTCACAACAAGAAGACTTTTTTTTTCTAACCTACCAGCATATGGTAATGTCCAGGCTGCACCGCCCCTGAATTACCACCAGATGGCGTTATGAGTCAGCTCTGTTCATTTCTCATTGTAAACTATATTGTATGAGAGCTGAACCCAGGATGTTGCATCATGATTAAAAAAGCAGTAAGTTTTATGGACATTAAGCAGGCAGTTTCTCTTTTCTACTAAACCATCTGCTCATGGATTGAGGCTCAGACCAGATGTGGTATTGAAGCACCTATTCTGCCAATCAATGTAGCTACGCTTCAAAAATAAGACGCAATTCAGCTTGATGGGTTATGGTGTGAGATTCCCAGTACACTCACTGGATCATACCACATACAGTTGATTCCTGGTTGTGTGTGTCTTTGTGAAACATGTAGCTGAAGATGTAGGGGGTCGAGTTCTGGTTCAGGGAAATGACCCTGCTGTTATGTTAGCTGCTGTGCAGAGCTTGTGTCCTCAGTGTCCTCATTGCACCAGATTGAGTGAGCAGGCAGAGGGAGCCTTACCTTATGGGTAGAATTGAGTCACTTGAACCTGCTGGTGTGGTGCTGGTATCACCAGTAATGTCCTCTTTAGCCTTCCTACTGCAGTGTCTGGGGGTTCTGAGTCTGATTTGCTGTTTCCCAATAAGTTGTTTAATTGCCTCCTTTTTTTTGGTATGTTTCTAAACCGTCTCTTGTCCCCTCTATTTACCACCTACAAGGCCGTGTCACAACATTTGTGCTGCACAGCTGGCTCAGCCAATCGACTCCTTGCACAGGGTCTTCTCGCTTCCCATTGGCTGGGGCAGTGGATATAAGCAAACCGGCAGCCGCTCTTTCCAAGCAGAGCGGCACACGGCGGGACAGGAGAGAGAGAGAGAGAGAGAGAGAGATTGGCTTGGTGTGGGAACGAGTTTAGCGTAAGAATCAGCCGACTGAGTGCCTGTTGAATCTTCTCGCCAGCTGTCCTCCCACAAACTAGAGAGTCTCTTGGCAGCCTGAAAGCCTTCGCAGAGCAGCAGAATGAACCAGGGTAGCGCCGATCCAGAGCCGGAGTCCAAAGAGCCTCTTCGATACCTCAGGTATGGTTGACGGGGGTGTCTGGGGGTGAATGAGAGACATGGGAAATCTCACAGTTTTGTAGTTCACCACTTCAGTTTCTTGACCAATGTTCGTCAAGGAATCCCTGTTCAGTGGCACAGGGATGGAGATGAACCCATTTTTCTGTGGCCTCAGTTCAGACAGACTGCATACATTGAACCGCAAGCAAGATGCTGGTGAAAAAAATCTAGCACTTATGTGGTAGCTTGGAAGAAACAGAGCCATCAGTCTTCTCCTGTGTAAGGGGGTCATGTCTGCTTTAGATGGGCAGAGTGTCTGAAGGAGCCTGTTAGGGAGAAGACTTGCCACTCCAAAATCACCAGGGTGTGCGTGGTCCGGGTGTGCCGTATGTTGTGGGGACAAAATGTCCCCAAGACACGATAAGAACCTGTTACTTTGACATGATGGGGACCATTTATCCCGTCCCAATGAAAATAAGCTCAATTTTATATTGGTGGCTATAAGGAAAACAAAGAAACAAAAAATGCCAAAAGACTTGTATTTTGTTTAGTTACTTATGGTTGAAGTTAGGGCTGGGTGGGAGTTAGGGGAGTCAGTTTTGGATTTTGGTCTTTCCCTTAGAAATGGATGGATGGTCCCCACAAAGATATGAATACAGGTCTGTGTGTGTGAGACAGAGAGAGAAAGAAAGAGAGAGTTTTTATGTTGCTCTCAGCATTGTGTATCTCTTTTTCTTGGTCAAGCTGTGGTCAAACTTAAATTAGAGGCTGGCAGACCCCTGTTTTACTGCGTCATGGCAACCGTGGGCACCAGGGGTGGGGGGATTTGGGGGGCAGGGGAAGAAGCCAGTGGACCAGCCAGGGGGCGGCTGAGCATGGCTGCGGGGATGGGGCCCTCTGAGAATCTGCCCCGCTGAGCAGATACTGCCCTCTGTACCAGGGCATACTGTGTAAATCAGAAGGTGCCGGAACACAGAGGGGTAACTGCGTGCGCGACGGTCTCGGAAGGTGTATAAAACAGTGCTGATAACATGCTTTATCTGTACAATAGGTGCCGGAACACAGTCAGTCAAAAACAGTCCTGGAATGCGTTCCGGCAGGATCCGGTAGAAATGAAGCACTACTCTGTACTCTCACCTGTGCTGTTGGTGCTGGCTGCTACACTATGGAAAAATAGTAGAATTTGAATTTGGAGCTACTCAGTTAGCTGCAGTCAGAGTGGTACTTTAGTCAGGATTCTGACACTTGTCATGTGCGATGTCTCATGTCCTGAGAATCCTGTCACCAGAGGACCAGCTATCACGCAGTATAACAAGCGAGTAAAGGATTGTATGCGAGGAACGTGCATAAGTCTCTGAGTCAAGATTTTTGTTTTTTGAACCGAGAACATCCTGTCCTCTGCTGTATTGTGGTCCCAGATTTGGAACAGTTCGCTAGGTGGGTGACAGCCTTTGGTTCCAGCATTTTGCGCTTGTTTAGTTCCAGAATCCCCGGTAGTGTGAATCGCACAAACAATGTTTGGGTTGGGAGCCGCACGGCTTTCTGCTACACGGCGCATTAACGAGCTGAGCCAGGGCCGCCCGTCTTTGCGGAGCAGGCAGACATGCAGCAGAGCTCTGTTCACAGCCATGCACATTGTGCAGCTATTGGAAGGGATGACAGGCCCCTTTAAGATCCACACACACACTCTGGGAGACAATGTGTCTCTCGCATGCTGAATTGGTGTCTTCTCTTGCTTGTTGTCATCTTAGCATCAGGGGTGGTGGAGGGCTGTAGACTGCCTGGCAGGTTCAGAGGGCCAGAACTTCACAGGGCCCTTGGAATCCTAAAATTATGCGCGAAACTGGGCAGGGGCCCAAACTGACATCTCTGCTTGTCGTTTTAACTTTTACTTGTTTTTATTTCATCTCATTTACCAAGAGGGCCTGTCATCCTGAGTCTGTACCTCACCCGCAGAGGACGTGCTGTGCATGAGCCAATGGCAGGAAATTAGGTTTGACCTGTTTTGTCCATCATAGACAATTGAACACAGAAGTCGCATTTGGGCATGAACACTCAAAATGCACTTTTTTTTCGTTAGAAGACTTTCCTGTTCTGAAGTGGATTTATTATTTTTTTTTTAATCTCGCAGCCTGCACTTGTTTTCTGTTCATGCTAAATTAGCATAAAAGGCTGCTAAATGGTAAGTTCCATAATAAGTCTGCATTATCCTCCTCTCTTTCCTACGAAAAACACAATCCCATACTGCAGCCCATTTGAATTTAAGTTCAATATAATTAAATTGTGTGTGACTTGTGTTACGTCATATCAGTGTGTAGTAATTATTTATTAGAAATATATTCCCTGTTTTACAAATTTGTCTTCATCAAGCCCCTTTTCGATCACTGATGATCACGTCACATTTATCCGGGTGCCAAAATTTACCAAAAAAGTTTCTGCACTGATCTATATATCCAGTTGGGCTCTTTCAACTTGCACCCTCTTGGGATAGAAGCCTAGAGTCACCAACTGGTACAGGGAATTGCATGAAAATCCCAAATTAACACCAATTATACGAAATTTGGCTGAAGTTCCGGGGGACGTGGTGGCCCCTGTGGATGACGTGGCTGCCTCCCATCTCCATGGTCAGCATGGTTGAATCCCACTTCTGACCTCAGTGTGGGGTTTGTAGGTTCTCATCTGTACTGGTTT
This sequence comes from Brienomyrus brachyistius, assembly GCF_023856365.1. NCBI lineage: Eukaryota > Metazoa > Chordata > Actinopteri > Osteoglossiformes > Mormyridae > Brienomyrus > Brienomyrus brachyistius. The sequence goes on from NC_064553.1 coordinate 13,246,037, forward strand.
CTCTAGGAATCCTGCTTCCTTTCTGCAGATGAACTGGCATCTGTGAATTGCTGACAGTGTGTGCCCAGTGATGTATTGGTGCCCTGTGCATTCTGGGATAGGCTCCCGGCTCTCCATACCCCTGTACCGGATGGTGTACGTCCCTCAGGCGGTGGATGTGATGAGTGATGTTATCACATGGGCTAGTTGCTGTAAAGCACGTGCCGGTGTTTCCTGCGCTTCGCAGCCCGAGGCGGCTCATCACACAGGCGGCTGCGGCGCTGTCGCATTTCCCCGCATGTTTAACCAGAAATCAATCGGCTGCTATTTTCGCCACGTTGCTCTGAGATGTTCCTGGGGACGCTTTCATGTCCAAATACCCTGCAGTGCCAGCCCTCCCCCAGGTGGCCCCTCCCTCACGAGGTCACAGGGTGTGTCCCCCTATCACTATGACAACAGAACACTCATGGATAGATTACTGAGAGACAGAGTAGCAGTGTGGAGCTTCCCTTTGGGTAGTCATTATTATTTATGTGTTCAGCAGATCTATCTATCTATCTATATCTATCTATCTGTCTATCTGTCTGTCTGTCTGTCTGTCTGTCTGCCTGCCTGAGTTGGTTGCCTTCATGTGGAAACTTGAACCTGCTGCTTTCAGGTTATCAGCCCCATTGCTTTCTCCCTTCCTGTCACCAGGTGGGCACCAGCTTGTGTGCTTTTATCCCCCTACTAGACTTTGTTTGGCCGGGTACCCTTGCTGTCAGCCACCTACTCCCTGCCTAGCAGTGCTATCAGTTTTGTCCCCAATCTGCTGCCAGTTCTTACAGATACTGTCAACAGGGACCATAGACACTGTCATCTATAATCAGGCAAAACGGCAGCCTCCAGCGAAATCTGAAGAGGCCTGTAATACCGGACTGCATTAAACGTGTCACGTGTGGGGCCGCACGATAGCTCAGTGGGTTGCACTGTGACTGTGTATGCAGATTGAATTTTCTGCCTGTTTCCAGTATCTTCCTACCAGTTAGGGTTTTATTTTTTAACCGCCGTAGTGTGTGAGCGTGCTCCAGGTGATGGACAGGAATCCCATCCAAAAATGTGTCCTGCTTTGTGCATCAGCTCTCCTGGAATCGCTTTCTGGTTATAATGGAAGAATATTCCGCATGCTAGCATCATTCACCAGAGGAGCTTTTGGAGGAAGCAGCAAGAAGAGCTCAACTCTTTCGACGCTAAGATACTTGTTCGCTGTAACACTGTACTTTGTCTCCTGAGTGAATGTACCGCAATGAATGCACAGAATGACCAATGGAGGGACACTGCTGATTCTGGGCTGAATCTTGGCTGAGGCCTCATACAAACTGGACGGGAGTTTGCCAAACTGGCATACTGAAGACCAAGGCAATATGACGAAGGCTGGCTGTCCCCTACAGCGCTAGGGAAATCTTCCAGGAGATCGAAATCCATTGCGCTGCTGAATGAAAATGAGATGCACCTCGCATGTCATCCATATGAGGCACGGAATATGCTAATGCTAAGAAGATTCTTTGCTCAGTAGTCTGCACATCAAATTAAATTAAAGTAATTTAATTTGTATATAACCTGTTCTCTCCACGGTCAGCTTGGTCCTACAAGAGACCAGAGTAGTTGGTTGTTCTGGGAAGCTCTAGCCCCAGGTGTTTTATTGGCTGTACGTTGGAGTCTTTCTTCTCCAGCTACACCTACTAGAAGGAGCAACATCTATGGTCAAGGCTGGGAAATTAGCTGGTTTGGGTGCTGCAATACACTATGTGCTACGTGTCACCAGCGATCCCAGTGATCTGTTGGACTGTCTACAGTAGGGATCCCCAAATCCGGTCCTGGAGGCCAGAATCCAACACAGTTTGCAGATTCCTCTGCTGAAGCACATCTTAATCACACACAGCTAATTACCAGGTTTGAACAGGGATATCTGCAAGCTGTTTTGGATTCTGCCCTCCAGGATAGAATTTGGGGAACTCTGGTCTACACCTGCGGCATGGTGGTGCAGTGGTTAGCACTGTTGCCTCACACCTCTGGGACCCGGGTTCAAGTCTCCGCCTGGGTCACATGTGTGTGGAGTTTGCATGTTCTCCCCATGTTGTTGTGGGGTTTCCTCCGGGTACTCCGGTTTCCCCCCACAGTCCAAAAACATGCTGAGGCTAATTGGAGTCGCTAAATTGCCCATAGGTGTGCATGTGTGAGTGAATGGTGTGTGAGTGTGCCCTGCGATGGGCTGGCCCCCCATCCTGGGTTGTTCCCTGCCTCGTGCCCATTGCTTCCGGATAGGCTCCGGACCACCCGCGACTCAGTAGGATAAGCGGTTTGGAAAATGGATGGATGGATGGATGGATGGTCTACACCTGGTCTATGGCCCTGCAGTTAGTGCGGAGTAGTGGCTGGTAAGTGGTTTGGAAAATGGATGGATGGATGGATGGTCTACACCTGGTCTATGGCCCTGCAGTTAGTGCGGAGTAGTGGCTGGTAAGTGTGACTGCTCATTCCCATAAATGCTTCAGGAAATAGTAATAATGTATTAATGTCTGAGGAGAAATGTCTTAATTTCCCCCTGCTTTGCTCTCCAGAACACAGCACAGCCTAAGAGCAAATGTGGGGTTCACAGCAAAGGGCAGCCGTCTGGGGGTTCAGGGCCTTGCTCAAAGGCCCCCAGACATGTGACTATTCTACTGAGGTTGGGCTCAGACCAGCAACCTTCTGATCACCGGCACACTTGCCCATAGCTGGTGTATCTAGGAAAGATGTGCAAATTAACACTAAGGTAGATAGTAAAGGTGATGGCAGACTCTCATGAGCACGATTCTGTATTCACCTCAGATCTTCGGATCGAACAACCATGTGATTACAAACAGCTTCTGCTAGAGACCCACCAGGTGTAGACCAGGGTTCCCCCAATTCTCTCCTGGAGGCCATTTGTGAATTATGTTGTACCTTCTAAAGTCCATGACAGTCTTCGCAATTGAAGATTTGTCATACCAGCCTTTGGCTCAGGGAGCAGCACTGCAGAGTCTCCATGCAGATGAGCAGAGGGGATCTTCAGAAAGTCCAGGACTCCATTTCAGATACCAAGGCATTGGTTCCTGAATTTGCCATGCCAACTCACCCAGAGCAATGGTGTTGAAGGCTAAGTTGAAGTTCAGCATTGTAGCATTGATGTTCTTCTTGGTGTTCTTGGCTGGTGGGACCAGGGAGAAAGCATTGTTCACTGACTGGTTTCTCTGGTACACAAACTGTAGGGGATCCAGAGAGTCTGGAATGATGCTGTTGATGTGTTCCATGATCAGTCTCTCAGACATGACACCTCTCACACTTTCAGCAGTATGATAACTGAAAATCAAATGCCATTTGTACGATTACTTTGGAATATGCAGTTTTCAGGGGGTTCAGATGCTTGCACAAGGGCCCAATGAAAATATAATGACCCTGCTGAGCACAACATGCAAAGCCAGGCTGAACCAAACATCGTCCCCATCAATATAATGAGATTTTTGCCCCATGAAGGACATGAACTCTGGACCCTTAGAGGTAAAGTCTGATACTCGATAAACTAGATAAACTGAGCCCTCCGGGCCTTTTTCGTAACAGTAGTATCCGTGATGTACAGTGGGAAAATTAATAGAGACAGGAAGATGGTGAAGATGTGAGTGTAAACAGGAGCCAGCTGTGCTGCAAATATCTTTGGAAGGGATCCTACTGGGACCAGCAGCTCTGCAAACTCTGACCTTGTGGTAAGTCCTCCCCACGTCCTGCTCAGAAAGTCCAAATTCCCCTGGTTCACTGGGAGCTTTAGTGTGTTTTTGAACACATTCCGGTATATAATAATAACAATCAATACTTTATTAATCCCTGTGGGGAAATTGTCATTTACACCTCCCTCACCTTGCTCTTTGTGGAGTAAGTTGTCTGTGATGGGCAGCCACCTGTGGTGGTGCCCAGGGAGCTGGGGGGTTAAGGGCCTTGCTCAAGGACCCACAGTTGTGCTGCAGCTGGGTTTGAACCAGTGACTTTGTGATTACAGGCGCACAAGCTTAGCCCACTGCGCCACACGCTGCCCCCAAATTCATGGCATATGCATTCAAAGCAGTCAGTGAGTTGCTACTCTGCCTCACACGACCAGTGGCATGCAGACCACCCTGCAGGGGGGTGGGATTTCAGCTGCCGTTTCTATCCCAGATGCAGCGGGACAGCAATGTGATTGGATCCGACACTACATTTCGTTGCTGGTGGTCTGACAGTGATCCAGTGTGTTAGTGCCTCTATTTGTTGTCCTAATGTGCTGAAACTTCAGCAAAACTCTTCTCAGACGGCACTGGATAAGGTCCCCTGTGACGGTAGACATGGCCGCAGATTCAGATTCTCCTCCTCTGTAACATTTTCTACAAATACAGCATTACATTTACAATGCAATGGTTGTGGGTTAAAAACCCAGGGAATCTTGTGTAAATGGTAATCCTTCCCTCTACTGTCAGCTGCTTTGGATAAAAGCATCAGATAAATTTAGAAGTAATTCATAAATAAATTATTTATGCCACAAATATAAGTCATGAATACAGTTTCCTTCATCTAATTGTCTGAAGGATGGGGATTTTGTTCAGACTTTAGAAAACGTGAAAGGAATAATAACTATTTTAATTGAAAATTGTGATTTTTTTTTTAGAAAACAACTGCTTGCATCTGTAATGTTCATGATCAGATGTGGGTGAACATGGGAGTGAATGGATGACACTTGTAAAGAGGCAGAATTCACAGTCACCATGTACAAAGCCTGAAGCACGATTCTCTACAGCTCTGAGCTATAAATCAGGCTTCCTTAGGGCGTCGTTCATTTTATTCTGTGGCATCCAGCAGAGTAGCGGCATCATCTCTTTGCTCATAAGCAAGGTCATTAATCCCTGAAAAATGTTCCAACGTTGTTGTATGACTGGCTGACCCTATGCTCTGGCCCCAGGGTTTGCTCTCCCCAGTATCTGTGTTTGTCCTAATAAGGAGAGCAATATAGAAGAAGCAAAAGCTGAACACATTCATTCAAGTTTTATAGTCACAGTGAAATTCTGGTGCCACCTTTGCAGGGGATACAGAATAGTACAGGGAGGGAAGGAAGGAAGGAAGGAAAGAAAGAAAGAGAGGGAGAGGGAGAGAGAAAGAAAGAAGATTTTGACTTGCGGGTCACCTTCGCTTCCTGTGCTCCATGGCGGACCTCTGCATGACCACGTGAGGATCCATATCACACAGGAGAATGATGAAACCATAAATGGAAAAAGGCTGGGGGGCGTGTCTGCTTCCTCCTGTATAACACCACTGCACCATCTGTGCTCTGTGGCTCATCATTAATTGTGTTTATTATCTCATTCAATAACCACAGACCTTCTTATAAAAATAATGTGAAGTTAATTCTACCCAATGGCATAAAAAATGTGGGGCGGCACAATAATTGGGCAGCCAGAGTAATATGGTGCCGTGGTTTAGATATTGAGCTAAAGAGCTGTACATTTATCATGTGACCCTAGAAGAAGGAGGTACTATTGGTGTGTATTAGCCTATCAGAAGTACTGCTGGTGTGTATTAGCCAATCAGGAGTTCTGCTGGTGTGTATTAGCCTATCAGGAGTACTGCTGGTGTGTATTAGCCTATCAGAAGTACTGCTGGTATGATTAGTCTAACAGGGGAAGTGCTACTATTTCTAATGTGCTGTCTGAAGTATGTCAATTCATATGTTTAAGGTGTCTACTATACATATAACTATATAATGGTTTGTGGTTGTAAGGATGATGGATTCTGTGGTCTTGCCTAATTCTGGATATTTAGACTGAGACCAGCTCAGATCATGTTACATTTGCCTCCTCCCTGGTCGACTGAAACTGATGCTAGACTAGAACTTTATGGCAATGAACTGCGAAAGCAGACAGCGGTCAGCCAATCAAATCCAGGTGAATGTGTGTCATATATATAAGGGCCTTACATGTATGAGACTGGGCCAGCCTTTGCCTCTCTGTCTGTCTGCCTGTCTGTCTGCCTGCCCGTCATCTATCTATCTATCTATCTATCTATCTATCTATCTATCTATCTATCTATCTATCTATCTATCTATCTATCTATCTATCTATCTATCTATCTATCTATCTATCTATCTATCTATCTATCTATCTATCTATCTATCTATCTATCTATCTATCTATCTATCTATCTATCTATCTATCTATCTATTTCAGTAACCTGCAAATATCTTGTCCCAAAAAATGCATTTTTAAATTATCTTGAATGCCCTCCCTGACATCACTGACTGTTATGCCACTCCACCATCTCAGTGACCCTAAGCAAAGCTTTACTGATTATCATTTCACTTCTTCCACACGCAGGAAATCCGGGGGCCTTGACGGCTGCCTATTCAGCCTATAGTCAGAGCCGGCCCCGCCTGCTGGTACGGCTGACAGCAGTGTAACTGTTGCTTTAGTGCTTTTCCTGCTGTGTTTCTGTGCTTTGGGGGCGGGGGGGGGGGGGGGGGGGGGAAGGGGGGCTGGGCTGCAATGAGACATATGTCTCCTCCCAGCCAATCCATCTGACATTTAGGGAAGATTAGCAGAAATCCCACAAGAGAGAACCCTTGTGGATCTTTGTGTCAATAGCAGGTCTGCAGTGCTCTGGGTGTGGTCTCTGTGGGACTATTATCAGATTTGCCGCACTGTGATTGGTTGAGTGTTTTTACTCGGCTGTACCTTGTATCTGCGGCACAGAATCCCTGGTACTTGCCCCACCAATCCTACCCATCCCCACAGTCACTGGCAGCACCACGATTCCCCATCCTGTTTCAGTCTGCAATGGCGCCCCCTACTGGTCAGCAGCTGTCGACAGCAGGATGGCTGCAAGGACCAGGAGTCAAGTACTCTGCAGACCCATACTGCATCCCTTATTAAATATGCAGGAGGTGTCTGTGGAGTTCACAATGGGCCCCTGCTTGCATGCGCACCAAGCTCTCTGGGATTCCTCTTCTAGCTGAGGTGATAAGAAGCAGAAGAGCACGGATGGAGGAAGTAAAGCCAACCTGCAACCTTTCCAGCCATCTGCTGAGTATTTATTTACCCTCAAACCAGACCCCCTAACACGACTCCCCAAGCAGCCGGTCAGGCGATTCCATAGCTTTGGTTTATCATTCAAACAAGGGCAAAACTTAAACGCACATCCGCCGGCGTCTCTCCCTCTCATTCCCTCCATCTTTCCTCTCCTTCACTCCCTCTCCACATTCCTCCCCGTTTCTCCCTCTTTCATTGTACTTTTTTTTCTCATTTTATATTCACTTTACAGACATGCCACGATGAATTCATGTTGCCGAAGCACTCAATAAGCACACGCAGAGGCAGGGTAACAATGATCAAAGTAATAATGACGACAAAGGAGCATACGCATTCATCACCGGCCGGCCCATTCAGACAGGCGCCCGCCTAGTCCTGGCAGAGCAGCGTTGCTTATTTCATTATTGCGATAATTTGCAAGGGCTTGAGGTAACCATGACTCACTGCATAGGTGCAGAATGGTCCTCTGTGCTTTTCACATAACTGGTGCAGGTTTCCTGCCATGACATGGTTATTACATCGATCTAGCGGATGCTTCTGCCCAAAGCAGCATTTGGTTGAGAGAGCAGGATCAGATGGAGCCCCATGGTGAACCATGAGATTTGAACTAGAGACCGTCTGAGCACAGACAAAGAGTCTTAACCCAATGAGCCATCAAATCCTACAATATTACAACCCACCAAAACAATATGACTGTACTGTTACTGTCACTAAGTGAGATGCGCTTTATGGTTTTCATCCTGCATGAGGAACAGAGGAGACCGAACGATGAATAGCTCAATAATTAAGAGGAAAAACTGCTTTAATCAATGCAAACACTCAGTCTTAATTAGGCAATTCATCAGCGGGTTGTGCTGGATCACAATAGACTCAATCGAAATGTTATGATTTTAAGGAGCGCTTCCCAAAATCTGTGCTAAGCTACTTGAATGACGTTGGCATCTAACTTGGGGGGGTATTTCTGATTGCGGAGGGGAGGTGATTGCATGCTGAGCACTGGGGTGTTGCAGGCGGGGTGCCCCATTTTACAGCGTAGCCTCTCTGACATGCACTGTGGGAGGCAGATTGACGCTCGCTTTCGAGCTACTTTGTCAAAAATAGAAGCAAAATCGCACCGTTCCTGAGCTAACAGGATGTTTGGCTCCCTGGTTCCCTGAGTTAAGGAGCTGCAGAGGACCAGACCACCTAGCGAAGCTGCTTTCGGTACCTGGCATAAGGCTTTGCTTAGCATGCTATAGCGTAACGTGTCTAGAATGCACATTTCTAAACCTCTGAATCCAGTATGTTCTTTAGGTACTGAGTCACCATCATGTAATTCTTTGCATGACCAGGCTGTTGTCGCTAATGAGCTGTTGTGCATAAAGCAGTGAGTGCATTTTCTTTTCAAAGTTGTTGCGTGATAGATGTGAAAAACCCGGGTGAATCTCACTGATCCTATCAACAGGCTGAAAGCAGTTGATATCACAATTGAGTTGGAACTGCTTCAGTTACGTATTATACCTCCAGGTGGTGTGTAGATGACCTCCAGGGCTGGATCATCTGGACGGATTTGTGGTTGTATTGATTAAGCTGCATTCTTAGGTCCCGTCATGGGGAGTGGAGAGGCGGCTCTGTGATGAGGGGTGACCTTTAGGGATTTTCCCTGCTGCGCCGTGCGGAGAGCCAGATGGCTTGGCCCACACAAACCCTGAAGGGCAATGCCTAGAGGGGACCCCAAGGGCCACCAACAGAGGGGCTTACCCTCAAACACAACAAAAGATACTGCAGACGTTACACAGTCGCCCCCATTTAACTGTGACCTTTCTGTCAGCTATTCCAGTGCTACAGTATTATCGCGAAGGGCTATGTGAAGTGCATATATTATGGAAGGCGCAGTACAGATCCGATTTATCGTTAACCATCTTGTGGCTCTTAAGGAAGAACCTTCACCTGCACAAAGAAAGCAATGCTATGCATGTGTCCTTTGGTCTAGAGAGAAACACCATTTCCACGCTTACATATTATCAGGTTTTGTTTGTATCCATTATAGATGCATCTTTGTCCATCTGTGTTCATTTCCATGGAGGTTCACAGCCAGATTGCTGGCAGGGTATCTGTAGGCTGAAATAAACGAGTTAATTATGAGATGGATCATTTGTAGCTAGTATCTCTAACCCATTCCCAAGCTACAAAAACTCTTTTTACCCCCCCCCCCACCCCCAGTGCAAAGCATACTCATCCTGCTTCTCAGTAACAGTAATGACTGGCCCCTCTGCAGCTATCTTCGGACAGCCAAACCCAGAGCTCATGTTAACCTCATGAACTGACGGGGCGAAAGACTGATGCCAGTCGCTACCCTGCCTGCTGTTTAATCAACAGGACGAGCAAATGCTGTTAATTTCCCAGACAGCCTATTGGTGGCGTCCTACATCGGGGGATAGCCAATGACTTCTGTCGGTGAGACGCGTCGTTTAACATATTCTCACGAGTTGGAGCAAAACCCTAAGCTCCTCAGAGCTGCTCATACCGCCTACCGGTCCTATAATTAAAGCATGAAGCGTAATCATTTCTCACAATCTATGATCTTGTAATTTGCGAGTCTTCGATAATTTGCTTATGAATTAAAATATTCATTTAGGAGCTGTAAACAAGCACAGCCTGGCAGATAACAAAGTCTGCCCTGATTGTTGGACAAAAGGCCCCTTTAATGCTTGGCCCGCTATTCTCACCCGGGGTTGGATTCTGAAATGATTATCATTATGGCTTTCAGCAAATGGCAAGAGGAGCATCATGGGTAACTGGAATATGAGCCAATGGGCATAAGAGACTGCCACCCATAACATCTTTTTTAAGAATAATATTCAAAATAAAAATTGATTACAAAATATATACACATTTGTTTTTAATTACTGTTATTACTGCAGCATTGTAAGATTGGAACAGCTTAAGGGACAGAGATGCCAGAAAAGCTAATAGCATCTTCATCTGCAGAGAAATTAGACGGTTTACAGGGAAAATATGGTTGCCATGGGGATCCATTTACTCAATCGATGACTAGAAGCTGCAGTGACTGGGACCCGCAGAATGGTCTGTTTCTTGCTTTCTTAGGGACCATATGGCAATTACGATTTGGCTGTCAACAGTAGCAGCCTAAAAGTACCTGCAGTCATCCAGCTTGTTTAAAAAAATGTTTGTGACGTATTGGTCACACTTTGGAAACTTACCCTAGCAGCATAAGTTGGTTCCTTGACATCTATAAGCTCTGGATGTACTAACTCACTACACCTGTCTCTACGTTGTTTTGGACAAATGTGTCCCGTAAATAATTGTCAATAATAGCCAATGAGTCCAGCATGAGGTCATTGCTGTGATGAGACCTTTTGGTGTAGAAGAAGCGTTTTAGCATTCAGCCATAGGCCAGGCATACAGGCAGCATTCACTCATTTATTGTGAAAAGACTGCTGTGTGTGTTCCTCCCAACACTCCCCCACCCCCCTGGCAGGAGCACCGCAACACTTATCGGCTCATTCAACCAAGCAAAAATCAGCCACTGCTGTTAGCAGGCATTGTGGGAGGAATGACTTATCCCTTCTGCTTCTTCCTGACTAGCTGGAACAATCATGGAACAGCATCAGAGTGCCCTTTCTCCTGCACTGTGTAGTCGTTGGCGGCTTCTCCAAAGGGCCCTGCTCGTGGGAGTTTTACTTACGCAAAAATGGTCTGAGGGCAGAGCGCAAAATGATTGGATCAGAGAGATACCCAATCAGATTGTAGAGGAGGTGGGTCCAAACAATCAGACATTTTGGGCCTGCCTCCTCTAGTTCCTGGAACCCAACAACTCTGCAATCTGATTGGTCATCACTCTGAACCAATCATTTTTTCGTTCTGCTCTCAGAACATATTTGTGCAAGTAAAACTCTGACATGCAAGGGCACTGCAATGCACCTTTTGTTTTAGGTGTAAGATAAACCTGCAGGACAATGGCCCACAGGCCAGATACCCGTCTGACTGACCCCGCTTTCTCAATTACATGTTGCTTTGGATAAAAGTATCTTCTAAATGAATTGTATTGACCATCAAACTTACACCAGCAGCTCACTGTTCTCCTGAAGTTCACATCCCAGAGTGCTGCTGCAGTGCTGCTAGTGAGAGCTCTGCACTGCAGGTTACTGTAATAGTCCATATTTCTGTTGTCTCACTCAACATACTGATAACCATCAGCCAACATTGTTCTGGGATTTGTTTATATAAAATTGCTGTGTTTAACCTCAGCAGGGAGCTATTCTGCAGTTTTTTTTCTATTTCCCCCTTAGACAGGATTCAGAAATTTGCATGTAGCTTTACAGTTGTGTTTCAGTTATATTTGTACTTTTACTGGAACTATATTCCAGGAGAGATTTTTCATCACTTTCTTTCCAGAGAACAGAGAAACATTTTCTATTTTGATTTCCCCAGGAGTGTGAACTATGAAGACAATTGTGACCATTTAAATAAATAAAAATCTGACTGGGGGGCTGGGGTTGGGGGGTGTTTGTCTCTCCCGCGCAGCAAGCTGGAGGCGGCTGCCATCGAGACGGAGCTGCTGACTGACTACCGCTTCGGACGGCAGCAGCTCGTCGAGACTTGGGGTCACGCCTGCGCCGTCGCCGTCGCCAAAGTAACGCCTGCGCCGTCTCACTTTCTCACTTTCGCGGTTTACCTACACCAGCGACATTATTAGCTATGAGTGTCCCGCTAACACATAACGACACCGCAGTCTGCAGCCAGCCTTGCTATGCGAGTGCCATGTGGCCCCAGTAAGACGGTAATTCATCCGTCTTCTGGAACAGCTTATCTAGTACCGGGTCAAAATTAGCCCAGAAAATAAAGGACATCAGACAAGCTGGGATTTGATATCAGCCAAATGCAGGGCAAACGGATCCCCATTCCAGCCAGAGACACCACATGACGTGATGATGTTTCTTGGACTGATTGGCGGAAACCGACATAAACATGGGAAAAACCTGCGATCGCGGCAGGAGGGAAACCAGCAGCCCTCGAGGTCAAACCCCACCGGGCTACTCCCTCAAACACGCTGCCATCAAGGAGGGGCAATACGCTCATATAATAAAGCCACGAAATGCAGGCTTGACACTGGGATGGGAAGAGACTCCAGAGACCTTGTTTGTGGACTTTCCTTTATTTGCATCTCAACCAGTCCCAGTTCAGCTTAACTAATATGCGAAGCTGCTTCTCTGGTGGCAAATTCAATCAATTTCATTCAGCTTCAGCTTCATCATTAACTCGATTTAAGCTTCAGTGGGTCAGGGGATAATGTTTTGTTCTCACGTTTAACAGAGAAAATCTAACAGAGGAATATACCTTTTAAAAACAACGATAAATATTTAAATGTTTAACGTGGGATTACCGGTAAATACGCTTTTCATGCTGCATGTAGAATCACAGAATTAGAAGCCAGTATGGTGACCTAGTCAAGTGTGACCATCATTTCAGGGCCCATCTCTCCCTTTGTTCATTCCTTCTGCGTTCTGCAGGCGTTCCCGTTGAGCTCTCTCAGTAAGAAACAGCCCACTGTCCTGGTGGTCTGTGGGCCGGAACAGAACGGAGCCATCGGCCTGGTCTGCGCTCGTCACCTGCACATATTTGTGAGGAACATTTGGTTCTCCTGCAGTGTTTCATTGATCAAATTACACCCAAGATCTTTGAACCTGTTAAGTTCAAGTCATTTTAGGAGCCTGGATTGTTAAATCACAAGTCAATATCTGATATACAAATTAATGACATAACAATGAATATCAATGGTGCTGAAGCTTTGGGTGTTCCCATTGATGGCCAGGGGTATGAACCCACGATCTTCTACCCAAAGCGCTCTTCACATCCCCTGCATCAGGACTTCACTGTGCAGTGTGAGAAGATGGACATCCCCTTCCTATCCTACCTTCCCACAGAGGTGAGAGGGAAGAGGGAGACGGAGAGAGGAAGAGAGAGAGAACCTGTTTCCACCAACACGGAACCAGTGCTTGGCTGGTTTTCGCTTGGAGCATTTTGAGAACCAGCCTGCGATTCCACCAGTTTCATAAAAGAATAGAAAGGAAAAGTTACATAGGGCAAAGTGAGAGTAAAGTATAGATCCATATGAATTCTGTTTTTTTAATTTTTTTTTTCAGAATTTTTTTGTAAAGCTGCCGAATCAAAAAACAGGCTTCAAGAAGACAAAAGTCACATAGTTTCCAGAGTTTTTTTGCTGTCAGCACCGGTGATAGACAAAGCTATTTCTAGCTCTGCAGAAGGTTTGGATGTGATAGTCCTACTTTCGCTGGCGCTATGGTTCCAAATTCAGGTACCGTTTTTTTTTGCAATGGAAACACACGGAACCAGTCCCGGATTGGGAAAAAGCCCGACACTGGCTACGAGTTGGTGGAAACTGGGTAAGAGAGAGACAGAAACACTCTGTGTCTCCACAGGGATGATTGGCAGGGGGCCACACCCCATTAGTGTGACACCTACCACTTAATCAGCCTGATTAAGAGAAAAAGACTGCAGACAAACACTACAGTTAATTGCTGTAGAGTCATCAGGTGATGCAACTGCTAGATAAGAGGACCTGGGAGTTTATGGCATATTGCTAAAACTGCTAGAATGCAGTAAAAATTAAGTTGTTCTCTTGGTGGTCAGGTGCAGCTCATCAATGATGCCTACAACCTGGTCATTGATGCCATCTTGGGACCAGAGACAGATCTTTCCCCTGAGAAGGAGCCCTATGGCAGCATCTTGTTGACCCTTAAGCAGGTCAAGATACCCATGGCCAGTGTTGACATACCCTCAGGTAGTGAGGTTTACTATCTATCGATCACTGTGTTTGTTCTGTTCTCATTTCTCAGTCTTCAGGCTTATCTGCTGAATGTTCTCCATATGAACATAAAATGTATATATACAAATGGAGCTGAGAACGATGCTGTCTTTATGCACCAGGGTGGGACGTGGAGGAAGCCAGTGCTGACGGCATCAGACCAGAGGTCCTTATTTCACTCACCGCACCCAAGAAGTGCACTGTTGCCTTCACTGGGAGACACTTCCTGGCTGGACGCTTTCTGCCCTATGACATCCAGAAGAAGTATGAGCTCAACCTGCCCCAGTATTTTGGCACAGATTGCCTTACACAGCTGTAGCACACACCCCACACTCTTCCATTTTACTGGTTTGTATTCTACAGATCAGCATTTCTCGATCCGGTCCTCGGGGCCCCACAGACAGTCCACATTTTTGCTCTCTCAAGGAGAAAATATGTAGACTGTCTGGCAGGGAGTTTGGAGGGAGTGAAAACATGGACCGGCTGTGGATCCCCGAAAACCGGATTGGGAAACACTGATGTAGATTGTTCCTGTACTATTTCAGAATCTGGAAGCTATATTGGAGTTTGCTTTTTAATAAAACATTCATTATATTTAGAAGCTGGTTTGAATGAACTTTACAAAGGTTTGCACACATCAAAAGTAAAGTTTTCTTTTTTCTGCTTGGAAGTCAAAATCTTTACTGCAAAGTAGTTTAATGTTATGTAGAAATACTGAAAACGTTTAGATAAACTGTAATTTAATCTTATGTTACAAATGTACAAAGTTCACCCAAATCGCTGTTTTTTTTTACAGAAATGTATCGTTGCCTGACCATTATGTAACATTTTATTTGGTACTCAAATGGCTGTAGGGATTGTAATTTAATAATAAAAAAAATATCAATCATATAGTGCAGTTTGGTGGCTCAAAAGTCTTCAGACGACAATTCATGGAATTTAACATCTATGAAATATCATACAGCACATGTATTCCGTTGATACAAAAATTGTTCTCTTATTAGAGACGTTCAATTATCATGAGTAGGGTAAGTGATTGGAGGAAGGAAGCATCGTTATGAAATACTGCCACCTAGTGGATAAATAATATCTCGACTAACATGGCGCCGATTAACCCTAGTAAATTATGACGGCAAATTACAATTCTTGGACGGTCAGGCCGCAGCATGAATTCGTTTCTGTGGTATTATTTCAAGGCGCGTATGTCATGTCGTTTATGTTTCCTTTGTCCAGTTTATAACGCTTTTACTTTACTTCATAATTGTGTTGATTCAGTCAGATATTAACGTCATTAGGTAACAGCGTTGAGTGTTCATCGAAATGCATGTTATTTTATATTTTAAAAAATACTCTTCATAATTACAAAATAAGGTAAATAATGTGACTGCGTTTGTCTGCGTTATATATTGATGGTGATTAATCAATCGTGTGTCGTTGCTTATTATATCAAGATGCGGAACACTATCTTATCCTATTTAACTTTAAGCGCATACCGATATTTTTACATTTTATTTAGCCAATTCAAACTTGAAGGGTACGAGTTGCCCATCTACAATTCCAAGAAGCGTTATGGCTGTGCCGTGATTGGCTAGTACTCGCTTGTGGAAAAACTTGCCGGCTTTGCCGTCCAATCACGGCCCACTTGTCCTTAAGTCGCGCGAAAATGGTTCTGGTGACGCATTGGAGGCGCCAAACCTGACAAAAGCCGAGCGAAAATCGCGAGAAGGACCCTTGCTTACGCGAGGGACGTTGGAAATGCGCTAGAGAACCCGAGCTATTATTGTGCGCGAGAGAATGAGTTCCAAGGAACGCCATAATACAATAAATAACTGAAAAATAAATACATTTCAGTGTGTCCTGTTATTTTAAATGGCCATTTCCAGAGGGTGGGACTGCACTGTACATCTGCCTGGGGGGATCGCGGGCTGGAATCTCGAAGTTTCGCGGTGTGGCAACAGGCTGCATCAGTGCATGCTCCCCAATCTGACCTGATTGTCTGCCTATAATCACTCATGGACACACACGAGGGATAGCCAACATGGATTTAGGAGAGGTAGATCCCGTTTAATTTACTTGAGCTCTTTGAGGAAGCTACAAGAGAAATTGATCACAAAAAGGCCTACGATGTGATCCAAGTGAGATTTCCAGAAGGCCTTTGTTGTCCTCCACAAATGGCTCTTGCTTAAATTCAAAGCTTCAGGGATTTTAGGAACTATAGCAGCTTGGAGCGAAAACTAGTTAACTGACAGGAAGCAGCAAGTAGTTATTAGAAGCAGAATGTCACAGTGGGCCTGTTTAGGACCACTACTGTTCCTAATTTACATTAATGATATTGACACCAATACATAAACTATTTTCATTTAATTATATAAAATACTCAACCGAATCAATAAAAGCAGTCTGATTTGTGTTAAGTGAACAAACAATAAGGGATACCATTAAACTTGTCAGTTTCAAGAAAATTGTCAGAGGAAGGGACAAATTTGTCCACATCTATTTTCTCTGTCCTCCACCATCAGTGAATAAAAATCATATGTATATTCGCACAGTATTTACCTTGTCACATACATATATTAAACATGGCAAACAAGACACTGACATTTGTACTTTATATGAAAACCAGGAAACCTTATGTATTCTGCAATATATTGTATATTTATTAAAAGCCAAATGCAAATACCGTTTACAAATGTGTTTTGGTTCTATGAATAAAGAGGGAAAACAAATGGGAAATACATGTCAAACTTCTCATCAGGAAAAAACTGCTCTGTCAATTTCTGTGCAATACTTGCCTACAAACATTGGAGAGCTCCGACTGTGCTGCATCAAGACACAAGTGGCACTGTAGCATTCCCACCTCCAGTGGACATCCATTTAATTGTCAAGAGCTTCAGTAACTGACAGCAATTAGCTTCAGTATAATTTTTAAAACTCATTCTACTGAACTGTCAGTCTATGGTCACATCATTTTACTGCAAGACCTCAGCTTCGTCAACCCCCGAAGCGCCTATGTAGACGTAAAGGAGAGGATCCACACGCAGCACCTGAAATACATCAGTGAGAAATTCACTTGATAAAGTAATGCTATTAGCCAGTGTTTAACATGCTCATATCTGAACCTAAACTTGACCAAATCTGTGATTTTACAACAAAGTGCAACAGCCTAAAAATTAGTTTACCAAAATTAGATTTTTTGGTGAAATATTTGTAGAATGATTTGCCCAAATGAAAGAATTTGATGTGGCTTTACCTGAAAGCCAAGTTTGGAATTGGAGTGTGTGACCTGAAACTTACTACTGTTAGACAGCTAGTACAGTTGTATCAGGATCTATTTCAATAGATGCCTATAGTTCCAGGTCTAAATATTTAAATCAGTAACAATGAAACAGTACACATTTTGTCTGACATCTAGACATAGACAAGTTAAGATCTTTACCTGCTTTTATGGACCTTAAACCTCAGAAATTAAGGTGCAGTCATCTCTTGAATGGCATGTGCTGATTCACTGCAGCATTCCCATTGGCTTCACCCTGAACAATAGAAATTACAAAACAATGAACTTAGACTCTCAGCTGCCGTGGAACACAAACCAAAAAAAATTCCTCATTCTATTGTACACCTAGAAGCATGCATTAACAGTTACATTACATATAGCAATTGTGATTACCCCATGTGGGGAAAAAAAACCCAAAAACACTGAACACTCATCCCAAACACAATGGTCTAAATTAGCTTCTCCAGCACTAAGTTTCAATATCAAAATGATCTATCAATATCTGGAAAAACAAGGAGCAAAACATCAAGGCTACACCACAAGGCAATGAAGACATAGCCTTTCCAAAGAGTTACTCCTGAGAATTGCTTTAAATGGGAGATGGGAGGGAAAACACCACCACATACTAATATTCTGAAAGACTAACAAAAAAAAAAAAAAAAGAACTGATCAAAATGCATGGAAGGCAAATTCTTCTTTTTGCGAATCAGGGGCCTGCTGTCTCGCAGGCCAAAGGTGAGACTTAATCCTTCAGTGTCACATGCCCTAGTGGCACCCCCAGATGATCTGACATTTGGTGGAGGAACATGGAACACTTTCCAAGGAAAGTGAAGCAGACAACTCATCATGCAGATATTTAGGCTAAAAAAAAAAAAACCAGGTCAATAAGGCAACAGGCCTTGAAAGTGACAGCCGTTTGACGTCTCAGAGGTGGGGGGAGGGGGCCATGAACAGTTACATGTTTCACATTAAGAAAAGGATGTAAAACAGGAGAGCAAAAAGGAGTTACCTCACAACAAAGGCCTATCTCCACATATGAACTAGCCAAGAGAGCAGCTTTCGCACCAGAGGAGTCACATGTTGGTAGGCGCAACACTTCATTCTCCAAGGACTTTGTCGATTTGTCCCCAGAATTGTAGCAGAGAACACTTGGACGCAATGAGGCATTATGAACAGGACCAAGGCAAATCTAGCTAATGCTGGCACTGAATTAAACCGTTTAAGAGTTAATTTAGCTGAGTAAGAGATACTATACTCTCAAAACTATACCCTGAGTGTTAGGAAAGTAGATTTACTCAAATTCTTCTGGCATACCAAGTTAACCACAACGTACAGTACATATACACCACCTAACCCTAACAGTTTGATTTATTGGAAGTCTTCGTCCTATCTAACCTCGCATAAAAATTGTCTAAAAAGCTTTGGCCTGGTACATGAGCATTCTTTGAGGCACAAGAAAATCAGAGCATTTTCAACGAATCGTTTAATAGGCTTCATGAAGCCGGAATTTTACAAAAAGGAACTTTCTTCAATGTGGTTGATACACAGAACAAAAGAGCACAATTCTTTTCCCAGTTGGAACAGTACTGGTTAACATTTTTCTGAAGTTTGAATATTTGAGTTCAGAGTCCATGACAGCAGAGCACATAAAGGAAAAAAACCAAAATAAAAAAATGCCAAATGTTGCAAAAGAGCAGGATACCTCTGGCAAACAGCAGCTTGCTGACACCAGCACCTCATGAGCAGCTGGCCAAGTCCTGGGTTTCAGCCTCACCAGTCTGAAAGGAATTCACTTTTTGGATATGAAATATCTACAGATTAAATCGACTATAGATCAAGACCTTCGGATACAGATCATGACCTTGAACTGGAATACTGGTGCTCTCACGCGGAGAAAACCAGGGGCGCAAATCACAGCTTGGCGAGCTTCTATTGAGATTTTGCTCGGTGAAGAAAAATCTGAACCAAAGCATCTAGACGTGCTTTTAGATAGCCGAGGCTACTTGGAGGAGAAAAAAAAGCCAGAAGCCGTTAGGCTGGACTAGGTCAGGATACGTTTAAAATTCATGTGAATAAACAGTGAAGTAGGTCACACCCCATAGCCCAAATGGTCATAACAGAGATTGGCCGTCCCAAACTACTTTGAGCATTGCCCTAAAAAGGTACACAAAGCTCTTTGGAGCATCACATCTTTTAATCAATCCCAAATGATATGCTACAAAAGGAATTGCTGGCACTTCAGTTGGGATATAAATCCTCAGTGAAGCATCAACTACTACTACACCACAAACAAAGCTTTTTTTAAAAGGAAAAGATGCTCGTTTCATCACAGAATAAGGACTACAATCATGTCACACAGAACACAAAAATAAAAAAAAAAATCTTCGAAGAGTGCATCTTTTTATATACAGCCAGCGAAGAGAGGATCTTGAATCGTGAAGAATTTTTACTCGTGAGTAGCTGAGGACAAGAAGTAGGCACACATGTAAAGGCACTGGATCACACGGACAATTCCTCCACTCTCCACGATCATTCCCAGAACAGTTCCAATACATTTAGTAAGTAAAATGACTTCCCCTGAATGCCAAATCTCAGAGCTGCATTTTGGTTTTTTTTTTTTGTTTTTTTAAATAGCCTTCTGGTCGCAACGGCTGGAAATCCACATTTCGCTTCCTGAGATTATGGGATGGGGCCACGATAGAGAAAGCACAATTTCTTTGGATCAAATGCCTGTTTGTCAGCTCTCTCGGATTTTTGGTCACCCGGAGAGCCGAGACTTAAATGCAAGTAGGCAGTTAAGAATCTGGATTTCCATAGTTCAGGCGGCAAGATACGATTACAGCAGGCGTAAAAGAGGACCAGGGATTTATCATCAATGCCAAGGCCTTCAATTGAGTTGACTGGTTCACTAAGATTTCTACAGGAGCCTAGAACAGTCACCACAAAAACTTCCATGTCATACATACCGTAGCTGTCGTAACTGTCCCTGTAAGACCCACCAGAGCGATCTCCATATCCAGACTGGCCCCTTCAAAATGAAAAACACGAATGAGACAGTCCCACATGTAAACATATTGCCAGTCACTGAAAGCAGTACATGGTCCTCACCTGTTATCTCTGTTGTAATAGCCTCCACCACCTCCGGAAGAATATCCACCCCCACTCCGGTTGGAATATCCACCTCCGTAGCTCCTGTCTCCACCACCATACCCTCGGTCTCCTCCATAGCTCCTGTCTCCATAGCCTCTATCTCCACCACCATAACCACCACCTTTCAAAGGACACACTTACATTTATCAACTGTTAAAGGCACCTGAATCAATTTGTGCGTGCAAATGGAAAATGTGTAACAAGGAGGGCACGACTAAAAGCAAATGGGGGGACACCATTTTGCAAATCGCCTGCCCTTACCTCGTGAATAACCACGCCCACCTCTCCCCCTGCCCCCACGGAAAAATCCACCTCCTCGGCCTCCAGAGGCCCCGCCTCTGTATCCACCTCCGGAGCGACCACCACCCTTGCCGGCTTCATCCACGCGGATTGTCCTTCCGTCAACAGACTATAGATGAGGGTGAGAATACAGAGAAATGGTTAGTTCACAATCAGACTGCACCCACCCTACAACAACGCCAAAACAGAATTAATAACTCACCTTTCCATTCATCCCCTCCATTGCATCCTTTGCATCTTCGGGGTTTTCAAACGTCACGAAGCCAAATCCACGAGACCTCTGTGTCTCTCGGTCCCTGATCACATCAACTGCAGAAATCGTACCGTCGATTATTCGGGGGGGGGGAGATAAAAAAAAAAAAAAAAGACACACAGAACAGCCGACGCACTGCTGAAATCACTGCAATTTTACACACATACATTCAACACTCAGTCGCATCGGGCATGGAGCGACGCACGTGGAACTGGAAGAGCACTCACTTTTAGTAATGGTGCCGTATTTGGAGAAAGCTTCTTCCAAAGACTCCTCATTGGTGTCAAAACTGAGCCCGCCGACAAACAGCTTCCCTTCGTCAGACATGTTGGATATCCTGGATGGGGAAATCGCATCGATAAACTAGGTTTGACGCTATTCAGGCGAGACGCGCCTATTACGCATGAAAGGAACTAAAATGGCGGCAGAAATCCATCTGCGCCATGGCCGGCCCCTCCCCCCGCCTTTTGTTCGAACCGCAGCAGCCATTTTTAAGCGCCCCACATTTGCCAAGCTGAATCAGCTCCGCGTTAACGCCGCGCCACGTTCCTCTCACATGGCCGTCGGCTTTTAGGGCTCAGAACAAACCCTTTCGCGGCTATAATTCTGGGACTCTGGTTAACTCCATCCTAGAAAAATACCTTCCTCGTCATTATTTATCAAGAAGCCGCCGACAGCGGCCAACACGCCGGCCGTTCGAACGCCAGGCAGCCTCGGGCGCCGCAGCCATTTTAACTCGGAAATCTGCGCCATTCGAAGATTCTCAACAAAAGAACCAAACGTACCAAAGTACTGCTTGTGATAGCGACTTATTGTCAACGAATACAACATTAACGATAATGGCAACAACGAATTATGAAAAATTATAAGATCACAGTATGCATTAATCAGGCACATTTCGAGTCACAGAATGCGATACATAGCTCTGAATAAAAATTTTACAAAACACACTGAACTACATACATTCCCTTCAGTATCGGGCTCACTTCTCACAGCGGTTAAATTAAATAGAGCACTTTTCACTATAACATGTTATTTAAAAAAGTTTTTCTGGAGACTGAAGCAATCTCTTCTTAGTGTTATTTATTAGTTTACAGCAGAATATATCTGGGAAATAAACAAAAAGCTACCTTTCTTTCCACTGGTAACAGCGAACCTCTTCCTCCTGTACGACGACTGCTCTGTAACAAAATGGAGTCGCCAGTACAAGACATATACTGGCGCGAGCTCATGAATATTTTTATAAAGGGCGTAACAAGTCGAGCTGTCATCCAATGATATGCCCTACAACACAATAATTTACATATTACAATAATACCCGCTTAAATATTTAAGTATAAAGCACTCCCCTTTACGTCATCTTGACCGTCGCTTCCTGCGTATCGTATTGGTTTACCTGATAACGTAAAATGCATCCATTTACTCTAATTCTTTGTGGCTGCTATAGCCATATTTTAATTATATATATATAATCTTATTAATCATATATGCACATATACATAAATATACCTCAGAGTCATTTAAGATGCGATTGCTTCACGCGTGGACTGCAGTCCTGATGCAGTCGAAAGAGCCCACGTGCGTCCGGCAGAAACTCTAATGGCGGCTTTGCTTTCCTTTAAAAGCAAACAAAGCATTCTTATTTTAGGTGTATTTCATTTAATACTTGCACATTTCCAGTTCCTTCGCGATTCTGTATTGTACAAAAGTGGTTCGAAGTTGGGTAAATGGGTATTTTGCAATGATTTCAGCCATGCAATATGTGATTTGAGTCCTGCCATTCATGAAACATTTTCGTAAACAACGTTCGATCATAGGCTTTCAATTGGGATTTTAAACAAAACAAAGCTTTGTTAATGACAATTACGTTTACAGAATAATTTAGTAGTTAAAAGCGTCATTATTACTATAAAAATGGTACATTACCACAGTGTTCCGATGATATTTCTATAGGAGTTACGTGCAATACATAGAACCACAAGAATCGGGGTATGGTGTAAAAGGAATTCACCATACGAATGAAAAGCTACACTATATGGGCAAAAGAGTAACTACTTGACGTTCACAAATAATGTAGTAGTATGCTATTCAGGGTTTTCAACTGTGATCAGCTGGCTGACATGAAATTTTCAATAAGAGACAAGTCTGCACACGCATCTACATGTATGACTTTTACTACCTTGTAAACAGTCTGTAGTTTTTGCAAACTACCCCAACGCGAAGAGATTGTGAAATAGAAACATCTGGGAACATGTTCAGCTGCAAAGTGGCAGCCACACAAGCTCACAAAAAGGGACCTGATCACCCAACATTAATACCTGACCTGAATGGCAGCAAATCCCACCAGCAGTGTTACAACATCTAAAGGAAAGCCTTCCCAGAAAAGCACAGGCTATTACAGCACGTAAGGGTTAGTCAACTTCATATTAATGCCCTTTGAGTCAGAGTGAGATGGTAGACAGGCTGGTGTCCTGATACTTTTGTCCACATGGTGTCATAATAGCGTTGTCACACTATCTCTATTAATTTTCTCCTCATGTGGATAAGTTTGTAACTTGACTGATGTTTACAAATGCCAACTCTCTTTATTAATCACTGGCGGATAATTGCGGTCTCTTCCAACATCCGCGTAATTGTTGAAAATGTAAAGCATGCATGTTCAGTTTAGACAAACATTAATGCAGCTATTCAGCTAAACAATATTATGCCTGCACACAGAGATGAATCCCATGAAAAACATTTTATTCAATGAAACGAACGTGAGTGCAGTTCAAACAAAGGCTCGGAAAAACAACAAACAGCAGCATAGAAGGGAGTTTAATACTGGGGGGGGGGGGTAGCTCAATAATCTTCCCCCAAAATTGTGTAATCATGTAAGACGCACAAACCACATTCATGATTACCACTCCTAGGAAACAGATTCTGTCTAGCATTTGCACCTGGCAAACAGAATCCATCCATCCATTTTCCAAACCGCTTATCCTACTGGGTCGCGGGGGGTCCGGAGCCTATCCCGGAAACAATGGGCATGAGGCAGGGAACAACCCAGGATGGGGGGCCAGCCCATCGCAGGGCACACTCACACACTATTCACTCACACATGCACACCTACGGGCAATTTAGCGACTCCAATTAGCCTCAGCATGTTTCTGGACTGTGGGGGGAAACCGGAGTACCCGGAGGAAACCCCACGACGAGGGGAGAACATGCAAACTCCACACACATGTGACCCAGGCGGAGACTCGAACCCGGGTCCCAGAGGTGTGAGGCAACAGTGCTAACCACTGCACAAACAGAATATCGATTGTGAATTCTTGGGCCATTTGACAATATCAGGAAGAGGCTGAGTATCTGGACAAAATGGCAGTTGTCAGAAACTTGTGCTTCAGAAATTAAACTAAATAGCTTCTGTGAATGTTCAGAATTATAACTACAACTATAATCTGCTAAGCAGCTATAAGTAATAAATCATCCATGCATATATATTTACTACAGATGTGGATCGAAGTACAAAAATACAGCATAGAACCACCAAACTTCCCACAAACAAAACTCGTCGTAATTCCCCACCCAATGACAGAGAGTGATAACAATCAATGAGTGTTAAACCTGTCTTTACGTTAAATTCCCACTTTTGTTATATATTGATGTCTACGTTAAACGTTACTGTTAATTCATTAATGTTCATGAAATGCTATTTTGCTATAGAAAATTGTTCCAGACCTCTGACTTTGAACATAAATCTGATGCAGGGCTACAAGAATGATTCCTGGTCTTATGAGGAGAGGTTAGCTGAGCTGAGTCTGTTCAGCCTTCTGCAAAGGAGATTAAGGGGGGGGGGCATTATCCAGGTATATAAGATTCTAACAGGTTTCAATGCTGTTCAGCCAAACAGCTACTTCAATATTAGTTTAAATACTAGAATTCGTGATTAGCGGGAGAACATTTTAAAACGGATTTGAGGAAGCACTTCTTTACACAGCGTGTAGTTACAGTATGGAATAGTCTTCCTGTTAGTGTAGCCCAAGCTGAAAGTCTGGGTTGCTTTAAATCAGAGCTAGATAAGATTTTAACAACTCTGAGCTATTAGTTAAGTTCTCCCCAAATGAGCTTGATCGGCAGAATGACCTCCTTTCGGTTGTAAATTTGTTATGTTCTTATGGACCCTTGATCAAAAAGTTTAAGAACTTCCCGGTTTATATGATTCATCTGTACTGGACCATTTCAGTTCAATTCATTGTTTATTCACTAAACTCAAATGTACAGTTAAACAAAAAAGCACTATTGTGGGTTTCTGGTACCAATGCAAACAGTGCAACATAAGGACTCTACCTAGTGCACTATAGTAAAGTATAGATACATGAAGTACACCCGTTTATTTTTTATTTCTTTAGCAAACGTTTTTATCCAAAGTGATTGCAGTTAACGGCCTTGCTCAAGGGACCAATAGTGAAATCCCTCTGCGGGTCACCGAATTTGAACCAGCAGTCCTCCACTCATAAGCACTAACTCCTGCATCCCTAACCCACAAACAAATATTCCACCCTCAGCCATGCTGGTGAGACCATAATGCAGCTGCATATATCGTTAAATCTGATCGCACAAAAGGAAAATACAGTAAGAGAACATAACGCAAGTGAGTGGTTATTTTTTATCGTATCATAATAACGTGTCGTAATTAAACGATACACAGAAATACACAGGAAGTTAACCCTGGCGCCATCTACTGGCGTTTTAGCTTTACAACAGTAGGCCTACCTATATTTGCAATCCTATTCCACAATAATTAACGGATATTGGCTTTGATCTTACACCCATTGTTTAGGCGTTTTTAATTGCTGTCTGGCAGATGGTTTTCAATTTCCGAATTATAACTCTTATGCATAATGACGTGCAACATGCAGTATAATATATCAGGAGTCTTATAGTTTTAATACGGATTAAATGTAAAAAAAGAGATGTTTTAAAAGTGTTTTATTCCATTTTCTTGGTCAAACATCTTCATTTGTGTTTCGTTAAAATGATTTTCACCAAGTGCATACAAGGTGATAAAACATATTTTATTCTAAATTTCAAATACAGTGGATTTAGTTTGTGAAAGACACTGTATGTCGGGCTGTAGGCATGCACGTAGCCAGGTAGTAAAATAACAAAAAAATAGTTTGCTTAAACTCCCTAGGGTTGATGGACCCCCCACGTAAATTATTACTGGTCACGGGGGTCTACAACCAAAAGTCATTTGCCGCTCCAGCTTCACGAAATACCGCAGCAGAGATCAGCGGATGCCCTCCCACGCATGCGCTCTGCGGCTTCCTGTTCATTAGCTCCGCTTTCCGCTCGGCCGCTGCTGTTCACACGGCCTGCGCATCTCCTCCAGTTTGATGTCCTTTCTCATAAACCTTTCTGGGGTAAAGGATCACACAGCTACTGTTACTCAAAATAAAACTGCGCATGCTACCACACTTACATAATTTGAAAACTATGCACATAAAACAATTTCAAGTCAGATCACGGTGTACCGATCTTGATTTCCCAAGAGTTATTTATGTTTTTACTAAACAAGATTAATCTGTGTCAGCTGCAAAGGGTATCTTTAAATCCTATCATTTGTATGCACAAATGATTTTAATATATGTTAATATATTATTATTTACTTTGTATTTATAGTTTATAGTTAAGATAATGATATATACATATCTATACAGTGAAACCAAGTGCAGGATAAACGACTGTGGAAGATAAATGAATAATGTAATATACACAAAGCAAAGCGACGCCTCTGCATCTGGGTAGTTTCATGTCACGTGGGTAATTTATCTGTCGTTTTAATATAGTGCGCTGCCTAAAAGCACCAGCAGGGGGCAGTGATACTTCATTGTTCGGTCTACAAGCTGCACCTAATTGCATGTTTTTGGACGTGGTTGCTAGACCTGCTTCAGCCGCTACTAGAGAAGGTATAACATCTGCCAGTATGGAATATATTTAGAAATTAATCAGTAAGTTTACTTCATTGATTGTATTTGATGAGTTGATTTGAATTGATTATGATTTTACATACTAATTGTAACATGATATATGTTCATTTTTAAGGCAACTACTGCAGTAGGTAAGAATAGGGATGTGTATTGTGAAGACACCAATCTTCCCAGAAGTGCTTCATCTTACTCTTGACAATAGTATTTAACTTGTTTACGTCTTTAGCTAAGACAACAGAGAAATATATTAGGATGAATCAGTCGTCTGGTTATTAATTGTCTGAGGGCCATAACAATTAACATCATTATTGACATTTGACTGTGGGATATGGAGAAAGTGCATTTCGTCACGCTGAACCCCACTGTCCCCATCATCTGTGCCGGTTTGCTTTTCGAAATAAACGCAGTTTGAATTCCGAGAGGAAGCAGTCAGTTCGGGTTTGGGGTTGACCAACATGAGTATTTTTTTATAATTTAGTTTAATGTAATTTATTGAATGGCGGAAACCTCCTGATGTAAAGTACAATAAAGATGAAATCAGATGAAAATGTTTTGCGAAAATATTGATTTTATTAATCTTTTCTTTCAGTGTGGCACCATGTTTAATATATGGAGGCTGATGGCTCTTTGCTGCCTTATGCATTTTCATGCCTAAATCCTGGACCTAGGACTTTGTAAAGGTTAGTGTTAGCTTTTAGCTTTTAGCAATGTCTAATACACTGACTACAAAGCCATTCATATGCTCAGATCACTATGTTTATAAGGGTTTCTCTATCAAGTTTGACCTTTTTGGTCTCTGTCCTGCTGCCACCTGAATACCGCCTGAGTATCTACAGGACTCAGGGTAAATTCTGAGCCATGTTGCCTTCCTGACCTGTTTAAAACTTTCTCTGCTGCCCATGATGGTCCGCGACTAAACATCTCACATTGTGATTTGTTCAAAGTGACTTTCATCAGGTACATGCAAATTAAAAAAATACCGCTCGAGGTCAGCAAGGGGACACAGACACGCAAACCTAGTCCAGATCGTCTTTCGCTTTTTATGTATTAATTAAAGATAAAAGAAATGACAAGAGGATGAAATACGGTTGCGTGTTGTTCTCATTATAGAGGAATGGAACATGTAAGTGGATTTTAAAGAGCAGGAGTGACTGCTGGAAGCTATTGAAAGGGTTGCGTGGAACGTGGAGCGCGGGGGTGTTGAGCTCAGTGCTGGGGCTATGGTCGACTAGCTATCCAAGAACAGACTCATCGGCTCTTGCAGACATAAGCCAGACTGAGGCCTCCTAGTCAGCTTGCCATCAGCAGACAGCTTCCCTGGAGCTACCTGCTGGGCCGGCTCCCCTCAATGCAGGCCCAATGCTGTCCGACCTCTTCCCCCCAAGGCAGCCCTGATGCTGCTCAACCTCTCACCTAAGGAAGGCCCGATGCTGCCCGACCCCTCCCCCCAAGGCAGGCCCGATGTTGCCCGACCCCTCCCCCCAAGGCAGGCCCGATGCTACTTGACCCCCTCCCCCCAAGGCAGGCCCGATGCTACTTGACCCCCTCCCCCCAAGGCAGGCCCGATGCTACTTGACCCCTCCCCCCAAGGCAGGCCTGATGCCGCCTGACCCCTCCCCCCAAGGCAGGCCCGATGCTGCCCTCCCCCTCCCCCCAAGGCAGGCCTGGTGCTGCTCAACCTCTCACCTAAGGAAGGCCCGATGTTGACTGACTTCTCCCCCCCAAGGCAGGCCCGATGCTGCCCGACCCCCCTCCCCCCAAGGCAGGCCCGATGCTGCCCGACCCCTTCCCCCAAGGCAGGCCCGATGCTGCCCGACCCCCTCTCCCCAAGGCAGGCCCGATGCTACTTGACCCCCTCCCCCCAAGGCAGGCCCGATGCTACTTGACCCCTTCCCCCAAGGCAGGCCCGATGCTGCCCGACCCCCTCCCCCCAAGGCAGGCCCGATGCTACTTGACCCCCTCCCCCCAAGGCAGGCCCGATGCTACTTGACCCCTCCCCCCAAGGCAGGCCTGATGCTGCCTGACCCCTCCCCCCAAGGCAGGCCCGATGTTGCCCGACCCCTCCCCCCAAGGCAGGCCCGATGCTACTTGACCCCCTCCCCCCAAGGCAGGCCCGATGCTACTTGACCCCCTCCCCCCAAGGCAGGCCCGATGCTACTTGACCCCTCCCCCCAAGGCAGGCCTGATGCCGCCTGACCCCTCCCCCCAAGGCAGGCCCGATGCTGCCCTCCCCCTCCCCCCAAGGCAGGCCTGGTGCTGCTCAACCTCTCACCTAAGGAAGGCCCGATGTTGACTGACTTCTCCCCCCCAAGGCAGTCCCGATGCTGCCCGACCCCCTCCCCCCAAGGCAGGCCCGATGCTACTTGACCCCCTCCCCCCAAGGCAGGCCCGATGCTACTTGACCCCTTCCCCCAAGGCAGGCCCGATGCTGCCCGACCCCCCTCCCCCCAAGGCAGGCCTGATGCCGCCTGACCCCTCCCCCCAAGGCAGGCCCGATGCTGCCCTCCCCCTCCCCCCAAGGCAGGCCCGATGCTGCCCGACCCCTTCCCCCAAGGCAGTCCCGATGCTGCCCGACCCCCTCCCCCCCAAGGCAGGCCCGATGCTACTTGACCCCCTCCCCCAAGGCAGGCCCGATGCTACTTGACCCCTTCCCCCAAGGCAGGCCCGATGCTGCCCGACCCCCTCCCCCCAAGGCAGGCCCGATGCTACTTGACCCCCTCCCCCCAAGGCAGGCCCGATGCTACTTGACCCCTCCCCCCAAGGCAGGCCTGATGCTGCCTGACCCCTCCCCCCACGGCAGGCCCGATGCTGCCCTCCCCCTCCCCCCAAGGCAGGCCCGATCCTGCCCGACCTCTCCTCCAAGGCAGTCCTGACTTTAGCTACCTTTAGCAACTCTTTGAAGTGTCCCCCATAATCCTCATCAACCCCCAATTTAGGAAGGCCCGGTTGTCATGGAAACCAGCCATTATTCTCCTCACGTATCTGTTCTCAGGCCTGAGGTCGATGCAGTATAGAGAGACGGGGACAGCTTGAGGAGGTGGGAAGGTCTAGGACTAAAGGTGGCCGTATACTTCAGACAAAATCAACATTATTTCCGTAATACAACATTGTATGAACCATAATCACTGCGGTGATCACCATTTCAGCACACCACCTGTGCAGGGTCCCCCCCGAGACAGACATTTTGGTTTGTTCTGATCCCCACCCACTATCCACAATTGGCTGAGATAAATGTGATGCCGCGGGATTGGTCAGCAGGACTAATTAGGCAGTTCCACACTGTATGTTAAATTTTGTAAATTAATATATGTATCTGTGTATTACTGTTAATAGTGACATGTAATGTTTGCAGTGGAATGCAGTGTGTCGTTAGTGTGTAACCACGAGTGTCGCATAAATTGTTGGCTTTCCTGTCTGTGCCGCTGCTAGTATGAAACCAACAGTGGCTGTTAATAAAGAGCGAAACTTCCATTTTAAAAGAGCTGACATCTCCTTTATTAAAATGACTCATGCACTCGCTACAAAGTGTTTATTTGCACTCTGTGTGTGGGTCTACTGCGTCAAAAACATTATGTCCCTCTAGGGTTGTGGAGTGACACAAAAGGAACAGGGTGCGGGTTGCTTTAAGCGTGCGGCGGATCATTCTCGCTGACGAGCTTGATTTCGTTTCGTCTGGACGTCATCTGAAGTATACAGCCACCTTTATGGACGCGACAGACACCATCCTGCTTATTTGATTTCCTTTTTTGCTAGATCTTAAGGTTTAGTAACTGGCTGAAGCTGGTTGGGGGGGGGTGTGACTGTGGTTTTGGCCTATGTGCCTGAGATTAAAAGGTCGCTGGTTCAAACCCTATGCTCAGCAGACCAGCTGAATCGCTGTCAGGCCATGGATAACTGGCTGGCTCTGCATTCAAACCTCACCCTCAGTCGTGTGTATGTGTTTGCAAATGGCAAAATGACCTTTTAAATCACAACTTCAGGGTTCCTGGCTTATCTAAGTGTATCGCCGGACGCAGCGGATGCACCCGACCTGCGCGCCACATTGGTGTGTCGCTGTGTGTTTTCGCTATTGTTGCCATTTCTGCAGCATAACGTGAATAAACTAATGGCTGCAACTCAACACAGTTACATTTAATTATTCCTGCTGATGCCCAGTGACTTAATGTGATCATTATTAATTAAAACTCAGAACACATTAAGGATGTAAATGTATTCACAGGACATGCTGCTTAATTATAAATTACTATTTAATTTATGTTATTGATTCTCTCTTGTTGGGTTGGCGCCCCGTCCTGGGTTATTCCCTGCTTTGCACCCATTGCTTCCGGAACAGGCTCCTGTCCCCCTGCTACCTTGCATAGGACAAGTGGGTATAGAAAATTTACTGATAAATGGATTTTCTCTTGCATTCATTTCAAGGAGTCTTCAGTTGTCCCACTATCCAGTAGTCTGGGACTTATTATACGTGTTGGGATCTTTTTGGTTATTTTCTTCCCTCTGACAAAATGCCTTCTGTGATGTGCTTCAGGGCTGATGCAGCATTACTGACCAGATGTGAAAATCCTCTCGCTGTTCCTCCTCACCGGCCCCCTGCGTCTGCTCTGCCAGCTCTGTGGGTTGCCAGAGTCGCTGCCAGGAGTGCGAGGGGGGGACGCCCGTGAGAGCAGAGCCCCTGGCACCTGCCCGTCCATCCCAGCGGCTCTCGGGGGGGGGGCGAGAGAGCGATACCACCTGCAATCGCAAGGCTCCTCGAAACAACCCTGCATTTCACTAATGCTATTATTAACTAATATGATGATTAATTTCAACACGCGAGAAGTGTCACTCCAGAAGGGTCTCTTGTGTGATTCCCGGATGGCGGAAAGAGCCGCTGAACCACGTCTGGCCATCAGATTCATTTTCCACCTTAAAGAGACGCCTCAAGGCCCATCTGCTCCATGAGATCCTCTACTGACTTGATGCCTCTTTACTTTTCCTCAGCGTTCTTATGTTGTAGTTCTGGTCCTTGAAAAATCTTATTAGGTTCTTGCTTTGTTAGAAGTTGCTGTGTAGCTCCTGCTCCAGTACTGCTCACACTTGACCTGGCCATTCATTAGAAGCTCAGCCAAGCTGCACTTGCCTAGTCGACTCCTTGACAGCACGTCTGTTTGTATCGTGCGATTTGCCTCACTTGTACATTGCTTTCGACAAAAGTGCCTGTTAAATATGTAAATGTAAAAGTAAATTAATTGCGTATCACTTGACTTTCTGCAATGTCTCGGGCTAATTTCATTTTTAATATCCACTTAGACATTTCTTGTAGGATTACAATGATGTATTGTCATATCCTGGAAGCATACCTTAGGCACAAATAAATAATGTACCAAATAAATTAATAACCCAAATGATACAATGCAAAAACAATTACGTCTTGTGAAATATGTTCTTCTCGACTGAGTACAAGCTGTTCGGAATTGTGTACATGTTATTTGTGTGTGTGCTGCTGATCTGGGCACAGCTGCAATCACTTCTTGTTCTGGAAATAGTTCTGCTTCCTTCAGCCGGAAGGTCAAGTGACATGAATCCAGATTCCTGATTCAGGCAATAGAAGGTGAAGTAAAGCAGCCCCTGGATTTTCCTGGGGTCTTTCTGGACGCTGCCCACATGTTCTACTCGTCTCATCCTTGGCTGCTTACCTCCGCATGATTGATTCTGACGCCCTCTCCCTGTTGGCAGACCCAGCACAGTGTGAGTCCGCATAACTTGATTTCCTTGGTTGGCGAGTTCCATAGTCATGTGACTTAAACCTCGAAATGCATTATGGGTAATGTTTTTTTTTTATCGAGAGGGATTTCTACAGTTACTGCATGCGGTTAACTGTCTTAAAGGGCAACTGCATTACTTCATTTCATTCTTCATCTTTGTCTAATCCTGCCCTGACAGCTCTTTTCATCTTTATTCCATGTCTCCCCATCAGCACACTCAGTACGATGATTAATTGAACAAACTCATGCTGATGGATTGCCGGTGCAGGAGCCATCCGCCGCGTGCGCGTCTATAGTAAAGGTGTGATATGCACGTTTCTGTGCTCTGTGCACGAGTAAGGCTCAGGTGGGCGTGTGGTGGCCTAGACCGAGTCGCTTCTATCTGCCGAGGGCCGGGAGTGCAGTGGCAAGTTGGGGAAATGCAGCCCGTCGGCCTTCCACCGCATCCTGTCCTGCCCGCCTACATGACCCACCGACCAGTCAGACAGGAAGGTGCTGAAAACGAGAGCAATAGAGCGAGTGAGGCAGGGGATCGACGCCATCGAAACCTTCTGAAGCAGTCAGACCGCCATGGCCAGGTGTTGTTCTTTCGGTTCGTTCGGCAATCCACATGTGAAGCAGAAGATAACTAGACTCTTAACTTATCAATAAGATGCTTCTATCCAAGGCGTTATGATTGGGAAAGCAGGGTCAACCAGTCCCTGGAGCAATTGGAGATTAAAGACTCGTTCAAGGGACAGATGTTGAAATCGCTTTGCCAGCCACAGGTTTTGTACCAATGAGCCTCTGATGACAGGAACGGCGTCCAAACCTGCTGAGCCGCATGGCGTTCAGATGAGTCGTCATGAACTCTCAGAGCATAATGCTGCTGGAGTCTGACGAAGTACAGGCCAGCAGGAGCGCACGGTCAGCAAGACTCCTCGGTCACTCCTGTGCTGCGACTCCACCACGTGACCAACCACGTGACCGGCCATGTCACCAGTCACGTGACCAACCATGTGCAACGACCAGTGCAACTCTCCCAAGGGTGACCAAAAGCTCTGTAAATTTACAGTTTGCATCTAAATTTAGTATGTATCTAGCTTTTTAATAGTTCGAGTGGATTTTTGCAAGGTTGTTAGTCCAACAGCCGTGACCAGGATAAGCAGAATATGCAATAATGATGGATGGATATTTAGTTAACGAGAGAGGATGCAGTACTGCTTACCGACCAGCAGGAGGCTGGCTATCCGCACAGAACCTAGGCATGACTCCTTTATACCAGTGTGTGGCAGCAGACCTAGAAGCTATTACCAAACCAGCTTCGGGATTCCAGCTTCCAGAGTCCAGCTGTGGTGGACAGACGCTGGATGGGACCTGGAGGTAAGTCACAGCACCTCGTCGGACACAGTCTGGGCTCCTTTGAAACCCGGCACCCCTGGTGAACCATCCACCCACTCGCGGAATGCAACTGGGGGGTGGAGGTGGGGGGCGGTGGTGCACAGTGGGTTATCCGAGTGTAAGAGTAGGAGGAGGAAGTTACAAAACTACTTCACACCCGCTGAACTTTGGGAGTGAGGACCTTTTGTTTGTCTAAATCAACATTTCAGCCGCCGTGTCACAAGACCCTATTTGCCTCGCAAACCAAGACCCAAGAAAGTCAGGTCGCCATGCTCTGTCTTTGCAACTATTAAATACAATTTTCGTTTCCCTTCACTCATCAGAGTACTTGACATTGCTGGGATAACTTAGAGCTCTGTAACCCACGATTTCTTGGCGGGGGACTCGCTTATGTCCACACGTGCCTTGAGGGGATGTGCGTGGTGAGACGTCCCGAAGAGGCCCTGGAGATGGCGCTGAGCAGAGGAAGACGTGCCTCGCTGTTCCTGACTCAGGAACGGCATGCCGTGTACTCTGTGAGTGACATGTGAGTCACTGCTCTGTTCCAGCACATTAGTAGCTGGAATCCTGAGTATTACTCGTACGTGTCATAATCGAATTCCCTGAGAGGTGCGTTCCTGACTGCCCACACCCAGTGCTGATTTGGGAGCCCCACCAATGTATGTATCATTTGAAATTCCAGCTGAGCTCTATGCAAATATCACACCCACATCAGGGGAGTTTAATCCCCCCCAACCTTGGAGGTGTGAGGCAAGAGGGCTGCACACTGACCTATTATACCAGCCTCGTCAGTACTAGTTCTTGACCACACGGTTTGACCACTGCCGTCCTTTGTCTGTGACAAAGAGAAATCAGTTGGCTGAATCGGACACCCCCTCAGAAGGGGGCACCCTAGGTGGCCCCCTGTGTTGGGTAGCGCGTTGGCTTTTGCTCATGGAAACATTTTCAAGTCATAAACAGTATATGTGGCAACTTCATACACAGAAAATGTGGGCAAAATAGTCATAAAGGCCTACGGTGAACTTTGCACTGGTAAGAAACACTGAGTGACAGGCATGGGTGGGGGGATGTGGGAAAATAGCAGAGCTTGGTTTGAACATTACAAGCTTTAATTTTCCAGGGTGTAGGAGAAGCACGCAGGAGGCAGACTGCTGAAGTGGCGACGATGGAAAAGGCAGCTGAATCTTTCTGAAGGTGTCATGCAGGTGACAATCTGGAAGCGCGTGACCTTCTTCATATGGGCGGCTTTTGGTAATCGATTCGCTCTATCATTCTTCTTATCTTCATGTAGGAACTTTGGAATGTATAACAGGAAGAAGGTGCGATTAATCATTAGTTATCTTTGCCGACGGAAATGGGAGAGTACAGCGGCCGCTCTCAGAGTTTCATTCTTTCTGTTATTATTATTTTTTTCATTGTTGTCCTGAGTCTAATACTGCTGAAGCTGCCTCCCTGAAGGAAGCTGAAGCTGATTCCCGACTCAAGGTCCTGCTTCAACTCCAAGGTCATACTTCCCCAAAGAGGAACAATGTTTGCTTTATGATAGGGCTCATTTTTCGAATGTTATTAAAGTCACCCAGAACCATACCCTGGCCTTTTGAATAGGTTAATGGTCGCCCATGGGTTGGTAAGTTTGTGGTTCCTTTGGTGTGCGTGACTATGGGCGTGGAGGAAGGTGGTGAGTCACTTGGGGGAAGGGGGAGGGGGTCATCACCCTTAGTCACCAGCGGTTGCCCAGCCCAACCGCAGCTAGGGAGCCGGCCAGCTGGGCTGGGGGGAGGGGGGGGGTCCTGTTAGGATGAGATGTGCATCCAAGTGTGGGACGTGGGTGTCGATCCGGGGCCAAAATCGCCAGCGGGGCAGAAACACACAAGAAAGGGGTGAATTTTCCACCCCGGCGCCCAGCTCCAGAAGGTTGCACAAGGTCACGTTCTGCAGCCGGCATGTTTTGCACGCGCGTGCCTGTTCGTGTGCGCTCATGTGACTGCGTGGGTGTGCGAGTGTGTGGGCGGGTGTGACTGCACATTGTGGGTACAGGGTGTGGATTTGATTACAAGGTTTCACGCCAAGAAGTCCCAGGTCGCTCATCTCAGACAAAAACAGACATACACACTCACTTACACACTTACAGGAAGTACAGTAATTGTAAGGCTGGTGTGTGGCCAGTACAAAGCCCCCCCCCCCCCCCCCGCAGTCCTCAGTAATGAACCCCAGCATTTGACTCAAACTCCTGTGTCCTGTTTTAGCAGTTCTTCAGCCAACATCTCAGACTTCCTATAAAATCGACTCACACACCTCATAGTGAACAGCGTAGGCGAGAGATTGATATTGTGGGACACAATAATTTAAATAGAAAGCTCTATTTATTGGGGGGGGATGAATGAAGACAAATGAAATATTAGGGGTTACATGTAACCCCTCCCCTCATTTCCCCCCCCACCCAGACCCTACGCCCCCCGGGCCCTACACCCCAGCTCATGAGTTTCTAATTATCCACTGAGGACCACGCCGCCGCGATTTCCCACAATCGCTGTCTGGCTCTGCATCAGTGTGAAGCAGTGAGGCAGTGCGAAGACGTGCGCGGATCCCCACACCGAAACTGCAGAGGAGCCTGATGTGGCGCAGAGAAAAACAGAAATGAAAAAAGCCCTGTTTCCTGATGCAGCAGCCTGCCTAGATTTCTATCTGAGCAAACAAGCCGGCGCCCCCCCTCCGGCATTGCGGCCTACAGCTACGATGCCTCGGATGCCTTTCCTGGATTCACCGATTCGCTCTTTCGAATTTGGACACTAGAGATCAAGTCAAAGGAATCCTGTCCAAATATGAGACTGCATCTCAGACAAGGAAATATTATGATACCCAAATAGAAAAGATGCTTGTGAGATCGAAATGGCCAGATTGTTACCTGGCAGGACACCCACCAGAGTCAACGACAAGCCAGCGGTGAGCCTGACCGGTCACTCTGCAAAGCCCATCCTTTAGCAAAGGTGCCCCATTCCAGCTTGCTCTACAAACAGCTTCAGGGACACAATGCTGCTGCCACCACACACCCACACAAAGCAGCCCTTGTGCTGCACTGGCACTGGCACTGGCACTGGCACACTCATGGCCTTCAGAGTTTCACCTCTTGAAGACTATAGACCAGTGTTTCCCAAGTTGGTCCTTGGGGATCCACAGCCGGTCCACGTTTTTGATCCCTCCCAGCTCCCTGCCAGACAGACCAAATTTTTGCTCCCTGCTGACAGCTGGGAGGGGAGCAAAAACATGGACTGTCTGGGGGTCCATGAGGACCAGCTTGAGAAACACTGCTACAAAACAATGTGCGTGAGGTCAATTTGGGGAAAAGGATGACACTGAATGTTTATTCCTGAGACATTTTCTTAGATTCTCTCCATGGAGTAAGACAGCCGGAGTGAGGGGTTGAGGGGCCTTTTCATGCATAACTTCCTTCAGATTCTTGATAGATAAAACACTGGAGTGAAAGCTCAGCCCAGACGGCCGTCTGCGAAGGCAGGCCTGTGAATGACTCGGCGAGAAAGGCAGGCTGCCCGTTTTAGAAGCAGGAGGAGTGCTTTTGTCTGAGACTTCCCCGCTTCCGTATTTAGTCCCCGCAGACCTGACACTGCAAAGCACAGTGACAGCTTAAGTTTGAAGCTCTGCACCACAGACGGTGACGTTTGAGAGCCGGGAAACCTATACTTTATGGTGTCTTCTCAGCGGTGTTGTTCTGTACAGAGACACGCCTACCTTCTCTCCCAAACCCCCCTGCCCCTCGCCACACTGCATGCTCTGCCCCTCCCTCCCCCACTCCCCCAGAAGTCTGTTGCGTAGGCTGCTAACATTCACACGCCTGTTCAGACAAACATGGCAGCTCCTCTACATGTTCTGCACCCACCCTCTCGCCGTCTTCCCGAGGTGATGTAAGAAACGCCGCTTCCCATCCCCGAAAAACAGCTATTCATGCAGAAACTCATCCCCAAACGATTAAACGTTTCCCTTAGTTGTAATGTCCGCCTGTAGAAAACGGAGGTTTAAAGGACTCTGATGAAGCTGATGGAGACCAGACTCCACACACTGATTTCTCCCAGGGTTCCTGTCATGGTAGCAGACACGGACCAGGCGCTGTGGTACGCTCACTGACACGAAGCGTCCGCACCCTGCCTTTTTGTTTACTCTTCTTCACTACCTTCACTCCTTCATTACCTTCTTGTGACAGATTTCTGATAAACTGCCAGAGTAAACACTATATTTCTAGACTGAGGACTCAGATGCTACTTTGCCTACTCTAGTTTAGCCCTGTGCCCAGCTTCTAATTGCTGCCATCTCCTTCATGGGGTGTTTCTCAATATCAAGACGGCGAAGATCGTGCTTGTGTTCTTGGCAAGAACGGTCTTGCGAACTTGCCTCCCAAGAACATACTTGGGGTGCAATGAATCATGGGATTGATATTTGGGGTGGGGCATGACTGACATCTGGGGATAATTACTATCCACTATATTCATGGTATTGGAATTGGGCTTTAGCAATGGAAGATGACGTAAAATGGGCACACGAGAACACAAGAATGGTCAAGAACGTATATTGAGAAACACGCTAGATGTCCATGGATTAGGAGTGGATCCATCCATCCATTTCCTGTAACCGCTTGTCCTGATCAGGGTTGCGGGATGTCTGAAGGCAGGGAACAACCCATCACATGGCACACTCACACACCAGTCCCTCACACACGCTCACCTATGAAGGATTTGGTAACTCCACCCGGCCTCAGCATGTTTTTGGACCTTAGGGGAAAACAAGAGAGTCCAGAGGAAACCCCACAATGACACGGGGAGAACACGCAAACTCCACACACATGAATTGCGGGCAGAAACTCGAACCCGGGTCCCAGAGGTGTGAGGCAACACTGCACCATCATGCCGCCCCCTAGAGGTGAATCCTGGCAAGGCAAAGATGGTCAACTGTCCAGGGCTCAGTCTTAGCAAATCTCCCCCTGGCTGACAAATTTTACTGTCACGCGAATGAGACAAAGTGAAACTAGGTGGTGAACATGCGGGGGGAGGGGTGTGAGGCTTGCTTCGGGGGCCACAGGGCCTCCAACCAGCTCTTCCATGGACCCAGAATCTGGCCCTCCTTTTTGTCGATTTTTTGGTTTTGGTGCTGAATGATGTCCCAGTGTAATGATGTCATGTGACCATTAAGGTCATTGCTCCGCCCCCCAGGCACAATGAACATTTGTCCTCATTGGTGACGGCCTTCGACCAAGCCTGTCAGTCATGTGCCATTGATCCAACAGGGAGGAAAGGTCAGGCTCTGGTGTTTTTGTATGGGTGAGCTAAGGTGAATGTGCTATTGAACCATACCAGCTAATGGATGCTTAGTGTGACGGTGTAGCTGTCACAGTCATGCCGTCCAGATCATTTGTGAGCCGATAGCAACAGAAATCCATTAGATGAGTCCTGCACTTCTACTGCCGTTAGATAAAACTCAGCGCATGGTGCTCATCTATCAGGTACCTCCTTCCACGTGAAACGTCAGATTCGCTGTGGAGCTCCTGGCAGGGCTGAGTCTTCCCCGGTGCTGAGCAGGAGAAGTTTTATTAAAATCACGAAAAGAGAGCTGGGTCAGGTCACGAGGGGCATATGGATGCCTTCCTGTGCATGTTATTGTGTCTGTGCGTCTGCACCTGCATTTGTGCCTGTGCCTGCGTTTGCACCTGCATGTGCGCCTGCATCTGCACCTGTATCTGCGTCTGCACCTGCATGTGCGTCTGCGCCTGCACCAGCATCTGCACCTGCATGTGCGCCTGCGCCTGCATCTGCACCTGTATCTTCATCTGCACGTGCATGTGTGCCTGCGTCTGCACCTGCACCTCTGCCTGCACATGCCTGTCTCTGTCTGTGTGTCTGCTGGAGGCAGCTTCCGCCTTGACCTGTCTGCCGGCGACTGCGTCATTGCTGTGTGCGTAGGCTGTGCAGAACAGACGCTGCTGGCAGCTATGGCCGCAGGAGCGCGAAATGCGTGAGGAGGACAGTGCGCAGGGGGGCCGCTGTTGTCGTCTCCTGAGGACGTCTTCGCTCAAACCTCAGCCCCCCAGCCTCGCACTCCCTACCTTCCCGTTCGTCCAGCCCTCAGCACCTGCACTCCTGTATTCTCGCGTTCCCTCTATCTGTCTTGTTTTTATTTTACTTTCTGTCATGTCTCCAGGCACACATTACGCCTCCACATAGATGAACTCGGCAAATGATTCCAAGAATCTGGACCCCACGTACCCCCCCCCTCCCCCCCCACCCGCTTCCCCACTCCACCCACACCTCTGCCCATTTTGAGCAGACACATACACGCTGCGGAGGAGGCTGAGAGGCAGCGAGGCGGGGGGGGGGGGGTGCTACTTTCTATCTCCTGGTCCAGACATCTCCAGTTGACCAACAATGCTGAATTATCCTAATTCTACCCCTGATTGCCCATATTCTGCGATATCCTGTCAATCTCATGTCAACTAACTGCAGCCAGGGAACCTTTTAAAAAAAAATTCTTTCAGCGTTGAGTCTAAATGAGATATTTTTTGCAAGATACTGGTTCCATTGTAATTGGTTTTTAAGAAGCAAAGGAACTGAAGCTCAGCAAAAAAAAGGGCCTTGAGCTAATAACACAAAGGTTGTGAGTTTAAATCTCAGGGGGCTTGTGTTTTAAACAGAAGTAATTCCTTCATCTGTTGTAAATTGCTTTGGATAAAAAAGCATCGGGTAAATGTGAATTTTTACACACAGCATGT
Source organism: Brienomyrus brachyistius (assembly GCF_023856365.1). Classification (NCBI taxonomy): domain Eukaryota; kingdom Metazoa; phylum Chordata; class Actinopteri; order Osteoglossiformes; family Mormyridae; genus Brienomyrus; species Brienomyrus brachyistius. The sequence continues at coordinate 13,286,793 of NC_064553.1, forward strand.
ATGACTGCAGCGTGACTTTATGTTTCACTTGTATGGCGCTTTGGACAAAAGTGTCTGCTACATGTGTAAAATGTAAATGTACAGAATTCCAACCCTCCAGCATCCAGGAGATCTAAGGATATAAGAACATTAGCAAACGAGAGGAGGCCATTACACCCATTAAACTTGTCTGGGGAGAATTCAGCTAATGGCTCAGAGTTGTTAAAATCTTATCTAGCTCTGATTTAAAGAAACCCAGGGTTTTAGCTTGCGCTACACTAGCAGGAAGACTATTCCATACTCCAACTACACGCTGTGTGAAGAAGTGTTTTCTCAAATCCAGTTTAAAATGTTCTCCCGCTAATTTTGCCACGAGTTCTTGCATTTGAACTAATTTTGAAGTAACTATTTGGTTTAACAGCATCACCTTTGCCCATTTGCACTGCCTGTAGCTTCCTCTTATTTCCATATCATGGAAAACCTTCCTAAGTCCAGACATTCAGTCTGTTTCAACAGTATGGACATGGAAAACGTATCTTGCCTGTTTCTTCCTGTCTACTGACGCTGCTATTCCGAGCCAAACCGCGTTTCGTTGTATGTATAATCATAAAATGACAATATAGAATTCGGATAGCACCATGTTTGCATAATTCCGCCCGGCACAATAGATTCTCGTCGCTGTTTTGTTTCAAAGCAGCCGAATTTGTGAGCTCGCTCCCTTTCACCGCAGCGATGCCCGCGTGTCTGCAGACAGCCCCTCCGGCAAACCTTTCATCTGCTGCACAGCAAGCTGGACAGTCATGTGAAGAAATCCAACAATCGGTCATGGACACATTACCATAAGACAGCGCCACATCATTATCTTGGATACTGCCTTTTATGGAAAAGCCCGCTCACTGTATAGGACCTTGTCCTTATTTAAATATATTCCAAGTGACACACCCTGTCTCTGTAATACACGACCTTGCCTGCAGGAGTATGTGCAAATGAATTATGCAGTTATCTGTATATTATATTGATATAATTATTGCATCTTTGTTGGTGGTTATTTTCTTTTTCCGACGTCATTATGCCCCTCTCAGTAGAGCTTATTTGTCCTTTATGATTCATCTCTCTTTCAGATGCGATTTAATAAATTCTGCTGGCCTTAACGTCGGCTTCAAAATGATATGCACCATCAATGGGATATCCGGTTTAATTTAAGGCCTTTTGAACTGATGTGAATGACACAAGAGGTTGTTAGAATAACAAAGACACTAAACAAAGATGGATTTTAATGTAACTACGTAGATCTCTGAAGTAATAAAGTATCTATCTATCTATCTATCTATCTATCTATCTATCTATCTATCTATCTATCTATCTATCTATCTATCTATCTATCTATCTATCTATCTCTGAGCTACAGAAAAGTTCATACAATCAAAAGTGAGTATTTGACTGAGTACTGTGAGTACTCAAAGCAGCATGAAGCAATTACATAAGTTCCCCAGAGGCTGAATGGGCAGTGGGCAATCTGCAGATGCATTGGTCAGAAAAACTGCTAAACTGCTTCATGATTCAAGATGATCTCACATCACATCAAAATGATCTCACATCACATCATAGCAGCCTATGAAACAAAAGCAAAGGACAAACTGCATCAGGAATGAGGAATGGTGGAAACCCTCCGACAGGGATCTTCGGATATTAAACAAGTCATTTACTGAGTATGACAAATACAGGGTCTCAGAAATGACCACCAAACTGAATCAGCACTTCTGTAACACAATCTCAACCAAAACTGTACGTCACGAGCTGGGAATTATGCAGGGCTGGCATTTGGAAACCACTTCCATGTAAGGCCAATGTATAGTGACTCATAACCTGCTGCTATGAACATGAAACCTGGGCATTCGAACATTGAGAAAAGTAATATGGTCTAATGAGTCATCTTTCACCTTTTACAGCTTACATTTGGAGAAAGCCAAAGGAAAGATGTGATCTGTACTGTCTGTTTCTAGCTGGTAAGTACATCTGGGGATCAGAAGTGGAGATACATGGCGATCACACAGGGGTCATTAGTCTGATGGTCTGTTCTGCATGGTCATATAACGGTTAAAGACCATTATACTGGACAAGGTGCCCCTAGTGGTGGAAATGTTGCATCATCACATTCCCATATTCCAAAATAATAATGACCCCATACACATGACTAAAGAAATTCAAGAGCGGTTTGATGAGCACTAGACTTCGTTCCGGTTTCCCTGGTAACCTGATAAACACATCAGCGAACCTCCATGAGAAGTTCTGGAATGTGGCGTGTGAAGTAGATTCCCACCTCCTTCACCCCTCACATAACTGCGGGCCTGTCTTCATGAAGAATGTGACAGTGTCCTACTACACACGGTTCCAGACATGTTATGCTGTAACAGCATTCCAAGGACTGAGGCTGTTCTGAAGGCTTGGGGTGGATCCACTCCCTGTCAGTAGCTTGATGTTAATAGATGCTTAAGTATTTCAGCAATTCTATCCATTCCTAGTACACATACATAAAGGCACATTATCATACAGACAGGTTTTGTCATAAACCGTTCGTAATTGTGATCTGAATTTAATTCTAGACTAGAATCTGTGTTGATGTGTTTCATGCTTTTCTGCACATGGAGAGAAATCTGCCAGTAAAACAGCCCCGCTTGGCTGATCCAGGCACAGGGTGGCACCACACTTCTCTCCCCCCTTTTTTTTTTGTTTCATCCAAGATTCAGACAGCAATAAGGGAGATGTGGGGCTTTCTTAATGCCGAGAACGAGCAAGAACGGTCTTGTTAACTTGCCTTCCAACAAACGACGGTGGGGTGCAATGCATCATGGGATTGGTCACGTTCGGCGAGGATGCCATCGATGTGTCCTTGCGATTTGCGGCAGGGCAAAAACGACATTCGGGGACTCTTACCGTCCTGTGTACTTCTGTTCTTAGTAATGGAACTGGTCTTGGGCAATGGAAGATGATGTAAAATGGGTACCCAAGAACATAAATACGGTTAAGCAGGCATATTGAGAAACACCTACTTCTACAAGGACCTTAGAGGTTTCCCATGTCTGCTCTCACATGCCATTGGCCAGTTGGCTCTTCCAGGAGCATGCAACTTTTTCGATCCCCTGTCACTCAGTCCTAACTTGCCCCTCTTTACGGTGCCCCCTGGGCACTCCCATATACCCATGTATCACTCACTGTTTTCCTCCCTGACCTGAGAAATCCGTCACTAAACTGTGCATGCCTGGGCATTCACTGGAAGCTCAGCCCAGCTGCACTTATGTCTAGTTGACTCTTCATCAGCCATATGTTCATAATGTGCTGTTCGATAGACAGAAGCATCTGCTAAATGAAAATACACGTAAAGTTTGAGTTGTCGCCTGTTTTTCTCATTACTTTCTGTACTTGTGTTCTGCTGACGTGTGTGTGCTGGAATGCTTTACAGAAGCAGACATCTTACGGAGCGGCAGGTGGAACTGCCCAGTACTAACAAGCTCGTGTGACCTTCAGCCTGCGGTGTGGGAGCATGTGCAGCCAGCGGGCTGTGGGGGCGGCCCCCAGGGGGCCACAGCGAGGGGGCTGCCGTGCACGCTTCCTGCAAAGGTGTTTGCGGGCAGGACTACTGCTGTCCGAACAACGGTGGTATTTAGCATGCCAGGGTCTCACTGACAAAGGTCAGAAGCTTCACAGAAAGTGGGGGAGAGCCGTGTGGGTGCCCCCCCACGCCCCGCCCTCAGCTCTGCTGCCCCTTGGCATCTGTCGCCATGACAGCCCTCAAAAGAAATGATGCTTTATTTGCTATTTGCAGAAGTATGTGCGCATTAACATTGTAATGCTTGTCTTTGCCTTCACCATCTTACTCTCCATGAGACACACATACAGCAGAGCACAAGCTTGGGGGGGGGGGGGGGGGGGGGTCACCAGAGGTGGAAAGTTCAGGTTCCGAAACTTGTTTCAGCCAACCAATTGAGTATGATGATTCACAGCCACAGATTACTCAACTGGTTGGTTGAAACAAAATTGTGGTCTGGATTTGTACTCTCTGGACCTGGATTTTCCACCTCTGGGGGTCACAGTGCTGGGATAGCCAGCTTGAAGCATCCTTAGAACTGGGGAGGTTAAGGCCCTTGCTCAAAGAGCCACTGATGTATGATTATTCTGCCAAGGCCAGGACTCAAACCAACAACCTTCAGACCTTCAAAAGAGTGATTTTGCCTACTGAGCCAATCCTTCCTCCCTCAAGACCCTCTCATGATGCATTTATGAAGTACTGAGGGACACCTGCATACACAGGAAAAGGGCACGTGACATTATACAAGTTAACAAGCAGACGATACAAAACTGAACTGCTACACTGTCCTACAACAGAAAAGGTATAGCCACTGAGAAAAGGGACTTGTGTGTTTGGCTGTCCACCATATGTGTGTGGTTACTCTAATTTTCACTCTTTTGTTCAAAACAAGCCTAAGAGACCCAGTGCTGCTCAGAGCTCAATTTTGATTGAATATTCAATTATGTCATAGAAGGAAAAAAAACATTCATGGGGTCCAAAATCCATTCATTGCCAAGTCATATATTTTAAGTCCTTTACATATATTACTCTGTGTTTTCAAAAGTTTGTATATCTTGTGATAGGTCTGTCAAGAAAGTTGACTATAAAAACTATGTCATATTCTCTTATTACTTTCTATAAGATTTTAGTGGACATTGCATAAAGCACGTTTGCATGCCTGTGTACCTAGAGAAGCTGTTCAGATCGAATACATGTCACAATGACACGAGAGCAGGTCCTCATTGCAGCCATGGAGCTATACTGGGGCGTATCCTCAAGCTCACAGGGTAGCTCACGGTGTGTAGGATTCTCCACCGTTTGGCATTTCCTGCCTCAGTCGCATTGCAAACTGTAAACGCTGCAGATAAACCGCTGCACTGGGGCGACTAACCGCCACTCAAGCATGCCCGTGGCGACAGAGGGCGTAATCGGGGAAGATCTGACTCACAGCACGATCGTCTGTTGTGAATAACGACAGCAGGTCACCTGGAGGGTCAGGCAAAGGTGGCGGCTCAGGAGAGAAAATGCTAAACCGGGTGTAAAATTAGAGAAAAGCGAATGGCTAGCACACAGTTCTTTTTATAGCAGGGATGACAGCCCTCATGCTTAAATAGGCTCTCAGTTGGGAGAAAAAAAACAGAAACAGCAGACAGAGAAGCAGAGCAGATGGCCTTTCTTCCCCATGGCTTCCTCTGACTTTGAAAACAGTGACGAACAACCCAGCTAGCAGCAAATGTGACAACTCATTGGGGAACATTCCGCGCTGTCATCTCGCCAGTGCGTGACACCCAGGGCGCCGTGGCTCCAGAATGTTTTCAAAGTGACGAATCAGATCGCGCCGGCCTCGGATGGTGCTCTCACGAGGCCTGCGCTACCGTTGTGTAAAAAAAAACACGTTTCCAAGGAGGTTCTTAAACAACCGGTGAGGAACATTTCCCTTTAAGCCGGCTATCGAGTTCCGATCTAACAGCTTACCCCTGCAAGCATGTAGAGCTTGTTCAGAAGATGTTCACTGTGACCAAACAAGAGCATTCTTGAAGCACGGAAATCCAGACAGATCAATGCCAAGGGAATGAAGACTGTAGTATTTGAGGAATTCTCCCATGACCAGAAACCGCTAGCCGAGGATTCTCCGGACGGGCTTATGAGGTCACTGCACAGCAGTGTAGGTTTGTAGTGGTTCCCTGATTTTCAAATTGCCATGACATAGCAACCCGGAAATCTAGCAAAGCTAATCTGTACTTATTCCATGGCACTGCTGAATCCTGGATTTAATTGGTCAGAAGGGTGTTGATTCATTTTCTATATCTGCACACATAGTGCAAACCAGACATATCAGGATAGTAAATCAATGGGCGATTATAATCTTTAATTCTGACTAACGCTGGTTAAAATTCCAGAAGTAGAACACAGTTTAAATTTAACAGAAATTGAAAGGATATGTGTAATCATTGGCTGAAGAAAGTACATCCACTAATAAAAGTGTTTTTGGCTCGTCAATGTGAAAATAATGTCTTCAAGCACAAACGTGCAAGCCAAATGTGTAGTAACTGTGGTACAAGTGGGTTAATGCATTCCAAGCTGTACATTGTACATTTTTAAAAACACTCAGCGGAGGCATCCAGCGTGATTTTTATTTACGTTATAGAAACACATGCAAACGTGGAGACAGTATGTAAACTCCGGACTGGAAGACGTTCAGTGACAGAGATAACCACAGCTTTATATAAACCATTAACTTTGGTTTTTAAATACATTTTCCACAGCTTATTTAAATCCCGGAGAGATAAACCCTCTTATCACGCGAGAGAATGTGAACCAGAACGACACATGTAAGAGGGAGGGGGCCTGTTAGGACTGGGGAGGGACGCAGCCGCCCCTGTGGGCCTGGAGGTTGACTTGTTTAGTTCTGCTCCACCACTTCTGCTTCATTGAGGTTGTTATTTGGAAAACATATAATCATTGCAAGCAACAGAAGGTGCAAACGAGCAGTTTATTGAAAGGAAACTTTGGCCGGAAGGGTCCTGCACCATGTCCTAACAGGCTGTCATTTGTGTTTCTTTCCCTGGAAAATATACCCCCCCCCCCCCCCCCCCCCGCCCATTTGATGGCAGTTTAGCAGGAAGGCTGGTCAATTGCACCTTTTGTATATTAATGCTCCCAGAATTCTGCGGAAGCAGCTTTGAGGGTGCAAAAACTCCATATGCACTGCAGACTTTTGTGCTGAAATATGAGGTCAATGCGAGAGCCTGGTTTGACTGAGATGTTTATAGTTCTGCCGAAACCTGATGGATTTAGTTTGTCCATTGTAGGTCACCTTTGGCCTTCAAAGGCTTGTGTTCTGGTCTTTGTCACGTGTCTGGCAAGATTACCCCTCAAGGCTGAACTTCGGGGTCATAAAACCAGATTTTTGGGGAGCTTTTGTTATATAATATGAGGCAAAACTATGCTGAAGGAAGACTTTGCAGCACAACAGTATCTCTGTGGGAAATGACTGTTCTTTTGTCTTGCTGGCAGAGGCCTGAGCCTGTAGTAAATGCTTTGAACTTAATTTGAGACTGTAGCAAACTCAGAATAAGAGAAAGGAATGGAAATGTGGCAGACATACAGACCCAGGGTATGGAACACCTCAGAGACCCAGTGATTGGTGCAAAATGTATGCAGCGGTACCACCCACCCAACTCACCCCCACGGTTAGTAGGGTTAACCTTAGCCCAAGGACACTTGCGTGATCTGATATTGGGACATTCAGGGGTCAGTCCTGAGCAGTTTCTATAAGAAGAGTGCAAGCAATTTGAGGGAGTGTGCAAAACAGTATTGAAAATATTCTGACAGGAGGTTGATTGGCCTGAACGAGGTCATTTGAAGACAGCACACTGACGTGATGGAAAAAGCAAGGAGCGGGGGGGGGGGGGGGGGGGGGTGTGGGGCGGAAGCGATGCAGAATTGGCTGCCGGTGGACTGTCAGATGTGTCCATATTATTTTTGACTGATGACCCCAGAGAGCAGATCCAGCTGGGACACTCAACAGAATCACACACGGCTAACCTCAGGACCAGGAACAGGTTGCCGGGGCAACCTCCTCCTCTGACCCGCACACACACCGCCCACGCGCGCAGTCAGATTTTTTTGGCTGCTTTCGTTTAAGACACTCGATGCAAGATGCGTGTGTCTGCGTGTGTGCGTGTTTGACCTTGTTTGTCTGTCGTTTGCTGGTCATCGCGTATGGTCATCGTGTCATCCGTCAATATCAGCCTACCTTCCCCATGCTCTCCCACAGTTAATTTTAACATTCAATGGTCAGATGACTCTAAATAATGCATCGCTTTCTGTGATTCTTGAACCACATACACGAGCACAGTCAAGGCGCAGAACATATAGCCGGCTAGCTCATGAAGTTGAGTGGAGGAACAGTAGAGATACTTCTCCATGCACACTGTCTGTAAAAACAATCATGTAAAAAACCTGAAAATCCCTCATACTGTTGTGTGTAGGCAGGTTAAACAAGCTACCCCCCAATACCGTATTTTATGTAGGTGTGCTTTTGAGTGCATATAACCAATTTTATATATGTGTACAGGTGGGTACTGCATGCATGGCAACACTCACCACATCTGTATGGTGCAGTAATTGTTTTGCCAAACCTACACACATAACCTGGGGAGGACTCTGTCATTGGTGTTAGGGGGCGGGGCTTAACATGAGGCTTAAATATGTCAACAGCCCCTGAGGACAATCAGCCAGTGACCTATTTAGAAGAAAAACAAATGAGCTTATTAAACGATGGCGTCCTATTGTGTTCCTGTTAATATGCCCTTGCTGTTTGTGTGTGTATGACTAAAACAAAGACAATGAACATTATGCTTTCATCTATTAGACTCAAACCCATAACCACCCGCCCATTTGCTCGTCTATGTTACGAGTTGTCTAGGGATATCAATTACCGATGTCCACTCGTCGGATTCAATGTAATTTTACTTTCTTCCATGTTTCCGCCAATAACACTCTTTGCCCATTTAAGATGCCTGGCAGCAGCTGACACGTGGAGTTCTTATTGAGGTTGTTTTTTGTTGAAAGTTGAATGTTCAGCATGCTGAGAATAACCAGACACACACGCACACACACACAAAAAAAATACATTCGAAAAAAAGTGCTATCTTTACCAGTCAGCAACTATCAGGATGAGAAAATTCTACACGCTACCCAATAAATATAAGCACTGCTGGCCTCCAAATACACTTTATTTAACCAGCATTAACCACTGGTAGATTACTGTGACTGCAGTACAGGCCCCAGCAGAAATAAATGATGCAAACAATATGTGCGTAATAAACATGCAGCGAGCCTAAATGTGAAGTGGCTTAGTTCCTGTTGCCTAACCCCCCCCCCCCCCCCCCCCATAAAAAGCACGGACGCCCACGCTGTCCTGGTGAACAAAAGCTCAAATCAAGGAAGAGGTCAAATGTGCTCAGCGGGCAATTTACAAAGAAAATAACGATGAATGAAGGCAGACAATGCACATTGAAATGTTTCCTAAATAAAATCATGGCGGGGGGGGGGGAGCCTTCGGCTTAAAATAGTTGGGTGGAAAAACAAGAAACTAGGGGTACAGAAAAGCAACGATGAACAGAGTGTTTTTCCGCGTAAGAGGCCCCCTGACTACTGCCTCACGATGTTGCTAAGCAACAGCAGTAATGCCCACAACAGAATGGCACTTACCACAAACAATGGCAGCACAGGCCATCACCAAGCACGTGCATTTTAAGTCCGCTGAACAATTAATTAATCAACGGTACATAAATCAATTATTTGTCACTTAATATACGGGTATGGAGTTTAATTGCTAAAAATTCCGCTACAACAGGCAGATTTAATCTTTCTATGCCACCACCAGACTCACGCTGATAACACCCACTGCTCTCAAACTGCTTGCCGTGAACCTCTCACCCTTCTTTACCACACTGCTGTAGCCAAAGAGTTTCGGTCTGCATCTCGTTCAAGCGACTACCCACACTCCCTCGCTGAGACCATACTTTACAAGGACCAGGTCAATGGTCGAGCCCTCAGGGACAGACAAGCTCTCTTTCATCTGGATGGTTTGGGAGGAGTGGTGGGACGGAGCGTCATTGGATGGAGGAGGTAGGTCATAGGTCATAGGTCATAGGTGGGGAGGGGCACATGTGTGGGGCGCAGCCTGGAAAACATGAGGAATGTGTGCGGAGCAGCAGAGCAGATACACAAGCATGATGAATGATGAACACCTGACTGAAATGCAGACAGAATCGTGAGTCATAGAAGCTGAACACAATAAAAAGAGGAGCATTAGACAAACAAATGCAAATCTACACTAAAAAATGGCCCTGGGCCTGAACCCAGGCTGTTTCTCAGTTCCAGTTTGCATGTCTACATGCATGAGATGAATAAAAAGACACATACACAGACTTATTAGTGGAAAATCACTGTAAGAGGAATGCGTGGAAATTTTTTTCCAATCACCAGTAATGCTGTGTGGCTCAGTGGGTTAGGATGCCGTGCTGGTGACTGGAAAGTTACGGGTTCGAATGCTGCAGCTGGCGCAGTGCTTTTGCAGTTGAGGCCTTGGGCAAGGTCCTTAACCTCCAGTTGTTCTCAGAACTGGCTGACCCTGCTTTGCTTTGGATAAAAGTGGCTGTTAAATAAACATCCCCAGCAAGCCTATATTATTGGTAAGGAGTATGCAGCTGCCAAAATAGGAGAATAGCTTCTGCTACTTCTAGGAAGAGTAACGTGTGATCACCAAGTCGGCTGTTCGTTGTCTGAATGAGCCCCCTGTGTTGGGAATAAAGATAGAGATGCCTTATTGTCATTGTAAGTACAATGAGATTTAGTTTGGAACGTGCTAGCAGATGCACAGGAAAACTTACAATTAAGGAAGCTTCAGTACTTGGGAAGGACCATATTGTCTTCTCTATTGTCCTCTGTAGCAATTCTATAGAAATCTCATGAATCCACAACACAACCATTTTATAAAAACCAAAGTTTAAGATGACAGCAGCAGTATGTTTGCCAGTGCAGGGTGCGATTGCGCTTTCACAACTCTCCTGATTTCCATCTTCTAGAAGACGACAGAATTCCCTTTCAGAGGAAATCATGGGAGTTTCAAGGCTACAGGGCCATTAACCGACAACAGCTAGCCCCCCAGTTCTAAATAATAAACATCCAAGGCTTTGATATCCTGATTTGCGTAGCACTCGCCGGCGTCGAGACATTTCCAGAGTGACTGGGCATCCCAGAAGTCAGATAAGGAGAAGAAAACAAGATGGTGTCAATAAGTGTGGAGAGAGGCGATGGGAAGGATTAAGTATGATGACTTCCTCTGATTTCACCCTCCTTAAGTGCTGAGCAGTACGGTATTTTAACTCTGATAAGTATGATAACCCCTTCTGTGAAACACATTTCCTCCCCACAGCCTTTGACTAAACTCATGTAGAGCTATTAGGCTGAGTCACTGTCTCTCTTCCAAGCAGGCAATATCACACTGATCTGCGCATCCAGCTATGACTAGTCCTGTCAAAAAAATACAGAACATGTCAACAAACACTGACTTTTTACCTGTGACTTTTGCAATATGCAACCAGACCTTATCAAAGCGACACTGGAAATGAAAAACTGAGTGAAACAGGCCAGGCTACTTATGATTTCCCTGGAATGCTAATTCTGCAAACATGTCACAAAAGAAATGCAGTCACTTTTTTTTCCCCCGGCTGGTGTGGATACTGCGGCCAGAGGATAAATATGTTCATGTTTCTGAGAAGCCGAAGCGGATTTCCAGATGAATGAAATGAAATCGTGGAATGAAGTTGCTGTCGGACATGCAGCGATTGCTAGGTGATCATTTTGTTTTTATAACAGGAAGGTGAAACACGAATGATTGCGGTAAAAATAATTGACGTGAATTACCAAAAATGAGGTCAGGCTGTCATATTCTGTGAGCTGTGTGTGAAGGGAGGGCTCTTTATATTTCTGGCTGGCAGATAGTGTGCCACCCAGTTCTGCTTTTTGATTCATAGAAAGAGGAAGTGTCTGTGCAAGAGCTGGGTCTTGCTGGCAGGTTTGAGCACAAATGCGGCTGGATTTCAGAGCCGTGACTTAGCGTTTGACGTTCCTGCGGCGCGGGCATAACTGGGAACAACAGGAAGCAATCCTCTACTCCTCTAACCTGAAGATAACGTGCCGAGAAGACGGTGTCAAAAAACATTAGACGAGCAGTGGTCGACAAAAAATTTATGTTACGTCAATATGGCTGTTAGGTAAAGCCCTTCATGCAGAATTATGAAGGAATATTGCACTTGGCTACATAAACACCATCTGAAGATGTCTGATGTGTTGTCAATGACACCTGGTATGTGTGTTCCAGTAAACAAATCAGCTCAACTAAACCGGCCCATATACTTGAATAGTTATGGAGGGCCGCAAGCTAAACATTAGATTACTTTCGACTACTTGCTTTATTGTACAGACGCTCCCTGAGTTACAGTGGTCCATCTTATGATATTTCTGCTTTACAATAGGTATTCAAATTCCATTCTGATTTTCACCCTCAGTACATTATTCAATTAATTATATTCGATATTCAGCACTTTATCATAAAATAGACTTTGTGTTAATGATTTTGCCCGAAGTGTTCTAAGTGTGGTTAAGGTAGGCTAGGCTAGGCTATGATGTTTTGTTAGCTTAGGTGTGCTGTATTAAAATGCATTCTCACCTTACGATATTTTCGCCTTACGATAGGTTTATCGGAACGTAAGCCCATCGTAACACAGGGTGTGTGTGTATTTCACAATTGCCTCCGTGGCCCGACAGCCAAAACAGAGAACCTCAAGATGAGATTCTGAGCCTGAGGCCATCAGGCTTCTCAGCATGGACAAGGCCTATGACTTTATTTCAATTGTCTGTATTGTGTTATTTATGTCTCTCACTGCACCATTTGCACACTGCCTACCATGTATGCTGAATGTAATGCTATTTTACACACTGGCTTCTATAGTATTTTCATACATCTTTTATTTATCTGCAAGTTATACTTCGTTTTGTGTTTTTCGTCTACCCCCCCCCCCCCCCCCCCCACTATTTTTACTTCAATTGTTTAATCTATCAATATTATCTTTTTGACCTCAGAAACAAGCCAGACTTTCATTTCACTGCAAGTTGTACCAGTTTAACTGTGCACATGGCAAATAAAATCATGAATCATGAAAGTTACTGGAAGTACTGCACTGTCGGGAGGGGCTGTGATTATTAGGTTGATTTTTAGGGCTAGTTGGTTTAGAAAATAAGAGTGATATTTCTGCTGGTGGCAAACATGGTTATCTCCCTCTAGAACATGGGTAACCAAGACACATCAGGTGATTTGCTCAATTCTGTTAGTAGATCTTTAATTTCTTTGTGGGTTGTTCATATGTATTTTGTAATAATGAGAGACAGACTTGTAATCTTGGCAATTCCTGACAAAATGACAGATACTTCTGCTAATTATTTTATGAGAACATGTGCACTTCGGAAAGAGTTTTCCCAGAAATGCAGTTAATTCAATGTTCTCTCAATGGTATTTAATTACGGATAACTTGCTTTAAAGCCTTTTTGCCTTATTCAATTCTTTGAATGATGAGTTCATGCAGCCTAAATGGAATGAGATGTTAAATGTGAAAAGTTATTAGGATTATTATCCCATAGAGCTGTAATGTCATGTAGATTTGTAGTAGCAAACTCTGCTTTCCTATGTGTTTTTGGGCTGATTGCCTGGATTGCAAAATAAAATGCAGAAAGGTTCTTTATTCCAATGAAACAATTAAAATCACATGATAAGGTGTCCTGGTTTCGGTTCAAAAAGTGACACCAAACCAGTCACAACATAAAACTATTCAGGATGCCAATGTCACCTCCCCACACACACATTTCAATTAAAAGACTGTGTAGTTTAACAAAAGCCCCTTTCACAGGCATTGTTTGCTATTCTGGTGTCATGTTGGACCTCTCATGCTTGTAAATAAGTTACCTTCATCAAGGCCTCGTCTTAATCATTCATTCGGGAGGCCATTCATCAGTGTCAGAATGACCTGGACTTGCTTGTTATATTTCAAAATAATTTGCGAGTAGCATCTATTCAGCTACCCTCTGTGTTATCTAGGGCAGGTCACCGGGAGCCTTGTTTCTGTTCTAAGCAGCACAGGGCACCATGAATAGGATGGTGGTCCACCACAAAGCACGCACTAACACACCAGGGGCGACACATAGACGGCAGTTAGCCTAATGTCTTTGAACTGCTGCATTGCTCGAAGAAAGTGTTAATTACACACAGGGTGGGGGCAGGAAACAATGGCCCCCACCCCGAAAAACGGGTGAGGCGACAGCTCAACACTCTGAGCCACCGTTATTTTCAACAAGGTACAAAATTGATCAAATTGAAACTATTTCCAGTGTTTCAGTGTGATATTAATTATAGGGACAATTATTATGCCGGGGCAGGACGAAGGAAGGATAATCCATGTAGCAGCTCCAACAAACCATGGTTAATTTAACAAAACAGAGCACAAAGGGAAAAAAGAAAACAAAGGGACTGCAAGGGGTCAAAACAAAACTGATAAAACAAAAACTAGGGTAGGGAGCAACACCAGGAACAACAATAAAAGAGGCAGGGAGGAACACAGGAAAATGACAATAACTATCATGAATACAACTAACAATCACACAGCTACACAGGGAAACAACCACAATGACCCATTAATGAACAGAACAAAGGCAGGCAATGCCCCCTTCTCCAGGCATGCAAGGTACTGGCCGGACCAGGACAGGGACGAAGGGGCACATAGCCAGAGACCTGATAACACTGAAAACTAACCTCTAGCAGATAACAGGACAGACTGAACCAAGACACTACACCAGAGGGGAACTAAGATGGATGGTGAAACACAAGGAGCTGAGACAGGACAAGACAAGGGGACAGGACACAGAACATGAGAACAGGACCTGGGGAATGATACAGGGACAGCAACGGGGTTCACAGATGGAGGACCAAGGGGAATAGGACCAGGAGGTAAAGGAGCAAACAGAGGGTGAAGGAACTTGGGAGGCACAGGGCAAGACCATTGATGGGATCCTAGGGGACTGACAGACTGGGGGCGAGTCATTGAAGCAGGGGACCGCCATGGGCTTAACCTGGGGAATGTACAGTCGGCTGAGGGGCAGCACCATGGGGGCTGGTGAGAATGGAGCAGGGTCAATACCGGTTACAGGCCTCGGAGGAATCTGAGAAAGGTTAATGGGTGCGAGGACTGTTGAGGGTGGTGATTCTGGGGGGTGTAAATGGCATCTTTACCTCCGGGTACTCCTTTAGAACATGGAAAAGCAAGGCCGATTCACGTAGCGGCTCTAAAAAAACAGGGTTTATTTAACTAAACTAATAAACTAAAAGGAAGAACCAGAAAACAAAGGGGCAGCGAGGGGGTCAAAACAAAACTGATAAAACAGAAATTAAGGCAGGGCACACAGGAAACTGACAATAACGATCATGAATACAAGTAACAATCACACAGCTACACTGGGAAACAGCCACAATGACCCACTTAGGAACAGAACAAAGGCAGGCACTAAAAAACACATCTAATGAGGCAGGACCATTCATAGGTGCGAGCCATAGAGGATTAACCACACACTGGCACATACAATCGAGAGAGTAGGGGCAATGAGGAACAGGTGGGGTCACAGACACAGAGGTCCAAAACACCAAGAAAACCAAAAACCAGGAACACCAAAGAAACGCAAAGGGGAGCAGAAAACAAGAAACGGTAACCGAAATACATAAACGTGTTAAAAAAGAGCACAAAACAACACTGAATAACACTTAATTGAGGCTGGCCTTCAGCCTTGAACCCACAACCAAAAAGGGAGTCGGGATGGCAGCTGACCATTTAGCTTGTTAAACCACGTGGTGACCTAGGGAGCAGGCAAACACACTAGGGACTAAGGGGCTACAAAACTGTAGATGGAACAGGATGGCCAGCGACACCTGCTGGCCAAATGGGGGAAAAACAAGAGAACAGGGCAGGGAGGGATCCTGACAACAATTTCCTTTAAGGGGATATTTGGAGCGAAGCACAAACTTCAGTGGAAAACCATGTCTATGTCCACTGCCATTCTGTCCATAGACCAGTGTTCCTCGACATGGTCCTTGGGGGGGCCCCAGATGGTCCACATTTTTGCTCCCTCCCAGTAAAAACAGTCCTCTACCCCCCATGACCCGGACCGGAATGAGCTGGATAAGATCAGTGCTTGTTTGTGTCCTGTGTGTAAATTCCAGCATTTAAAAAACAAGAATTAATATACAAATAATGACTGAGGTCACAACACATTACTGATTTTTTAAAATTTATTAATTATATTGTCTTTTATCTCACTTAAATCATGAGTCAGTCAAGCTACTCTGTGCCAAATCTTAACAATTTCCTTTCATAAGAGATGACCATCATTATTCTGGCTTAATAAAAGACAATGATTTCGGATCAAAGCCTTCTATGTCTCTACTATACAATATCTGCTTAAAACCCTGTCTCATTTTTGAGAAAAACCTTTGAAAGGTCAGTTAGCTCAAGTGTATTTTTTGCTAATAATTGGGACAATTGACTCACACTATGAGGCCTTTGTCTATCCCTCCACAATCTGTTCTGCTTTGGCAAGACAACTGGCTTTTAATCTCTTCCTTAGTAAACATGTTATAATGAACAGGAGACTGTGTGATCATTAATCAGACTGCTGCTGGTATTTAATTCCTGCCATTAAGAGGCTTATAAACAATATAAGCACATTGTTTAAAAGTGTGTCTATGAACATTTGCTTCTAAAAACCCGACCAAATTTCTGTAAAATTCCTGCCACGGGATCTGGTGACAGCCGGAGAGTGAGAAATGTGTGGGCAGCGGGTGAGAGAGCAGGAGGGTCTATTGAGGAACGTCAATGGACTTCTATATTCATCATTGAGCAGATACAGTAAGATTACACACGCCGGTCGCGGATGTTTCTCTCTGCAGTGACCCGGACCTCATATGACCTGTAAAACCGTGAGATTGTTGTGAGAGTGGGCGGGGGGGTGGAGGACTGGGAGGCAGCAGGGTTTGTTTGTCTCCTGATAATCATCACAATCCTCACATGCCTTCCTGCCGGCATGTGGCACCTCCCATGTGATAGGTGAGGCCTGGCACTCTTCCCTTTATCCTGCCCCCGCCAGAACCTCAAACCTCGGGCCACGCCTCTTTCCCAAACCACACCGTTTATGATTTTCGCTTGAAAGAGATGAAATAGTCAGCTGATAGCTGGGATGTTCGGGCCTGAGTTGGTGCCCTTTACAGGTCACAGCTAGCTGCTGTCTACCCAAGAGTCACCCATGTCCGTTGACTTTCAGAGGCTACAGTCACCAGCAAGCACCAATCACTTGCTCCCAAAATTTAACACCAATCTTATTTGTATATCCCTTCCAGACTAAAACGTTGAGAATTTTATTTTAGAAAATCCAGACCACGCTTTTGTTTTAACCAACCAGTTAAATATAAAGAGTCACAATCACTGTTTTTTTTTATTATTCACTAGTTTTCGGTTTTCTTCGAGTCTGTTATTGTTTATCTTTGTGTTCCTGTTTTAGGTTTTCCCTGTTCATGTCTTGTTTAATCTTGTTCTGTCTGTACTTATGTTCCTGGTCCTTTCCCAGTGTTGTTTGTTAATTGTGATGTATTCCACCTGTTTCTTCTTGTTCCATGTCAGTGATGATTCATTGATTTTGTTATGGTCCACACCTGCCCCTTGTTAGCCCTTGTTATCTGTTGATTCATGTGTCTGCCCTCATTCCTTTCACTGGACAGTGATTGTACCTGTAACCTGTAGTTCATGTAGTTATTACTGCGTGTATGTACCTGTGCTGTTTCCCCCTGTGTTCCTAATTACCCGTGCTCCCTGTCTCAGTTGTAGTTCTCTTTGTAATCCATTTAGTCATGTAACAGGCTCACTCTGTGTCATGAGGCACGAGGGCACTCCAGTCACTCAGTTGGCTGTAGCAGGAGCAGAGGACCTGATGCAGCTGCTCTCATCCAGACAGGTGGTTAGTTCAAGTCAAGACCAAGAACCAATTGGCTGAGTTCTCTGTGATTGTGACTCTTTACGCTCAGCTGGTTGGCAGAAAGAAAATCGTGGCCTGGAGTTTTACTCTCTGGACCTGAATTGCCCACCTTTGCTCACTCACACACTGAACTTATCACTGAGCACATGGGACCAAGTCAGGATCAAAGAGAAAATCAATACACTGTGATATCATCAACACGATATACGTTATTCTATACATATATATATTATTCTATAAGGTACCATTTTCCCCAATGTTATTATTTATGTTATTGCATATTGAGCAATCAGTGTCAGCCGATGTACTGACATCCCATGTGGGGTGTATCCTGCTTTGGGCCTCATGCTGCCTGGGACAGGCTTTACGGCCCCCCCCCCCCATGACTCTGACCACGCTAAGTGTCTGGGGGGGTGAATGGATGGATGGATGAATGGATGGATTAATGAATAAAAGGATATCATCAGATCTTCAGCCAAATATGACAATTAGATAAAAGAAACTGAAAAAAACATTTGATAATGACAGCAATGAATCAGCTAATAACCCTTTGTGAATAAGTAATTAAAAACCATTACAGTTACCACTTTTAGCTACGATGTTGCAACTAAATGCTTCTTGTAGATGTTACCCAGGGTTATGCCATAATTCTGCCCCAGTCCCCATGCAGAACTGTTTAAGTTACGCCATGTGACACTTGTGGGCCTTTAAGAATTAAATACTTTTAGGTAAAAGAGACTAAAGGAGTCGCTGAAACGTCTCAGTCAGCTGTAGATCAGGATTTACCAATCCGATCATTAGGGACCCAAACACTGGACTCTAGACTATTCCAGTTGCATGTTTGAAATCATTGTCTTGCTACACGAGTGAGCTATCCCATTCTCCTAAGGTATTTGCTCATACAGAGCATTCATAGTTCTTTCGATGATTTTTCCAGCTCCTGAAAGGGTAAATTCCCCGACCTGCACACCACTACACGGCACCACAAGAGATTCTTCCTGGGGAACGTTGTTTTCGGTTTTGGCCAGCAGCCCACATTATATTAAAAGTTCCATTTTGGATTAATCACTTCACAATACATTCTTCCATCGGGGTCATCCAGTTTTAAATAAGCTAAAGTTATTTTAAGTGTGCAGCAGTTTCTGTCTGGCTACTTCCTCATACAACAGTGTCTGACATATGGTGGAATGGTGAACGCTGACTTAACGAAGTTCTTTTTGACCTTACTGATGATTATATTCCAAGTTCATGGAGAGATTTTACCAGGACAGCCATCACTATGTAGACCTGCCACTATCCCCAACACATTTGCTAAGTACGGCTCTGTGGCCTGTGGGGAGGCTTGAGTTTCGAGTTTAGAAATGGTTGTATAACAAACCATGGGACAAATGGGCTTCATCAATATTTTTCTTTGCCGACTTTTCTCCAGAGATCTGCGATAGTGTGTGAGATGATGTGCGTCTTGGAATCTGTGTTTTCTAGAGTGACCAGATGATCTATGTCAGGGAGGACAGGGAGGACATGAGCTAGGTTAGGATTTGTGAACCATCATTTCAATTAAAAGGACCTGGATTTCACTTTAGCACTGAGTTCTCGCTGCGTGCCGATTGGTCAGTCTCCTATAATCACACATGTGCCATTAATGTTAAGGTGAAACGGCCGGATGAGTCTTCCAGTCAAGGAAAGGAACCAATCAAAGCAGTAGAAGAACTGAACTATTTAGCCAAACACAGGAGCCTTTCAGTTTTAAAGTAGTTTAAAGCCTCTGTGCCACAGATTTTCTTGGTTGCCGGTTCAAGCCCAGCTTAGACGGAATAGTCTCGTCTGTGGACCCTTGACCAAGGCCGTAAACCCCCAGCTCCATGGGCGCCGCTGCAGGTGGCTGCCCTTTGCTGCCCTTTGCTGCCCCATGGTGCCACCTACCATGCTGCCACCTACATATGTGTCTGTGTGTCATGGAGAGCTAGATGGGGTGGGCGAAAAGAGAACTTCAGCACCGGGATCAATCACGTGCCATTATTATTATTATTGTCGTTGTTATTAAAAGCCGAAGTAGCTTGCAGTGTTTTTCCTGACATGGATTACAGGGTCACCCGTATCGCCTGGTGCAAATTAGGTGATTGTCTACCGGTGCTTTCCAACAGAGGGCCATAATTATCCCCTCAATTCTGCCGATTTATTAACCCAGGATCTGCCTCATCAGGGGGTGGGGTCAACGGCCGACCGGGGGTGGGGGCACAGACCATGAGCACGTGCTTCCATGTACGGCAGGACGGAAGCGGCCAAGGAGACAGAAACAGTGCCAGGACTATATTCAGTGAGCCACCCATCCAGGGGGGGGGTCTAAGGGGGGGCCAGGGGAGACCATGCCCCCCCAGTAAATAAATGATCGTCTCAGTCGCCACCTAAAACATTAAAACAAAATCTGGGCCATTTAATTCTGTAAACCAGGGCAGTCCAACCCGTCGATGAGTCGAGCTGTGCTTCGCCTCCAACTCTATCACGAGACGATTAATAAACTGAGGGGAAACCCCCCTTCATGCCCAGTTTGCAAAATATGACCCCATTGCCACCTCAGTAAAATCACTGGGACTAGTCTGACTACCTCATTGTACAAGATCTGGCTCCGCCCCTGCGCCCTTCATCATTTGACTCTTATGCAATATCTATTCATTAAGCCGGTGTATACAAGCGGATACTGGGAGTTGACGGACAGCATTTATGCTTAGTTGTTATCTGCCAATGAGAGCCCAGACATGGCCCCCGAAAACGTCAGAAGACAAAAGACTCGACACGGCTGAGGTGCTGGCAGGCGGCCCTTTAATCAGGACTGTGACGGGCGCAGCTCCTGATACTCATTTCCAGTCTTGTCATGGACTGTCTGCTTTGAAGCCTCTCAGTCATATTGCCCAATCCACATCTGCCAATCTTAATAAAGAGTGACGAGCTTCACGACAACGCACAGCTGTGTCAGTAGGAATCCAAATTATTTAATGCGTGTTCAAATCATTGCCTGTGTCTGCCTGGGTGTTTAGAGGGTCACGAGTTAGAGAAGCCATAGTTTTAGACCACAGTTCATCCATTTTGGCCAAAATGTCATTACGAGCACAACATGACGTAAGCCTGAATGCATCGACTGTGTCTGGAACAGGCGACAATTCTAGCAATTAGTCTGAGATCAGGTGGAGACGTCACTCCTTACAAAACACAAGGTCTGGGTTATTTTTCACCGGAAGAGCCTGTCACTGCACTTATAAGATTTTAGTTCCATCTTTCCTAAATATCCAAGCTTCTGGGTTCTTGTTGCTGAGCTGTCCCCAGAGAGCAGTTGGCATTGGGGCTGAATATCATGTCATGGGACCAGAAGGTTGCAGACGTGAATCTCAGAAGGGGACCTATTCTGCTTTCACTCAACTGTCCTGCTGTAGAAAATTGTAGAAGAGTCCCTGGTTATCATTTGTGTTCTCAGCCTCTATGTCCTGTGTTGGATGTCATCTTCTCTACAGGACGCCTCCCTTCCTCATGGCCCCCGCCGTCAGACTCGCTGGAGATGAACTTGGCCGGCGCTGCAGGGACCGGCTGGGTCGCCACGGGTTACCTGGAAATAAACACGTCAAAACCGATTCTGCTACCAAAAAAAAAAAAGAACCCTTACAGGAAGCGAAATGCCTGAGAGACGCACTCCGCTCACCAGCCGGCTGTCACTTTCGATTCTGCAGCTGCACGCGACGACGAGGTTAGCTGGGCCCCGCTGGGCGCCAAGACGGTTAGCAGGTCAGCTGAGGGGGCGCACTTAGGGGCGGGGGCGGCTGCAAAAGACGCACGGAGTTCCACAGAACTGCCAGCCGCTACCTAAGGACCTGCCCACACTAGCAGCCCACTGCCTGCTGGCTGAAAAGGGCCTGAAAGAGCTTAAAAGGGATTTAAAGGGTCAGAAGAACCCAAAAGAGCCAAAAAAACTCCCAGAGATCCACTCTGCTTAAAGAAATCAGATCGTTTCTTCGTTCAGTGCACTATGCTTTCTTATGTAATAGATTCATACCTTTAACTTTGATTTCTTCTTACAGTATTCACGCTCATAAACAGTGGATTTGTTTTACTGCTTAGTAATGCATGCTAGCATTCAGGAGCAGGTTTGTTCCTTCTGGAAACCCACTCCAGTAGCCACTTCAGGGCCTCCCTTTGCCCCCCCACCTGCCCCTTAATGTAGTGACTGCTTGTGGCCAACAGGGGGCCTTCAAATGTCGGGGTCTCATGAAAACATGTGGTTTGACTGGTGGTAAACACCAGCGCCGCTAGCGTTTACCAGTCACTGTGAATCTATCCATGCCGCACCCTTGCGCTTACAGACGCTGCGATCTCCTGCGTCACACGCCCCCGACTCCCGCCCCAGTTGCATTAGCAGGAAGGGAACAAAGGTCGGGATGCCAGATGAAGAGCAACCATAGGTGATGGGGGTGGGCCAAAGTTAAAAGGAACTCGGAGGCCGTTCAAGAAAAACTGCACAAGTCCACGCCACACCCTCCGTAATTAGCCCGTGTCTCCTGGACCCGAGGGCAGAGTGCAAGGCTTCAGCCCTCAGGGATCGTCACTACTCAGCTTTGGCAGATGCTTCAAGCCACTGGCTGACAATCTACCAGTGAAGATCTACTGTTTGTGCAGCTAATCTATTGCATTCTAATGTATAAAGATGGGGGCAGGAATTCTTCCTAAAGCAAGTTAATCCCCCCCCCCCACCGCAAATGGATGTGTTATTGGCACCGAAGGTGGTGCATGGTAATGGAGCCAGCGACTGCCTTTTTACTGTCTGTAATTAAGCTGTTATTTATGGAGTCCTGCCTCTCCGAAGGAGAATAAAATGATTGTAAGCCAGAGTGAGGCTGCTGAGCCTGTCATTTAGGTTTCGTTTCTGTGGCTTTTGTTTTTGATGTTACTGCAGTGGCTTTGGACACCCCCTCCCTCCCCCCCCCCCCACCCAGTGGAAGAGAACAAGCACGGGCCTGTGGGGCCAGTGGAGAGAGCAGAAGATGACCCGAAGCGTATAAGAGCCATTTGGCAGATCAGTGGAATGGGATGCGGTGAAGCTTGCCTTAACGGCCTCATGTCAGTGGCAGGGTCGTAGGTCAAAGGTCACCGAAGGGGTGAGCTGGCATCATAGTCCTTGATGGAGCGGTTAAAGCCCATGGTGTAAACGTGGCTATGGGGAAACATGAGTCAACATAGAGGCCCTCCTGGTATCTCCACCCGATTGGTGACCGTTCCTATCTTCTATGTGAATGGACCTTCTGTTTTTTTGGAGGCTTTGGAGATACTGCCGTTTTCCCTGCATATGGACCTGCTTGCAATCCTGCTTATTCCCGGCCCGGAAGAGGCTGTGATGCAGAACGGCACTGGAAATGGACAGCGGGTTTCTGCCGGCGCCGGGGGTCACGCCAATAGCGAAACCAAGCCGACTGGCTCCATTTCTTCAGCCGCGCCGCCATTCGGTCAACAGAACGCGACACCTCAGACTTCCACTTTAGCGGAAACCGAAGACCCATTTCATGTCAGCGATAACAATCGCCTTACCTGCAACTTTCCTGCCGCCCGCGTTCATTTACACCTACCCTCTCTCCCGTTTGGCCTTTCATTCACAGCTCAGGTATTACCTTCAAAGGGAGTTGCGTCTTTACGTACAGAGAGGTGACACCATCAACAGGAAGCGCAAGGCTTTCCCAACGGCATAGATGTGCGTCTTGCTGCTGCCGATCCACTGAGAACGACATTATGGAAGTCACATTCTTACGTAACCTTTGCTGAAATGGACACAATGTCGTTCTCGAGCCATATGCCTCCCCCCACCCCCCCCCCCCCCACTCCCACCACACATTTCTCAGAGAGATTTCCTCCCCAACTTCAAACAGGAAACGTGTGATTTGCATTTACGTCACCGGGCAGCCCTGCCCGGGGCGGTCGCCGTTTGCCTCGTCGCTGTTGACATTCTTCTGAAATGCCTCGCTTACTCAAATGACCTGCTCCTGACGTGCATGGCAGAGAGAGGACCAGACATGATGCTATCCGAATAACTGGGTATCAACCTCAGCTGCCGGTTTACACTTCTGACGAAGTTGGGGTGGTGAATCGTTTTAGCTTTCCCCACTTCCTGTCAAAGAAGGACTTCCTGTGTTTCATTCAGCTTTTTTTCTTTATTTTTTATGTCCTTGCACTTTGTTCTTGTCACTTGTGTGTCTATACACGATGATGTGCCTTCATGCAAAATCAGAAAACAAAAAAGGCGTTTAATGCAGGCCTCGAGACCTTAATGCAGGCCTTGTTATCAGTCTTTTTCTAGCACCCTGCCTCTCCCTTCCTCCTTATCAACTTATCTCCAGGGTACGATATCCCACCCTTTGCATTCTGCTTGTAAAAACGCCTGCAATGGCTGGAACCATACGCCCACGAACCCTTTCTACTTATGGTCGTTTGCATGCGGCAGACAAAACAAGCACTGGAGAGTAGCCTGATGCTCAGTCGCACAACTCACAGAAGAGATGATTAGGACGACGTCCACCCGAGGATGGCAGTAATCATATTAAGCTTCTTTTCTGACGCGTTTATCCAGAGCACGGAACAAGTAGCATCTGTATTGCAACGCTAAGCCCGTAACCACTACCTGTTTCACTACAGAACCAAACTAGAACATTCAGTATCTGTGATGACTATCTGTTATATTCTGTTGAGATAAGAGCACTTTCATTAACAGATTATTCATTAGACCCAAACAACTATAGACATTGCGGTTGTACATTTGAGTCCATAACTGATTCAAATAGGTTAAAAATTAGTAAATAAAAAAACCGGACAGCCGGAGGTGCCGTTTCTCAGACAGAATGCAACTGTTCCTTAATCAGCACCTGCTATGTAGCGGCTGCGGCCACATGACAGGCTGTGGGAGCGTCCTGGCGACTTCAGCTTCTGCTTAAAAATGTGGCTGCCGGCGCGTCTAGTTCTTTCAAACGCGTCACCGTGAACCGCTGCTTAAAACAAAGACCCACCACTGCAGATTCACGCCCTCCGCGATAACCTTCCCCGAGACAGGCGCCACCGTATACACAACGATCGCTGCAAGGGCCAGCTGTGCAGAAGAGATCACGTGACCGATGTTCCTGGAAGCCCACTGTGTTGGGGCACCGGATGCGGGGCAAAGAGAGCATTTACCGCACAAACTCCCGCACACAGACGTACTTTGCATGCACACACAGGCCACAATCCCGACCATGTTCTGTTTGATGGTTCGCAACCCTGCCAACAGACTGGTTTAAGGTTCAGCCAGGAATCTGAACCAGACTAGTCATGTAAGTATTGGTAAACACTGGGTCTACTGGAAATAAAAACACTTAAAGTGAAACTGACTAAGAAACCGAATCATTGTATCTTGTTTTGTTTTTTTTTCGGTGTTAAACATGAACTGAAAGACTGCACAGGCAAATCATTTACATGAGAACAGTGAAAATTCCCTGGAACGCGGTGAATCTCTCACACGCAGAAATACAAAAAAAAGACAGACAGAAGTTAAAAGTACCATTTTCAAGCTCGTTTTTCAATTTATTACCTAAATAAGAAAAAGTTCTATTACAAGTCACACTGAAATGTATTGCTTAAGAAAAAAAAAGTTTTTTTTGGAAAATGACTTCCATTTTTCCACAAAAAAAGACACTTTATTCATAACTAAGTTGTACCCTCCCACTTTTAAACGCACTAAGACACCTAAATTCACAGTTACCATTTTGGTTTCATAAATTAATACAGTCACACGTGCTACACTGGCCTATCACTAGAACATAGTAAATCATCATGTCTCAATTCATCCGGCTGGCTACAAATATGAAGGCGCAATTAAATGAGGTGATCGAAACATAAAACCATAAACCCCTGTAAAAATCATCATTTTATAAACTCCGTGTCTCTTCGTCTGTCGAATACGTCAGGCACGTACAGAGAGAACATTTTGACATCAGCAAAATGTTAAATGCAAAAGCATCGGGGTCACAGGAGCCCAAAATTACCGGCGATACATTGACTCCGGGAGACAGTAAATGCTGTTAGACGGTTAACAGTTAACACACGGCCCTGTAAGTGCAGCCGCAGAACCGTAGATGGGTGGAGGGTGATTCCTTACTGTTTTTTTTATACAGAGATGGGGACAGGATGGCAACACAGGAACACGAAAGAGGAGGAAGGACATGAAGCAAACTAAACAGAAATCATTCTCACATACCAGACCAAGCGATCGCCATTATTGTATAGAACAAGGCTTCTTATGTCATTATAACCACCAGCTCCAAGTAATTTGTCCATATTTGGGTTTGTTCAAGTGATGAACAGTAGTACCAGAAAGGACTGAATTCCAGTCAGTCGAGGGCAAAGTTTAACCCCAGATCTGCCAAAACGCCGCAAAAAATGAAAATCCACCTCCCAAAAAGGATAAGGGCACTTAAATGAGGTCGTCTTCCAGCACTGAACTCAGACTGCAGATAAAAAGGAATTAAAAGGAATTAAAAAATAAAACACAGCAAGATTTAGGGGGACAGAAATGTAGAATGGTACAAATGACCGTGTGCCTTGAGATTTGCCGCAGCCTGTAGGTCGCTTACGTCGCAGGGAACTGCAGACTCAGTCAGTCACGCTTCAGCATCGGGGGGGGAAAAAAAAATCCAAAAATATTCCAGAGAATTGTGTGTAAACACTCCAGTTTACAGCGGGTGCTTTTCTCCACACCACCAGTTAGCAGCAAATGCCCTTCAGATGTCCAATCTGATATGTAAGCAATACTCAGGCACTGATTGATAAAAATGAGCCTTATGACGCTTATTTCAGCCCAAATCCTTACACGTTTAATCAATTTAGAGCGAGGGACACTAGAAAAGGATGGTTTTTGAGAATAGCTCGAAACTGATTGGGGAGGGTCAGAGCGAACGCTCCGCTTTCTCCAGAAGGGCGCGGGGGGGGAAATCGCAGCCGGACCGCGTTTAGGCATCTGCTCGGACCAGCTGATGAACGCAACTCTTCCCGGCGAATAAAAAGATGCTCGTAGCCGAGATGGTTTGCAAATACTGTTACTGTTTTCCCAGCATAAAACAAAAGACATTCCTACATGTGGAACAGACCCACCCCTATACTACAGCCATGCCTATAAGAATGACCCAGAGCGTAGCCAAGTACAGCCCCAGGTTTCGGCTTGCTAAGCGGCCAATCACAGCCACTGGCCACACCCAGAAATCCGCATACAAGGATTCACACAAACCCTCTCACACACACATAAAAATGGATTAAAGGCAACTAGACGATACACTGATAGGTAAATATATATATATATTTTTTTCTCTTCCGCACTGTAAATGGTACCTATTCTTACATCTGAGGTTTTTAAAATCAAGAATGACTAAATGACCGTATATGACAAACCGTGACTATATACCGAATTAACGGCTTGAACCAATCAAGCGGTACAGGTTTACTGTTTTTATTCAAACAGCACATAGAAGAAAAAAAAACAAAAAAATAGATTCTTATTTTTAAATTTAACATTCTATAGCACTTGTATTTCTCATCTTCGCTGTGTGTTTTCTCTGAGCATCACCTGAATAGGACAGGCTGTCTTTGACAGACTTCTTGCAATAACAGAGAACTTTCGATAATTTAATATCTTCCATGTTTCCTCTCGCATCACTGCAGGAAATCTGAC